>NC_086194.1:85648435-85970519 GCF_035770615.1 Melospiza melodia melodia
CATGACCTGGAGGGGGACTTTTTACAAGGGCATGTACTGACAGAACAAGGGGTAGTGCTTTAAACTGAAAGAGGATGTGTTATTAGATATTAAGAAGAAATTATTACTGTGATGGTGGTGAGGTGCTGGAACAGGTTACCCAGAGAAGTTGTGGATTCCCCATCCCTTGGAGTGTTCAAGGGCCAGACTGGATGGGGCTTTGAGCAACCTGATGTAGTGGAACGTGTCCCTGCCCATGGCAGAGAGGTTGGAACTGGATGGTCTTTAAGGACCTTTGCAACCCAAATTGTTCTGTGGTTCTGTGACTCCAGAATGTGTTACAACAGCAGACCTTCAAAATGGGGATATAATAAGGTAGATTAAAGGTAGGAATATCCATGCAGGCTTTCTTGATTGTTCTCATTCAGGGTGGTGATTCCATATGATGATATTGTACAGTAGTTTGACTGACTGAATGAGCTAAACTCAGGCTTGGCTTTCACTTGTTAAGCTATGCTGAAATAGATACAAGAACAGAAACAGTACTGCTGCAGATGTTTAGTTATAAAGGTGGTACAGCAGTGTAGTTTCTTCCTTTAAGAAGAGTGGAATAAGCTATCCTAAAATAAAGCATGAGGCAGATAATACTGTTTCTACAACAGACAACCTAGAGAATCTGTGAGTACTTGGGAAACATTTTAAGAATTAGTCAAGGATTTAGACCAATTGTTTCCCAATTCTGTGGGTGGCTGCTAAACTAAAATAGTACTTCCCCTCTAAAATATTTATCTTACTTTAAAATTCCAGATTTACATTCAAATAGCAAAAGTAGTGGTGTGTTTTGTTCACTCACTTCTATCACTTGACTGTTTTGGTACACAGAGTACTTGTATCCAGAACAAGTGAAGATGCATGTGGCCATATATTAGATCTGCACATGGAACATACATACAAGGTATTGTCATTTTACATGTTATAAAAGCATAGGCCATATTTGGCAGATGAGCAAGACTGTACTGTGCTAGGCATTGTATCAACACAGAGCAGAAAGCTGTGTCTGATGTGCTTTCCATCTTTACAGAAATCGATATAGGTGATACGTAGGGGAGTGCAGAGAAGGCAAGGGCATGATATTTTTCTGAAGCCAGATGTCAGTTCTGACAAAGAAAAGTTGACACAAAAAATAAAATGCAGGAGAGAAGCAGTAGCAATGGGAAAGGCAGGACGAAGGAAAGCATGAAAAGATTTGTTGGAAAACCAGATATTTGGGTGATAGTAGAAGCCTTCAGAGAGTGATAAGAAGCAGGAATCAAAGGCTCAGCAGTGGAGAATGACAGAAAGGATGACGGTAAGAGATGGGAAGGCTTGAAACCAAACATAAATTCGATGCAAGAATGCATCTCTGAGAGAGAGCTGGTGATACTAACAGGTTTGGTCTGTGATATTTGCCAAAGCCATTTGGGTGGAAGAGAGCAAACTTCTCCTTATCAGGACTGGAGGAAATGATGTTGGAGTTGCTGAGATGTTCGAAAGGAAGAACTGTACAAACGCTGTGTAAAAAATACATTCAGGATGTGCTGTCTACCCTCTGTGTTAATATAGATGATAATAATATGTGAATTTAAAGTGTTTTCTGTTACTAACTACACTGCTTGCAGGTAGCTCTGTTTGGGAACAACAGACCAATTTTTCTATTTAGCTTAACCCTTTCCAAGTGAAACTGCAGAGAGGCATGTTTCTGGTCTGGGAGAAAAGTATCCTCCTACAGAGAACTGAGGAAATCAGGAGAGGCTATTAGGATAAGCTCTGTCTCAGCAAGAGCTTCAGCATAATCCAGATCTGTAGACATAAATGCAGTGCATATCCAAGCTGACAGCTAATGGTACAGGGATGAGCTGTGTTGTCCTTAGGCAAGAGGAGGCAAAATAAGCATTCTCTTTTACTGTGTTCTGCTTGAGCTGAAGGCTAGATATTGTGGATGTGCTGTCCAAAAGACAGGCCAAGCATTTACTAAGTGCTGAAAGGGAGTAGCCTGGAAGTAGTCATACATTAGTGTGTCATCAGTTTGGCTACAGTTGAAACTGTAGATAAAATTTTCCAGGGATAAGATGCAGAGGTAGAAAAGAAAATCCAGTCAGAGCATTGTATGTAACAGAACCTGAGAACATGGGAGAGAGCGTTGAGGAGAGCATGAGTAAGGCAGGAGAAATAAGGTTTGGGCAGAGTCATAAAATTATGGCTTTTACATGTCCTGAGAGACAGCATGAGCAATTGTATTAGTACTGTTGTAGTACTGTAAGGTCACATTAGTGATGCTGAATGCTATATTGTTAGTACTGCTATAATGTTTGTGTGATAAGGAATATCAGCAATCAGTGGTTATATTAGCAGTCTAATCTTGGCAAACAATTGAATTAACATCATGTGTGAGAGTAATGAGACAAGAACCTTAAGCAGTGATTGATTGCTCAGTGCCTGTATTACGGCTCAGTTAGGGAAAAGCGCTGGGGTTTTCTTCTGATTCTGTGAAAGATTTCAGCTGTAATCAATGGGAATTTCTGCCCTCAAGAACCAAGCAATTTAGCACTCTTTCGTTATGCTGTGATTGCATTAAATATTAAACTTCCCAAGAAATGAACAATCTGTTAGTCAAATATAAACTATAAACATGGCATGAATTCACTATTCTGTTGGTCTGTTTTATTTGAAGCAGGTGTAAAGCTCCTGCCATTTTGGTGGGGTAGCAGTTTGTGCTCTGCTTCACCTCTGTGCTGGTACACACAGCAGCTCAGTGTTTGGTGTAGTCCAAGTTGTTACAGATATGGTTGAGTTCCAGAAGAAAAGGCTGGAGCAGAAAGAGGATTGTGCACAAGGAGATTCTCATCTTGGATGAACCTATGTTTTCTACTGGTTTTTGCCTTGACTTTGTAAGAGTGATCAAGATCTGTTGAATACCCAGTGAGGAATGCTAGTGCCAGGTTGCCTCACTGCTGTTTCTAAAGGGCTTGGTGTAATCCAGAGCAATCACTGGCACTTGGAAGATATGACAATTTCATTCTTATTTTCCTTCCTATTTTTAATAACCTTTGCCCTATTCTTCCTCAGCCTGCTACGTCAGATTGGTTGAAGTCATAGGGCTCCTGGCTGTGTTCTTCTAAGGAGTTGTGTTCTAGTTTTATTTTTAAAGGTAAAAAGAAAGACATTCCACCACTTCCCTTTCTCTTTAATGGAGAAGTGTTCTCTTTTCTGAGCAGAAACGTTTGTGGTGCTTTCTGGAAACATTCAGACTGAGTTCACAAGATTTGCTTCTGGGAGCTTCTTCAGCAACTGGATCTCCTGTGCCTTTGTAAATCTTACTGAAAATATTTCTAATCAACTGTTTATCACAGAAATTCCTGAGCCGTCAAGAAGCAGAAGCAATTGACTTTAGGAAAGCAGTTATTGATCCAGAAGAGCAGAATAATTGCAACAAGCAGTAATTAGCAAAATCAGATTTCACTCTACATTAAGTGCCCTTGCATATTTATTACACCACAGTTGTTGGCTCTTTCCCACATAATTTTGTCACTGGTCTCCCATTAATAAAGCAGTTTTAAATGCATTGGTAACAAACTGGCCAAGTCATTAAATTTCATTATCCATTCCAAAGTCTTGCTTTGCAGAGCCGTGGTAACTTGCTGTTAGTTTGTTTTGCCAAAGCTTTTGCAAAACTTTGGCAGTGGTTCTCACAAACTATGGCAGTGGCACCGTGCTACATCCCGAGATTTTCTGAGTCATGTTAAGATTCAGGAAACAACCATATAAATAGAGCTCTCCAAATAGTACCTTTACATCATCATCATGTGTTTCCAGTCGGAGGATAAATACTTCCTCATTCCAGTGGTGATATCACTTTTCCAGACCCTCTCTAAAACTAAATATAGTCATAGAAAGTGTCTCTGCACTTACCAACTTAAGTGGTTGAGTAATTTAGGACCCTGGAGAATCAGAGAGGATGTGCTGTGTCATATATTACTGACAGTGATGGTGGCTTCAGTGTCATTAGTGAAAAAGGGAGGTGTGGTCTTGATTCCAAAATCTAAGTCTGGAGGTCAGTGGGGTTCATTATGTACAGACTGGCTTTGCACGGTGATTCTGTTTGTCCATCCACTTGATCCTTAGACTTACTAAATGCTGCCCATCAATGGGACATCTGGGTACCTGACACCTGGAGAAAGTTGCAGATCCCCAGGCAGCTTCTTGGCACTTCTGGTAATCCAAAAAAGCTAAGGTTACATGCTAAGCTCTACTGTCAGTAGCATTGCCTTTGAAGGGACTAGTGAGGAAGAGGAAGCATCCTCTGGGACTGATTTTGAGGATGGTGAGCCTCTTTAGTAATTTCATTATTCAAAATTCCTGAAGCAACTGTGCTGCAGGCTGCTGTGGTCAACTCTCAAAATCAGAATCATCAAAATTGGTGGCCAGTCCTGAAAGTGTTGACTTGAGATGTTCTCTTTCACTTAAAAAGAGACATTGGGTAAATGGTATCATATACAGAATGAAATAAAATCTGATCAAGAATTAGGCCCTATGCAAAATCAGTAGCTTTAATTAGGTCAAAAGAACTAATGAAGAGTCATGTCAGTGAGCAAATCTCCTAACACCTAACTCTTCCAGGGTTGTAACTGCTCATTCCCCTGTCTTACATCTTCTCTTGCTGACTGTGGTGGTGTCATGCCAGCTGTTCTTGTAGTGCAGTTCAGCATCAGAAGGCAAGCAGTAATCACTCTACACAGACATCACTTCAGACTGAAGGGATGCTTCCCTTCCAATTTTTGGATGTAGAAATACAGAAAGAACAGGATTGTTCAGGCCTGCCATTTGCCAGATGGCCAAGAGAGCTGATAATCTGGAGAGATAAAAGCTCAGCAAGATGACAGCACTGCCACCAAAGCCTGGGGAGGAAGGCCATGCTCCACACTGGACTTTTAACAGAGAAACAGTGTGAGGACAGGTTTTTCACTCTGAACAGGAGGAGAGGGTTAAGAAGGACTTCCAATTTGGGCACAAAATCATCAGGCTAAACTAATCAGCATGCTTGGTTTTGTGTTGATATCCGGAATGCTTTTCTGCTCTGCTGCCTTCTCACAAGAATGCTGCTGTTTGAGGCACTAGGAAAAGAAAGGCATGCCAGGTGAGCAAAGAGCATGTTTCCTTGTCATATGCTTTCCAAACAGGAATGCCAAGATCTCTCTTTATGTCTTGCTTTCCACATATTTCTAAATGGTACTTAACTGCAATATTTTTGGCTGTTATTTTGAGAGAATTAAATCCTTCCTTAAAAAGGAAGAAGTTGAATGAAGCTTCAAGAGGAGACTTGGGAGAAAATTACAGCTCTATACCCACCTGTAAGCCTCAAAAGGAGCTCCTTTTCACTCTAGCATGTCTTGTAGTCCTTTGAGACAGTGGATTCCAAATGAAGGCAGAGTCCCCAGGTGTGTCTGGGAGGAGTGGTTATCTGGGAATCTAGCTGACATTTGGGACAGTGAGCTGGGAGAGTGTGATATAACACCAATTGTAAGTCTTCTAATCAGAAGAATTGGAGAAACCCACTGCCCTAAGGCTTTCTTTTAATGTCATAGGCTTGTATTCTTTTAATCATATGGTCAGATAATCTGAATGTACAGAAATGGAAGACTGCTTGTGAAGTTTTGCACCTTAGCTTGCAAGGACAAATACTTGTGGGACAGACACTTGCAGGTGCTGCTTAAGTCTTCAGAATCATGGAGTCCTTTCATTTGGAAAAGATGTTTGAAGATCGTTGAGCCCAACCATTAATTAAGCACTGCCAATTCCACCACTAAACTGTGTCCCTAAGTGCCATGTCTACAATTCTTAAAAACCTCCAGGGATGGTGACTCAGCCACATCTGTGGACAGCCCGTCCCAGTGCTTGAAACCCTTTTGGTGAAGAAATTTTATCCTAATTTCTAAATCTAAACCTACCCTGAGGCAATTTGAGGCCATTTCCTCATGTCCTTTATAGCAAGAACCAAATGCTGTAATCTTGCAGTTATAATTTGTTCTTTGGTGATTTCCATCCAGTTTGAATCCCTGTTCTAATTAATTTGGATCTGGCAAATACATGTTAGGTAAAGCATATGTTCTGATTTATTACGGCATTTGTGATCTCTGATTATTTTTTTTTCCACACACAGTGGGGGCTCAATCACCAATTTCCTAAATGTTTTGGCTTTTCAGTGCTGAAAGGTGCCTCTTTGTCAAGCAGCACAAACAAGTGCTGCCCGTGCTAGCTGAGCCAAGGGAGGGAGTTGTACTCTTGCTGTCATTATGAGGAAGTTTGTAGGTGGTAATTTTCCAAACCAGAATTTGGCACTGTAAAACTAATACATTTTTTCCCTGGAACAAAAAGACTGTAGCTGTTGCTGGGCACAGTGATTTACTCTCTCTGAGACCCAGCAGGAAGCAAGTTGGGAAAAAGCAAACAGCAATGTCTGTCTATAGTTTGCTCTTGCTTACAGAAGCCTCACCAGTGTTTGTGTTATCTCAGTATTGCAGGGAGAGTGTCCTTCTCCCCAGCCTTCAGGTTACTCTCCCTCTATCAGTAACCAACCAGTCTTTGTGCTGCATGAAGAGATCTGCTTCATGTGTGAGGCATCAGCTCAACACTTCAGGCACAGAGAGGCTGGAAAAGCTTCTTGTGAATTGCCAAGAAATACTCTGCTATAGGAACAACAGAGGGAAGTTAATGTTAGTGTAAATTCAGCATTGATGTGTTCAGCTCAGTCTCTCAGGGAAGAAATATATATTGTTTCCTTGCAGTGCCCTTGCCCTCAGACCCAGGGAATGCTCTGAGGGATGCTCTGTGCTGATGCCTGATCTGTGTCCAGAAGGGATTTGAGGAGGATGGCAAGGATGGCATTAATTTCTTCTATCTCATTAAGCTAAATCAGGCTGTGCTTACAGCTTTTGCATTTCAGCACGTGGCATTCCCCTGGTATGTACCTTCTCTGTTTCCAAGACACCCCTCATAAAAGGAGACAGCATCTGGCATGAGCTCAGGGAACACGAATATATAAGATTCTTATAGTTAGCCCTGTTTCTTTTGCTGTTCTTCGGAAGCTTTTGTAGGATACAGGGACTGGCAGGATGTGGAAGCATATGATATGGTCAGCTCTGGATTACGCTAGCTTTTGTAAAGTGTTTTAGCCTTGAGTGACATTAATTCTCTTGCCTCCACTGGCTGTAAGGGGCAGGGAGTTTTGCCACAGACCAGACCAGATTCAGGTCAATGATCTAAACAAGAGTGTTACTTATTGTCTTGTAGCATCAATGGGCACCTTTTGAGGCCAAAATAAGGATATTTGAAGGGTGTAAACACACACACACACACACACAAAAAAAAAAAAAAATATATATATATATGTATGTATGTATGTGTATATATATTTGTGTGTGTGTATATACCTGGCTCTCTAAGTTTATGACCATATTAGGCACAGAGACAGGCCAGGAGGAAACTGTGAGTTAAACAAAATTGCTTAAATTTTAACATATCCTGATGCTGGAAGAAGGAAATATCAGGAAACTTCCCAGCCATTTTTGTGGCAGAGTTTTATCACTGGAGCATTTTTGGGGCAGCACATTTGAGAGTGTCTATGGAGTGGAGCAGTACTAAACTGCTTACCACCTCATGTCCATGCAGACAGTATGTGCTAAATCATCAGGAAATATCTTCTTCCTGCATTTCCAACTGGAGCAGTGTCAGCATGAGCCCTGCATGCTTCCAGCAAGAGAGTGCTGCAAGCAAACCACAGAAGAAAACAGCGAGAGAGCCCCTTTCTCCTGCAGCTTTTGGGGAAAATCTTTTGTTTAGACAAAGGGAGCAGCCATTAGTGCCTGGAAGGATTAAGGCTTCCTGCTGAGATGTAAATCACTTTTGATTCTGTCTGGGAGATACATTCTGGGAACAGAAATAAATGACTGAAGAAGATGTGGGATGGGAAGAGTAATTGGTGACAACCTTTACCTGGTATAGGAGAGTAGTGGTCTGAAGGGAAGAAGTTTCTTGTCCTGTTGCTGAAGAGGTGTGATCTCCTTGCACTTAACTCAAGTTGGAAAAAACAAGCTAAAAGCCTTGCCCTTGGCTGGCATTTTTTGGTTACAAACTATTACACATGCACTGTGTTAGCACACAGGAGTCCCGTGTGAACTCGGTGTACCCTGTAAATATGGAGCAAGAGAGTAGCTCCCTTGTCAGATGGCTCACAGCCTTATTTGTCATGTTTCTGTGTTGTTTTTAAGATGACTTTCTTGCCAGTGGTGTTGTATGAAAATCCTGTGCAAGCATTTGGGAGACATGCATGCAGTGGGCTGAGATACAGAAAGAGCAAATGGGAGGAGCAATGAGGGGGTAAAATTTTGTAGTTTTTCTTGCTTTCTTTTCCTCCTATCCCGAGCACAGCACAGCATGTTTCAGCTATGGATGATGATGATGATGACAGTAGTGAGTCACCACTTCTTGAGGCAGATGTGGGAACTTCCCATATGATGGAATTTCTAAAAGGAGCTGTCCTGCCAGGGGTCTGTTGGTGGCAGAAGCTGCCACCTGGGGCAGGGTATTTTTGGTGAGCATGACCACGTGTGCTGCTGGTTCCCTGTTCGGGCTGGGCTGAGGCTGCATGGCTGGTGGGTGCCTCCCTCTCAGGTTTCTGTGCTGAGATGAGCCCCAAGGTACTAGAAAGTCTTTTTTTTTTCCCCAGCCCTGCGACTGAAGAAGTTGAGATTCATCGGTTGTGCTTTTCAAGGTTGTTTATTTTTTCTTATCTGTTACATTCTGTCTCTGACCTGCTGAGATCTGTCCAGCAGGTCAGGTTGTGGCACAGCGTCCACCCTTGGGGTGCTGTTAACTTTTTATATTAAGAAGTATATGTACTTTATTTACAATAATTTTCCAATACGTATCACCTATGTTAGGCAGTCTGTCTCTACTCTAAACCAATCAAAAAGTGTCACCATTCCAGTAGAAGATGGAGGACAAGAAGAAGCAGGACAGGACATGCCCAGATTCCTCCATCTTGCTTCTTGAACCCCCATTCTAAAACCCCAAAATTCTAATTTTTCACCCTGTGACAAATTAGCTATCATTCTACTCCTACTCTTGTGGCTTGTAAATCTTCACACAAAGTTGGTCGTTTTTTCCATGGACTAAAATCGAAGGCATAGGTGTTTCTGACTCCATGCCAGGGTCTGGAATCACCCAGGGCAGCCAGAGGAATGTCCTGGGTCCTGACACCTCCCTAATCCTTAATGTAGTCAGTGCAGGCAGTGACATCAGTAAAGTCAGGGTAGGTGGGTTTATTCCTATATTTTGGAAACCTTGATGCTTTTCTGCCTAGAGCAGAGTAAAAAAGGCTTTGAAATGTAAACATATGCCCTCTCCCTGCTTTTCGCTTTATTCTATTGTAAATCAGGAGTAATCCCAAGGAAGTTGGCAGTTTCCTGGTGTCCAAGGATTCCAAGGGGCTAATTGCAAAAGATGTTTGTGTATTAAATTGCTCTTGAAGGGAATGGCCTAATTTTTGTCACCTTTTGCCAGGGAAGGTACAGTTGTGTGACCAAGAAGACAGTAAAGGAAGGGGACTTGATCTTGGATTTGTACTGTGAGTGCCAGACTTCTTGAAACATCAGTGCTTTACAAAAAAAATCATACTGTCTTTACAAATGGAATTGAGCTGCCTGAGGGATGTTTTAGCTATGTAGCAAGTTACAAACTTTCCTAACTTCAGGGCAGGACTCTGTCCTGGTTTTAGGAATGTTCCCACACAACAGCTGCCGGCTCCACTTTAAATAACCTTCTCTATTCCCTAAAATGAGGTGTTTCTTTATTCATTTTTATCACAACTCATGAAAAAAAGCTGCAAGCCAGTAAACCACGGAGGCTTAAGACACTTCAGATTAGGATGAATCAGAATTTTCAAGTTGCGTAGATCATGCTCTTTTCACTGACTCAGAAGTCTGTCTCATTCTTTCCTGAGGCTCAGGCTGTTGCTGGATTTGGCAGTAAAGTTTGTCATTGTGATCAATGTTTCACATGAATGTTCATGTGACCAAATGACGTGGAGCTGAAGTTTTAAGATGAAAAACCAAGAAGGAAGACTCCAAGTAATTTCCCCCTCCCCCCAATATTTAACTTGACTTGGTCTTTTGCAGTCAGCTGGAGTCTTGCTGGCCTATTTCTGTGCCCCTGACAGTGTGCTAAAAGATTAGATGCAGGTGAAAGATAGAATAAGAGAGGAGCCAACTGAATTCTTCCTGCCACTGGTGTCAGTTATCACTAGATAACCACTAAACATAAAGTAATTCCTTTAAAGGATGGAAAATGCTGGGTTCATACCGTGCATGTACAGAGGCCTTACATGACAGATAATCATTACAATAGAAGAGCAACAGTGATGGAGCAAGGGAGCTATCCCTGCCCATCCTCTGACATCTGCTGAAGTCCCATCTCAGTGCCCTTCTGCTCTTTTTGTTCAGAGCATGTGAGCTCCAGGCCTGGCAGGCACGTTTGTAATTAATGTTTCCAGCATCACCCTGATGCTGCTTGCTGTGCCGTGGAGAATGTTGCTCCCATGGAGCTGGGCTGCCATGTGGGCTGCTCAAGGGTAGTGCTGGACTCTCATCAGGCTCCTGCATTATAAGCTGGTCTCTCTGCAGAGTAATAAAACCAAGCCTTGCTAGAGAAATGGACCAGCTGGGGTTCTTAGGGTAAAAGCAGGTTTGAAGAGGGAAGGGCACCAGCCTGCTAGGTTGATCCATGAAGGGAGTTGCCAGGATTCTTAATGCTGTGAAAAGTGAAATAACTGCAAATATATGGTTCTCTAAAACAGTGCTTATGTGCCAGAGAAGTAATTCCCCTAGGACAGGGTAAAGGAAGAAAATGTTTACAGCCTTCCTATTTAGTAGGCTTCATGAATTTTGGCTGCTGCCTCTTTTGGATGCCCATTCATTACCAGAGCCTGTTAGAGCACTCAGAGCTTCAAGTGAGGCAATGGACTCTGTGGGAATCAATCCCAAGTCCCTGAAAATAGCAGTCCCCTAGCAATCAGGCATAAAAGGATGAGGGACATACCCATTGGGTCACACCAATGTTCATATCTGGCCCTGGATTCTTCTTCTTCAGTACTCAGAAGATGTGCTGATCAGGTAGAGCATGGGAGCCTGGCCCATGTCTGCAGTCTGCTTCCTTGCACATTCCTGCATCTATCATTCTTGTATTGGGGATGTTAGGAGAAGCATTATTGCCTGTTCCCTGTACTGTTTGTTTATGGACCTATTGTCCCTGGATTTGTCTAATCCCTTTTTGAACCTGCTGATACTGTCTGCCTGTGGCAGATGTTCCAGGTCATTGCTGTGGCAACAAATTCCAGAAATTCACTACTGTCTCGCTAAAAACGTATCTTCTTTTATTAATTTTAAATTATTTCCTGCTCATTTCATTGAGTGCCTCCCACAGCTAATAATAGTGAATTTAGTTTAAAACAGTTCTATAAGTACCTTGCCCACAGACTTCATAATTTTGTAAATGTTGATCATATTTCCCATCAGACTTTTTAAGCTGAAGACTCATGGACTTTCCGGTCCCTCTCGGTAAAGCAGCTCCTCTGTCCCCTTAAGCATTGCAGTTGCTTGTGTATGTACCTTTTCCATGTGCACTTTGTCCTTTAAATGCAGAAACCAGAAATGCCCCCAGTGCTCAGGATGCCTTTGTGAAGAGTGAACATGGGAGATGGAGCCATAGACCTGCAGCATTCACTGCACACAAGAACTATTTCAGATGCCAGTTTGAAAATTCACTGTGCATAGAGATGGGAAGTATGTTTGTAAAATGCCATTACAAACTGCTGTTATTATTTTATATTTGATGTTAAGTACTGTAATTATTCATGGCACTTCTCAGGAAGGCAGAGGTAGGGTGGGTCGGAGTAACACAGCCCTATGTCATGCTTTGTGAACAGAATGGTTTTCCACATGGTCCGAGCCCTGCACGCATTTCCAGCTGTAGTGCTGCCAAGAACAATCACATGAATTTGCTGGAACTGTTCATGGCAGCAAGCAGCACTGTGGCCTCTAAACCCATGGTGTGTAGGTTCATACACATGTGCAAGGACCTTTTTTAAGCCTTGTTTTATTTTTCCAGTATAAATGTCAATGTCTTTAAAATGCAGAATGAAGGTTGGCTGAATTGTACAGAATGACTGCAGGAATTTCCCCATTGTCTACATAACTGATAGCTGACTGAGGTAATATTTTACACAGTCTAAGCTTAGTAATGGATCTGAAGGTCCCTAAAACTCCTTTCCCATATGGTCAAGCTTAAATCTAGTGATTGTTTTGTAGTGAGATTTTTTTTTTTGCCAAGCTTTGTTTTGTGGTTGTTGTCTGCAGATGGAGGGTTAACCCTGAGGAGGTGACTGTGTAATAAGAACGAGTGCATTTCTTGGCATTGCACACTGCAATAGTAAAGGAATATCCCATGTTCTTACTGTGTTTTCAGCTTCATGTGATTTTTAACCACTTTATACTCTAAATGTTGTTTTTATGCTTTCAGCCTGGTTAGTTGTATCTTGATGTTGGTAAATGCTTTTTTGAAAGCCTTAGAGAGAGCTTTTGTCAGAGATGAGCCGAGAAGTTTTACCTTATTGGTCCATGCTCCAAGGACATTCATGGATATATTAGGTTTGATTTACTAATGGGCAGGGAGAAAATTGAAAGAAGCATTACTTGTAGGATTTCACAGTCCTTTGTGCATAAGGTGAAGTGACAACATAAGTAAATTTGAATTTCATTTTGTGTGATGGTCACAGGAAAACTAATTTACAGTCAGCATTTTGTCCACTAAGTTTGTCTTATGAATCTGATTTCCAGTGTTTAAAAAAAAACCCAAAACATTTCCTAGTGTAAATATGGTTTACTTTGGCATCTCTTTCCTTCATTTTTCTGCCTTTTCCCATTTCATTATGAATTATAATCCATCCAAAAAGCTAGAATGGCTTTATGGTACAGCTGTACTTCACATATAAGCAGTTTGGCTGCCTTCCCAAAATGGCACATTTCAACCATGACTGCCATAAAAGCTGCTAGCAAGGATTCTAACACATTCTACTGATGTGTTTCAGTCAGCTTCATTATATTTTTAAGTCAGGTCACATTCAAGAATATTCCTGGCCCTTGGCTATACAGTACAGTAACACTTTGAAATTTCATCTCTTGGGACATCAGCTGTCATTTTCGAGTCATTGAGAAATGTGTTTGATGGTACCTACCCAGTCCTTGGTGAAACATTTGCTCCTAGGACCATCTGCCCCTTTAATAGAGTTGTTATTTCAGCATCGCTTCAATCTCTGCAGCAGCTGCCCACTGATAATAAGTCAGATGTGGGGATGTCACAGAGGAGAACAGCAGAGCCTGACTGCGGTGCTGTTGTTGCCTTCAGCTCACTCTGTCAGAACATCATTTCCCCAATTAATGAAATCCCCATTGCGCGTTCTGCCTGATCATCCTTCAGGTTCCTTCTTGATGCGTCTCCAGGCAGAGAGGCAAGTCATGTGGTAGCTCACACCAGATGCCTTTTTCATGGCCTCCACTTGCAGTGAGCATCTTTCTGTGCCTGCTGAGTTGTGTTTTTAGCTTGGCTCGGCTAACTCAAATTAAAACATTGGCAAAGACACGGGAATTTGCTGTTTCACATGGATTAGCATTTTTAAGTTCTTTTTTTAGGCTTGAGCTTGAACTGATAATCTCTGTTCATTCTTAGACTTGCCAGACATCTGCTTTCCAGCTGTCCAAATGAGCATCCCACTGAACCCCTGCAAATCTGAGCTGTCCAGTTTGTGGCACCCCAGCACTACTGAGCCCTGCAGTGGCTCCCAGAGGGCACGAGGGACTGGCACTAATGCTGTGTGCTTTGGGACACAGGCATCTTGTTCAGCCTGAGTGAAAAACCTGTGCTTTTAAAAACAGGCCCAGAGTGAGTGACTTTCCAAAAAGGTTTCTCTTACAAGTGTCCTCTGTTAGCAGGGACAAATGTGCCAAATGAGGTGTTACGAAATGATGCGGTGTAGGAAGGGTCATTCCAATAGCTTGCCCATTACTCTGAGATCTGGGAGAAGCAAATTAACTTTTCTGTTTTGCTACTGATTTTCTGCCTCCTTTTGTAGTGGAGGCCTGTCTTAATTGATTAACTTAAGACAGTCTCTGTTTAGATGGTCTGGTCTAAAAGTTACTTATCTAGTGTTGGCTGGTTACCAAGATGCTCTGTAAATGGCAGAAAGACAGACATGATCTTAAAATGTGTGCCTAAGTTAGTTAAGTAAATAGCCTTGTGGTGATGTGTATTTATGTCTGTTTGTAAGTCCCAGATTATATTTTAGACTAGATGCTTGATTTTGTGATGATAGAAAGGAGCAGAAATGAATCCAGGGCTTGTAGTCTCTCTGTGCCTCTTTTCACAGGCTGAAGAAGTCATTAATGATTATCTGGTGTTTCACAGGATGTTGTGGTTGGAAAGATGAAAGTGCCCAGAGATTTTATAAGCAACTAAGTTACGCAAAAGGGAAACATGCCCCTGTGTAGGCAGAGGTGACCTAAATGAAGTGACAGTGGCTTCTTTTGAATGGGAAATAAAAAAAGAAGACTTTTATCCTCTTCCTAAATAGCTAGCTTTATGAAATTTATAAAGCCAAAAGCGTAAGCAGCTTTTGTGGCAATCTTGGATCCATTTTCTGCTCCTCCGTACTTGGAGTCTTTCATAGATGTACATATTTCTGTACATACACTGTTCACAAATCCTCTGCCTTCACTCAGGTGTTGGGAACGAATGAATTCTTTCTTTTTTCTTTCTTTTTTTTTTTTCTGTTCTTTCCCTTCTTGATGTGAGTGCTGGTTTTGGTGACTAAGAGGATAAAATTCAACAGCAGAGTCTCTTGATTCTCTGATGGGTGATTTAGTTGCAGACAGACTCCAGATACCACTTTCTTTGATTTCTCTCTTTCTTTCGATTCTTCTGTACAGGCACGTGGAAGGGTCTGAGGAGCCCTGTACACATTGTTGGGTTGCTTTGCCCAGGACTTCTGTCTGCTCTTTGGGCCTTTGGCTCATCTTCCAGGCAGAAAAAGGTTAGCAATTGCTTTTATGGTTGGACAAGTCATTGTGTGTCAATAAAACAGACTGCTAGGCAGAAGTGCCACATTCTTCCGACCCTTTTGGCATTGCAATAACCCTTCCTGTGAGAGAATCCCACACCCTGGTCCTCTGGAGTTTGTGAAAAAGACACTGTTGTCTGTCTGGCTTGTGGGAGCATGGTTAAGTTCATTGTGCCCAGCTGTCAGGGGAGTCTCCCTGGCTGGAGCTGGCCCCATGGAGCACTTGGTGCATTCTGCACAGTGGTGGGAGTTGTGAGGCTCTCAGGCTTTGTGTTTGGTGTCCCTCAGCCCACCAGGGGAGCAATGAAGGTACCTCAGGTGGTTTAGCTCAGTACCCACCACTGAAAGGAGTAAAAGGCATTATAGCATTGCCTCATGGGTTTTGGCTGTGTGTTCCTTGAAGCCACCTGGAAAGGCTTCAAGGAAGTTGCAGTCCATGATGCCTCCCATGCCAGGTATGACCTGCTTGGTTACAGTGACTTGGTGTTTCCTTCTAGATCAGATTAATGTTGGTTTAGCCAGATGCTGTATTCATTGACACCTCTGAGGGACTGTTTGAAAACAAATTCACCAGTCTGTTTCTTTTAGTGTGAGATACAGTGTGTAAATGATGAATGGGTTTTTGCTCACATAATCCACTTTCATCACAAAAATTATTTTGTTAAAATTTTCCTGGTTGGCTATAGAAGCCACCAAAGACTTTAGAAGACACACAAAGGCTTGTGTATTTGCACAGCTCTAACCCCAGCAAGACATGATTCGTGGCTAATAGGAACTGCTGAAAACATTTTCCCATTCCTTTGTGCCTGCACTTAGTGAGGAAACTGGGGAATGGAGTAAAGACTTAAATGCTTTTCCGTAGAAACCTGCTCTGCTGGCTTTCAGTTGTGATACCAATCCATCCCTTCCCAGCAGGCAGCTTGCAGGTGGTGCTGTCCTTGATCTCCTCAGCAGTACTGCCTTCCTCAGGGTGAGCAGGAGGTGTGGCACTCCTGGTGGCACATTCCCACCATGTGCTGTGTGTTGGGAAGAGCCTTTTCCCTGGTAGGTGCAGGTTGTGCTGGTGTTGTAAGAGCTGCCTTCAGGGAGGCAGGCAGATGTTGTGGCACTCGCACAGCTGGGCTTGTTTTGAAGCTGTGAGCAGTGCCTGTGAGACCTTTGTGGGTGTCTGGCTGTTAGGTGTTTTGCACTTCATCTTCCTCTAGGGAGCTGCCCCTTGCAAAACAAAGCCCCGTGCCACGCAGGGTGAGTTGACAGTCTGGTGTGAGTTGAAGAAAGCTCAATATTTTTTATCTTGTTCCCCTTTGCATCTCGCTCAGACCCATACACAAATGTACATTAAGGGACACTTTGAGCTCCTTTTGTCTTTAAAGTTGCAGATTATGACCTGGTCTGATCTGACTGTGTGCCTGCACCTCCACAATGTTTACCTGTTTTGCTCCATTTCGTTATAGCAGGGCTGAGTCTTTATCTGGGGCATGGAGCTGGTGAATGTGGACTCTGAGCCCTGAGATATGCTCCCATTTCTCTGACTGAATGCTCACAGACCTCACATTTTGGCATCTGTCCACAGATTGAAACCCTGTCTGGCCTGCTGTCACCCTGTAATTGCATAAATCAGCCCTAGCATTTGGCTTCTGATCGTAACTTTTTGTGTTATTGTGTATTGTATTCCTAAAACTGTGATGTGTAAGGAGACAGTTCCTGAATGAAAGAGGATTTAGGCCAAGCTGAAAAAAATTGCTGTTAAATAACATTGTTTGTTTTTAGTTGGTTTTTTGGTTTTGTTTTTTTTTTTTATGTAACTGGGACTCTTTCTGAAGTCCTTCTTTAAATATGTAGTGACACTTTTTCTTCTTTAGCTCAAGGGTCAGTGTCTCGTGTCAGACCATGGTGTGGGCTCCCTTGCCAGCCTACAGAGGTTGCCAATTGTTTCTTTTCATCCTACTAGGCTTGGCTTTCAACTGTGTCTGTAAGCAGGGCTTGACTATTGTATCCAGATGATGGTCGAGCTCCCTGCAGCTAGACACTGCTCACTGACTTCCTCTAACAAGCTCTGCTGGCTGGGATACTCTTAAGCCCTTCTTGCATTACTCAGGATGGGTCAGGGAAAGGCCATAGGTTGGCACAGTTTTTGGTTTCCTGCATGTACATCTTCTCTTCTCATTACCTTGTGTATTGCCCAGCTTCTCTGCAATCTGAATTTAAATCCCTTCCTGGTCAGAATAACTGCATTTTCTAGAAAAGAGTGTCTTAGGTAAAAAAAATACAGAGAATTGAACCTCTGAAGCTTTCTGCTGCTGAAACTAGTTTGCAGATTGTTCACAAGATGTTATGAAATGGGAGCTTTATCACCCCTCCTGTGCTATCCTGTTAGTTTCTTTAATCCCTGATTCATGTTTTCAATGGCTAAACCTTAGGGATTTGAATGAATGAAACTTTATTAAAAACTCCACCATATAGCTCAGTAGTAGACTCAGAAATGCTTTATCCTAAATATTCTCAACAGGATTGGCAAAAAACCAAAACAACAAAAATCAACAAAACACTCCAAGATAAACCTACCTTCTCCCCCAAAAACAGGGAAAAAATCCAAAATCTTATATGAGATACTGTAAATTTATTTAATTGTAAGTTGAAATAATTTCTAGGATCTGTGTTTTCAAGATGTTTTGTCCTGTCTCCAGTGTCAGTCACAGAAGTGGAATACAGCTTTTGCATTACACACCAGCCTCACTGATTTTAAGGGTCCAACATGAAAAATGGCCCAGTGTAGTGATTTATCATGAGATTTGGGTTCCATGTAGTTAAAACCTGCCTAGAAACCCAGCATGATGTCAGTGATAATTTATTGCATGACAGGACAGGATTTAATTGCATGCATTGACAGGATCTGGCTTCCAAGACAAACCAGTATGGGAAGCACCTTCTCAAGGTGGGCCAGGCACACCTGGGTGCTGCTCAGGAGTCTCCCTCACCTGTCTCCTCTGGGGTTCTTAGACATTCAGGTGGCAGAGAGTCAAGCTGCCCTTTCTCAGTGCTCCAATCACTAATGCAGGGGAAAAGCTTTGTCCCCTTTCTACAGCCACTTCCATTTGTATGCACTCAAGTGGTCAGTGAAGGCTTTAGCCCGTCTCGACTGGCTGCACAGGAGCTGTGCACAGCCAAAATTCACATTTGCATGCGTCGGGTTTCTCCTTTCTGTCACTCCTTTTGATCCCACTGCGAAGTGACAGTAGAGAGGGGCAAACGGGGACAAGCGGTTCTTGCAGAGGGAAGTGAAGAGAAGAAGCTGGGAGTGATTTTGTGTGGAAAATTAAATTAAGCCCAAGTGAGGCAAGTGGAGCAGGGTCTTGTCCAAGGTGGAGGAAGGCATCCCCTCCTGCTCCCCTGCTTCTGTGACACTTGGGAGTCATGTTCTTTCCCAAGGACATTTTGAGCATGTTATGCAGGGGGGATCTTCCTTGTGAGCTTCAGTGGAAATGTCAGATTAGCTGCAGTGGGAAATGAATAGCCACAGAGGAGAGAGGGGCCCAGCTCCCTTCGCTAACACTGCCTGATCCTATTGAAATGTTTTAGAGGGAGACAAAGCCCAGCCTGACAGACAGGACTTAATTGCATAATTCCTTTGGGGGAAACAAGAAGTGCTTCCAGTGCAGGTCCTCTCCCCTGAAGGGACTGCAGATTAATGGCTGAGAAGCCTTAGCTGAACTCAGCCAGTGGGAAGTCATCTCTGGTTGTTCAGGGGGGCAGTCAAAGTCATTTCAGTTTTAATTGGATGTGGCAATTCCTCTTCCTTTCCCAGGCAGCAGCAGGGGCTCCTGCCCTTGCAGCCTGGCCGTGTTGGTGTTTCGTGGTTGACACAGATACCTGGCACTCAGACCCAGTGTCATCAGTGTGTGTGGGA
This sequence comes from Melospiza melodia melodia, assembly GCF_035770615.1. NCBI lineage: Eukaryota > Metazoa > Chordata > Aves > Passeriformes > Passerellidae > Melospiza > Melospiza melodia. Next base: position 85,667,524 of record NC_086194.1, read on the forward strand.
GCATTCCTGCAGCAAAGCCCTGCCAGGCTGCCTGTGCCTGCCTTGCTTATGTGGTCACCCTTTTGTACCCAGGTGTACCCCATGCTCCTCCTGCTGCTCTCTGGTGAGGTCTTTTCCAGCCAGTCACAGCATCTGGAGGTGAATCTGTGTCCTGCACAGGCCCTTCACAAAAGAGTTGGAGGTTTGTTTGTTGCCTTTGCTGTTTTGGCTCAGGAAACAGTGGAGTTCAGACTGTAACTGGTGTCACCAGCTGTGATCTCCCACTGCACACTTCCACACCTGAGTGAATGGGGTTTTCTTGGCAGAAGGGAGGAGGTCTGAGATGAAAAGTGCTTGCAGTATGCAATGGAGGTACCTGCAGCTGCCTCTTGGAAAATCAAGGCATGCTCTGCACTCTGGAGTTCTGACTTCCTCCTGGAGTAGTGGGGTGTGCTGGACTGGACTCACACCTCTTAGATACCTTATCAGGAAAGCTTGTCTTGTTGTGCTTCTGGAGAGCAAGGATAGCAGTGCTCTCACCTGTGCACAAGAGCATCTGTATAAGGCTGGCTGGAGATGGGCAGGACACAGTCCTTGCAGAGACCTTTTCCGTAACCACAGTCAATAAAATTAATTTTTTAGGCAGAAACCACCAACATACACTCTTGAATATTTGCTGTAGAGAAAGCAGTAACATTCTGATCTACTATTTTAGCTGGAGGGAATAAACGAGTCTGTCTAGCAATTAGAAAAGAAAGCTGAAAGATCTGTGTTTTCATACAGTTAGAGGGGAGAATTGGACAGCAGAGCTCTGTGTTCTTCATTTCTGCAGCCACTCTCTGTCCTCTGTATGGGATCCTCTCCAAAAACCCTGTGCTTGGCAGGACAGCACAAACAAGTGAATTAAAAAATCACATAACTTTAAAATTTTGCCAAGCTAAGGTAGCAGCAACTTGGCTGTTTACATATCTGCATGGGAGTAGTCACTAATCACAGTGTGCATGAGGTTCATTTGTGTCCTCCTAGGAAGGGCTGTTTTCACACTAATAATTGCTTCCATATGAGAGCTGGAGGTGTGTTGCTCTGCTCTTGTCACTGCCAAAGGATGTGCTGGAAAGCTGAGCCTGCGGTGGATACTTGCTGTGAATTACAGGTCTTGCTTGCATCCTTTTAGCTTTTTTCAGTGACTAGTGAAAATGTCCAAGGCTTTTTTGGGAGACAAAAAAAAAATCCTCTTAGGTTACAGGTGTTATTAAACTTCTACTTCTCTCTAGTCAATCCTTTCTTCAGTTTCTCTATTTTGTGTAGTATTGTCACTTTTTTTCCTAGCTTCATACAATAATGCCAGAAATCAGAAAGCCAACTTCTTTCTTGCCTTCTTCCCTTCTCTGAAACTAATGTTTCATTGCCTACCCTCAGATGTTCTGGGCAGCTGACTCAACTAAGGACCAGATGTGGGTGAATGAAGGCGTGTTGCAGCCCGATACTTTGTGGGGATGTGTTCACTGCTTGTGGTGCCTTGCAGGGTTATTTGCATGGCAGTGAGAACTCCTCAGTAACACAGTGAGCATGCACACTGGGAATGTTGGCTTTCTGGAAATGAAGGGGTGCACTAGAGTCTTTTCTGACATAGAAGCAGAAGAGTGAGAGATGAGCTGGGATATGGCATTGCTTCCCCTCAGCACAATATTGTGTGAACAGGTGACCAGATTTCTGTGTTTTGTCAATTCTCTCAGTGGAAAGGACAATTTTAGATGAGCCAAACCAAAGATGACAACAACAGAAGCTATGAACCATACAGTTGGAGAGCAAAATACACTCTGTAGACTTAGAAGGGCTAGTTTTGTTGCAAACAAACACCACAAATTTTTTCAAAAGGATAATCCAACTGAATGTGACTCAGAAGGGAACCATCCAAATTTCTGTGAAGCCCAGTTCCTTTCTGGTGTCACTGAGCCAACTGAAACCTGCTGTATTGTGAAAACACTGGCATCAGCATAAGTGTGTGCTTTGTTCACCTTTGAATATTGTAGCGTTAAAAATAATTTTTTAAAGGAAAGCCACACCTATTGCATAACAGTATTGTTAAGGCTTGTCCAAGGTAAAGCAGCTTGTATTGCTGTGATGACATCCCCTACAACTGGAAAACTCCTCTGTCAAATGTGCTGCTGCAGTGCAAAACAGCTTGCAAGCAGAGAGAGGCTGTTCCAGCATGTTGCCACATTTTATGTCCTGTCAAGCCTCAAGGACAAATACAAGCTGCACAGTTTAAAAAAAAGCATTTTTGAAGCTAAACACATTTGCAGTGAACAAAAACCTCACTTAAGTAGTCTAAATATGCAGGCAGCTTACAAAATTCATGTCGGATTTTTGCAGCACATACGAGAAATCTTTAAAGACTGAGCAATATGTTGTCTCCTGGTACTCTGGAGTTTCTGGAGATGTGAGCAGTTTGCTACAGCCTCTGTTGCAGCACTCCCCAGCCCTGGCAGCAGGACACTCTCAGATCCAGTAAGTCATGTCTCTCCCAAGGTAGCGGTGCTGTGCCAAGGTACGTCAGCTGCATTTCCCTGTGGCAAAGACTCATCCAGCTACAGATAGACCACAAGGGATGTCTGACCTTGCCCAAACATTCCTAAATCATCCTTAAGAAAATAGGAGGCCTGTGTGCAGACGCTTCCTCCAAGAAAGGGAAGGAAGGGGTACATACATTCTGTGTACACCTTGTGCCGACGTGCCCTTGGAAGGTAAGGATGTGTTCAGTAAAACAGCTGAGGTGTCCCTGGGAAACTAACTTTGACTTGTTTGGGCACTTCCCTTGCCTTCTGCCTCAGGGCAGATGCAGTTGTTGTAATGTCCCTGACAGAAACACACAGGAGTGTGGGACAAGGCAGCGTTTGGTAGGACATGCTTGCTGCTGCAATAGGAACACCTCTTCAGCACATGCTGCTACTTGTAAAAAGCTTATAGCCTGAATAAACCTGGGAAACTAAAATACTTGTGATGAGGACAGCCTCTGGTGCAGGGTATGGAGATGTGAGCATCCAGCATGTGCCTGGAGTTTGAGGCTGGCTGCTGGCCTCTGCTTTTGCCCATCCTGCTGGAAGGGCCCTGAGGGGACTTGCTGGTCTTCTTGTCAAGAATGGTTCTGGTGACAGTGACACTTCATGACTGGCAGCTGAAGGCAAGGCGAGCCTCTCATTTCACCCAGGCCACCACCTTTTTGTCAGGCCTAACGACGTGCAGTTGGCCATTATTGAGATGAATTTGGGCTTGGAAGAGGAGCACATTACTGCAGTAGTTCCTCTGAGGCATCGAGTGCCCTGCAGTGCTGCAGTCAGACCAGGCATTCCTCCCGAGAAATCACAAATATAGTTGTTTTGGCATCCCCCTCTTGCTGCACTGACTCATGGGGGTGAGTCTCTGCAGGCAGTGAGCTGCCTGTGGAGAAATGATCCTTTCCCAGATTTGGCACTCTGTTCATTTCTGGTTAGATGGAGTAAATATTAACCCTTAGCTTAGCTTTCTGCAGAGCTTGTATGACTGAGTGGCATCTTTCCATGTGCGCCTATTGCTGCTGATGGGTATAACCACAGCCAGGTGCTGTTCCTGCCATGATTTTAGGGAGTGCTTTTGTCTCAGCACCCTTCTCATTTTTCTCTACCTGTTGGAAAATGCCCAGGAGTGAATCTAGCCTAAAGATGGTACTTTTGCCCAGGGATGAATCTAGCCTAAAGCTGGTATTTTGCCCTGTCTGCAAGGCACCCATTTTCAAGTGTGTGAAAAGAGGAAAACAAGAGCCTGGCTATTACAGCGACCTGAGGAGGTCTCCATGGTGAGAGAAGGATGAGAATCTTGTTTCTTGATCAGAAGGCTGGATTTATTGATATAAGGTATATAATACATTATAACTATACTAAAAAGAATATGAAGAGAAGTTGCAAAGGCTTGCTAAGCTAAGAATAGAACAGAAAGAATGAACAACAAAGTTCTGTATCCAGGGAATCTTTCCCCGAGCTTGCTCCTGTGATTGGCCCCCAATTGTACACATGGAACATGAACCAATCACAGGTGCATCCCATTGCATTCCACAGCAGCTGATAATCATTGTTTACATTCTCCTCTGGGGCCTCTGCTTCCCAGAAGATGCACAAATCCCAAAGAAAGGATTTGTATGAAAAAATGTCTGCAACACCTGGCAGTTTTGCTACACAAAAAAATCTCTGCCCTGAGACAGTCCAACCAACACTCCTACAGCTGAGGTTTGGTCGTTTCACTTTCAGCTGAAGTTGAGATATTCCAACAATCTTTGAAGAGCAGATATGGTGCTTTTTTTTAAAGAAAAGAGTAAACCATGGCAAAATTGGATGGAAAAGCTAAAAGGATGGTGTAATTTCTGCAGATGCAGAAAGGATACTAGTGAGGAAGGGGTTAGATAGGTAAGATTACTGCTTTGGCCACTATCTGTACCAGGAGAAATCATCAAACTTCCTGACTTCTCTTTCCTTTGTCTTTGCAGTGTGAGGGTGATACCTGCTTGGCTTTGTTGAGTGCTTTGAGATCTGTGAGTGGACCACAAGTGACTGGTGGCAACTTTCAAAAATAGTGTGATTAATCTCCCAAATGTCCTAGGGAGTGATTTTTCTTGGGATGTGGGGATTCCCAGTTTGAGTTTACATAGACTGGTGTCATAAATGAAAGGGAAAATAAAGAGAGTGGTTTTAATAAATTTCCCCCATTCCTAAACAGCAACAAGCAGATGGATTTGGAATGAACTCCCAGACACATGTGGCACCCTTCTGAGGCTGTTCAGGAGGATCCTCTCCCATGGCCTATGAGTGTGTGATCCTTGGCCAGAGTCCAGAGCAAGGCTCTTGCCCAAATCCACCCACACACTCTCGTGTTCAGGTTTCTGACTGGAAACTTCATCCAGACTGAAGCACATGACAAATAACGCAGAGCTCCCAATAAACTGTCTGTCCTGCCTGGAAATTAGTGCAGAGCTCCCAGTGCACTGTCTGTCCTGCCTGGAAATTCGCCCTGGTGTAAGATGTGGGACATGATGTTTTATATAGAGAGTTGTAGTAGTGTGGCTTCCCACGTGGCCAGTTATACTGGAATAATGATGACCTATTGAAATGTACCAAAAAAACTATAACATGCTTTTAATCAGGAAAACCATGTGTGTACTTGGGGGTAGGGATGGTAAATTTCTTAATGAATGGTTATGAAATAATAATGAACTCTATATAGTTGGGGCATAAAAACCCAGAGAATTCCAGGATAACTTTTGGTCTGTACTTATTGAAGTGTCTTTTGGGCTATTAAAACCCTGGGCTATATTAAATGATTTTAAATATACAAGCTTGTTACCATGAAGCCACTTGAGATATTGTATAATGTGACTGCAGATATATGCAAATTGGCATAATTTCCATTTGACATATGCACTGTAATTATTGAAAGCTTTTTTCCAAATTTATTTTTCATGTCTGCTGTAGTTAATTCACTATCTCCTTTTAACACTGGCAATTATAATTATTTGCCAAGAGCAAATCCTTGCTAACAAAAATCCAGTTTTCTTTAGCCTGCAGCTTTTCCTTTGAATTCATGATGAGATACTGTTAATCAGAGGAACCAGTGCTGGCCTCTGAGTATCCAGCAGGGCAGGAAAACACTGCAGTCAGAAAAAGAAATGCAATTAATTAGCCTAAGCTTCTTTCTGGCATCCCAGCCCAGCACCTCCTGGGTTGCCATGTTTGAGTGAAGAGGTGCTCTGTGAGATCAGAGTTAGCATCTCAATAGAACTTAAATTGAAAACTGTCTGTGCCCACTGTGAGATTTCTCCTCACAAGTCCTTGCTCATTCTTCTCTTGTAGGGGCTACAGGTAGAAAATAGCATATATTTGGGGAAAACAGTGTTATTGGGTTGAAAAATACGCTTTCTAGGGTTGTTTTGTGTGGGAATCTGAGCCAAATCTGTGACTGAAAAACGGAGCAATTGAAGACCTTTGGGATTCTAGCTGCATACTGCTGTTCAGAAATAAAGCAATTCTTATTCCCTTGAAAATGCCTCGTCCTTTGTGCCCTCCCTTCCCTTGGAGATCAGTGTGTTGTGCAGCTTCTGAAAGGAAACACAAGTGCAAGTGCTGTCTAAGAATTGCTGACCTACTTTACAGGTGTTTTATTCTTCATTGAATCAGATATGTACCCGCAACAGTACAGGTGGATAAAAATTACATTTCTTTCACCCACTGCGGCACAGGTCAAGTGCAGGAGAGCTCTACCCTTGAAGTTTCTACCCCTGGAATATTACTTTAGGTTCTCCTGCGGCTTCAAAGGGTTGAAGTCCGAACACAGCTTTGCAGTGAGCTCAGAACAGCATAAAGTAAGGCAGCCTGGGCTGCACTTCTGCCACAGCAATAGGTGGGCACAGTGAGAGGAACTGCCCATGTTGACCCGTCTTTCCAGCCCAGGTATCCAGTGTGCAAATGATAAAACAAAGCCTGCTGTGAATAGGGGCTCATTTTCCATTGCACATTTGTGGAACACCTGGCACAAGAGGGTCCTGGGATTACAGTGTAAATGCAACAAAATCAGGTATTGGGGCTGATGAAGAACACAGCAGATTGGGCTGCCATAATTAACTATATCCAGCCTGATGAGCATAATGGGGAAATGTTTCAGTGTTTTCCAGCAGTTTTTCAGTGGTGGGGAAAGATTCCCAGTGTCCTTCAAGAGCAAGTGGAAAAGCATAATAAAATATTACTTCAGCTGCTACTGTACCATAGCTGCATCTTGTCTGGTGCACACTTAGCCCGTGTAAGTGTGAATGGCATTTTTCAAAAACCCTTTTGGGAGGGTTAGTTTGCAGCTTGACTGCAGGCAGGACAATCTGGCATCCAGGCAGATTGCACCCGATGAGTTACTGCTCTCTGAGTCAGCTGCTTGGGCTGCTGCTGAGTCCTTGGCTCTTGTGTGAGCTCTGCAGCCTGGGGAGTAATTAATCAGACCTCCATCGTTCTTATGGACCCAGGGCTGGAGCCAGGGAAGCATGATGTCAGTGTCTCACATCGTCAGAATTGCTGATTCATTTGATTCATTCTTGCTGCTGCTTTTCAGAATGGGTTTATGGCTCCTCTTTAGCGGCACTTAGCGCTCACTGACAGGAATATAAAATACTACCCAAGAAAGTACACCAACTCTAAGATAACTGCCTTGAGGGGAGCACTTAATAATTTATTTAGAAGTTTCTCTAAGGACCTGAGAATCATAAAATACTGTTGGATGAGAAGTTAACAAAAGTACAGTTAGTTTAAATCCTCATTTGCTTGTCATCTGTTCACTGTTCTATTGGCCACGTTGCTCGAAGAGCCTGACCAATGGCCAGTGTGACTGCTTTAATTCATGGGATTACAGCCGAAGTAAATTTGGCTTCAGGTTGGCAAAGGCCTGATGCCAGCTCTCTGGAAAACTCTGTTACCAGAATTCTCACTAACTTCAAAATGGGAGTGGGGCTGGACTGAAGGAACCCAGTTTGGTTATGGGTAGGGTAGAACTGCACTACTCAACACTGACTCGGAGAAGTCAGTGAGAATGCATTTTGTCTTGAAAGGGTCCCAGGAAAAGGATTTTAATTTAGCTGGCTTGATTTTTCTTGCATAGGCCAAGCTACCTTATTTTCTTAGCCTGTGTGTTCTGTGGTCCTGATCCTTGATGTTGTTGGCAAGACATAAAAACCATCTCTGGTTTGGGCAGAGGACTAACTTAGACTGTGAAGAGGAAATGAGAAGCCATGAAGAATCCATGCCATGGGCTCACCAATAAATAGGCTTAGGCAAACTCTGATGAGCTAGGCAGGTGGGAGAATATTGTCCATGGTTTTGTGTATGGTTTTGTAGTCTCCCAGGTCCTGGGGAAGGGACACACCACAGATAAACAGATGGGAAAGGCAGCCTTGAGCCCTCTGGGTGAGGTTGGGGAGGTTGGACCAACTGCCTGGTTTCATCATGACACCTTTTGTGGCACAGCTTTTCCTCTCTGTGCAGCCTTTCCTGAGGGCAGAGCAGTCATGCCAGCCTCTCCAGCTCTGCTGCTGCTGCCCCTCAGTGAGCAGAGAGGGGACCTGCTGACTGACACAAGGAGTAGGAAACCACTGACAGAACATTCTCTCCCAGATGCATTGTGAAGCCAGTGTTTGTCCATTCCTGCCTTACATGCTGGAAAATCCAGTTCCACTGCTAGGCACAGCCTTACAGGCTCTAGTAGGGTTTGCCTAGTGATTATAAATAGATGTTTTCAACTTTTGCAGCTGCATATGTGGAAGAGAAAATGTGACCACAGGGTGCACACAGGGACACACAGGGTGTTTGTGCACTCACTACTGAATGAAATGGCACTGCTCACCTCCACCTGCCATGTACTTGTCTGTGTGTGAAAGGAACTCTCCTGCTCCTTGGCATGTGTCTGTGGCTATGTGCTTCTGCACTGAAGTCAAAATTTTGTTTGTGGGCACAGTCTTCAAAGTCTTCACAGTCTTTGTTTGTGAGCCCAGTTATGTTAGTGTGTCCCTGTCCATAGCTGGGTGCTTTGGTATCTGTAGTCAGTTCAGTATTTGGGAACATGAGTGATGATCTTAGAATTTATTTTAACCACTCATATCAGAAAATTAGGTCAAGTGCATGCTCCATTCATCCAGCACTGCAGGGGTGACACACATTTTTTTCGGCACAGCAGTCCTTCAGACTTCACTGGGCAGGAAAAGAAGTAGAAATACCCCAGCTGAAAATATTGCAGAGAGATAAGATTGGGAAAAACATTTGCGGTAGGGTCTGGGCTAAGTGGGTAGTGAAGCTGATGCTTCATACAGTCATCACATAGAAGGGAGCATACTGGAAACTTCAGTGCTTCTCCTGCAAAGAGATTGTGTGGCTGGATGTTTATTGAAGAAAATCCTGAAGTATGAAGTGCAGGGGGAGTACTGATGCTGCTCTGCATAGTGATGGCATGGGAGATGCAGATAGGGATCTGACACTGCTACTTGTAGGGACAGTGGGTTTTTTTTCCACTGTCCCTGTCACTTGGCTGGCGAGATGTAATTTTTCGTGTTTGTAAAGCTTCATGGATCCTGTACAAATGAGTGCATTAACTACTCACCAGCTGTAGTCTGATGTTTATATTTTGTCAGTTTTTTATTTAGTACCAGATTACAGCTTGCTAGTTTTAATGGGGTAGAAAGGGTAGACAAGAGAAATATAAAGAAAATTAACTCTAATTAACAGTCATAAATTTCTCTGACTCAGGAAGCGTAAACAAATTCTGTGATGGAAAAGCAAGCCGAAAGAAAATTGAACTGCCTGATTTCCTAATCCTCCCAAAGCCTTTACAACAGCTAGGCATTTAGTTGTTGTCAGCCAAAACAAAAAGAAACATATTTAAATACAGATAACAATGCCTCAGGAGAATAGAGATTGATCATAGACTGTGATTGCTCTGTGACTTCTTTTCTGAGGAAGAGAAAGGTATTATAATATACTGGACTGATGACATGCATCTTGCACTAGAAGCTGAATAAAGGAAATGAGAGTAGTTGGGAGAAATAAATGACCAAACACAGAGATTTACACCGAGTCCTAAATTCAGTTGAGTCCCAAAACAATTAAAATCCCCTTGAAATCAATGAGTATTTGCTTGAATAAGGTCTAAGTAGATTGTCTGGGAGATTTTTTTTCTCAGCCTATCTGAATACTTTGTGCAGGTCTTGATTTTTTTTCCCTGTATGGGGAAGTACTCAGCAGGGATGTGATGACGCTGTTTTGATGGGGATTTGAAGATAAAAAATCAAACAGAAATTTGGGAAAGCCAGCATGGTTTGTCCAATATACTTTTTCCCAAGCAGTATGAGAGCATGGAAAGCATCCAAGTAGGGCTCAGGGAATGTAAGTCTGAGCATGTTTCAGATGCCTGAGCAGATAATCTCAAGCTGAGACCCCTGAAGCATTTCCCTGTGGTGTGCACAAGTAGCTGGTTTGTCAAGGTGTATTTGCACCTTCTCTAGATTTCCCAGCAGTTAAAGGTTTTAAGTAGTTAAAAAATTACTAAGAACTTCATTTATTTCAGGCTCCAGTGCTGTTATTTGCATAAGGGCCTGCATAGAAGAGATGAGAATGACATGCCAGGTGGGCTATAAACAAGGAATCAAGCTCTACCCTGTGTTAAGAAAGGGTTAGAGAATTTTGCTTTGCCTTGCAAAATGTGCTGGCATACACAGGAATGCAGGTCTCGCTTGCTTAGCTTGCTGTGAAGCACATTGCCAATGGATTGAGTGATGCAGAAACTTCATAGTCCCAAATCAAAGGCCCCAACTGGCCAAAGTAACAGAATAAACACTCAGAAATGTATAAGGACTTAGTAGGAAAGTTACCTTCAAGTCAGCACATGTGGTCTTTGCAAAAGAGGTTCTATATCATGGAATCTTAGAATATTTCTAAGTTGAAAGGAACATTGAGTCCAAATCCCTGCTCCTTGCAGGACTACCTGAAGCTTTCCTATGAAGCAAATGTGAGTCCAGTGTCAGGCACAGAAGAAATGCATCTATTTCAAATGCCATGAACACTGCTACAGCAACATTTATATCTGCTGTAATACATGCACAGACATGGCCCCAGTCCATAAACCCTAATGACTACCTCCGTGCAAATAAAATTAATATGATATTAGTACATAATGAAAATTGATATCATCATTACAGTCTTCTCTCATTCTGATGAACTGTCCTGGTTCTGCTTAGGTGGCACTTCCTTACCTGCAGGCATCATTATAATCCTTTTGGAGTCAGCAGGGCTATTTTCCCAGCCTAGGCACCATACCTCAGGAGCTCTGTGCAAAAAAGAACCCAGCATAGCTTTTTTTTTCTTTTTTCTTTTTTTTTGTTTTTCCAAGACAAAGCAGTTTTTTGTTTTTCTGTTTGTTGGAAGGTGTTACAGACCACTAGCCCCGCTGCAATCACTGGTGTGAGCTCCCAGCTCATGGTAACCCTCTTAGCTCTTGAGCCTGATTGCAGCTGTGGCCCTGCATGTGTGAGCTGTGTGATTCTCCTTAGTGAGTGACACCTAAACTGTCGCTGCAGATGGTGCTCATGTGCCACCAGCAGCAACCTGCCCTTGCAGGTTTTTGTCTCATCATGCATACAGTTGTGAAGTTTGATTTAGCCTGTGACTACAGGGCAGCCAAGGCAGAGACACAAACTGCTTTTTTTTTCCCAGTGTATTTGAATGTTTAAGTTTTGTTTTCAAAGGAGTTGTGTGAAATATAAGTTCTATCAGTGAGGATACACCAGCCTAAAAACTGGAATCGATGTGATGGACCAGAGCCATAAATGAACTGAGGGCCTGGCTTTAGGGGTGTACAGTTCAGGTATGTGTGGTTTTACTGTGGAGATATTTCTCATCTAATAGTTATGAAGTACAATTTGTCCCCGTTGACTGTAGAATTTAACAGGGCATATGTTCTTTAACTTGATAATATTTTGATGCAGAGGAAGAGGCGTAGGGCTTGTAAAATCTCTGTTAGCCATTGGTTTGCTGGGGCCAAATGAGCTGCTGCTCATCAGCAGGGCAGTGTATTCCTGCCTCTGTTCATTTGCTGTCTGTTCCAGTCCCAAAGGAAACTGGAACATTCCTCCAGTCACTGTTATTTTCCTTCACACTTGCAGCAGACTAGGAATACACACATGGCCTGTTAATACAAATCAGATCGTGAGCTGTGACTCACTATGTTGTAGTAACTTGATTTTTTGCAACAGATATGCATATCTGTGATTAACAAAGACTGTCTTGGCCAATGTTAGGGCTGTGACTGAAGCCAATCTTGTTAGGCATTCATCATCCTGATTTATTTCCTTGTCAAAAGGTTTCTTAAATAAGGTTTCTTCGAAGAAACATTGTCATGCTATCAATTTTCCCTGGCAGATGTACTGATTGAAATAAATGTATTTTATGCACTTCTTTTCATGCCACTCAAGAATGACAGATCATGCACCAAATACAATAAATGTAACTATTGTTGTTATTGTTGCTATGATCATTATTATATCACAAGATGGATGGCAGCAGCATCTCATAAGAGCAGAGACATATCTACACATTAATAAAATTCCTACTCCCATGTGAAAAGGTTTTCAAATCACCTGAGTGATTGTTTTTTTGAGATGGCCCAGACATCGTTTCTCATTTCCCAGAACAGAGCAGCCTTCTATCCAGTTTTCCACTCTTCCTGCATATCTATTATTTTGTGAGGGATTCAAAAGCTTTTAGCCACTGTGCAGTATGTGTGATTCACACATCTCCACATGTAATGCATCACAAAATAGTACCAGCCCCATAGAACAGCCTGTCCCTGTATTGCATTGCTCTAGGCTAATGGTACTGTTGGGCAGCTTAATTCTTGCACATATCAAACTTTAACTCAGATACTTTTTTTTAATTGTCCCTTCTTCCTGTCCAGTCTTTGGGTAGAGAAGGGTGCTAATTTTCTCTGAAATCTATTTCTTTCTCCTCCATTATTTATTTCTTTTGCAGAAAAGATGCTAGCAGGGCACACAAAAAATTGGACTCAAGGTGATCCTTTCAGGATGAGCCTCCAGACAGTGGGGATGTTACCATTAGGGCTGGCTGTGCAGCTCCTGGAGTGGCAGGAGCACCTCTGGGTTTTTGCACCAGACCCTTGCAGTGCCTTTCTTTCCACCTTGGGAGTGTTTTTACTTCCAGCTCCCTCTCCTTTCCCTTTCTTCATTTACTCAGCCACCTTCCTGCTTTTTTCTGCTGGATTTCTGCTGATGCTTGCTCATCTGGAGTGACTCCAGTGGCTGCCTTGGATTCCCTAGGGAGCACCAGGAGGGAAGAAGGACTATGGACTTCACCTGGGTCCTCCTGATGCTCATTGTGCCAGTCCTTTTCCACTGCTCCAACATGCAGATGAGCTTTGTATCAATGAGCACAATATCCCTCCTGTCCTTACAGCAGTTCTGTGTCAACAGAGCCAAAGGAAGACACTTTTGAAACAGAAGAAATAATGTCACTTTCTTTTAGGTCTGTGTGTCTCCTTTGTAATCAATGGTTTAGTATGGTTGCAGCTCAGATCTCTTAAACAGTCTTCTGGGTTTTCCAGGGAGTGATGAACTTGAAAAGAAAAGAGAACTTAATTACCAGCCTCTGATTTTCTTCAGACTGTTTAAATATTGGAATGAGTTGATAAGATAACTGAGAAAGTTTTTTACAGGTCCTGGCAAAATTAAGCCTCCAAATGTTGTATTTTTTGCAAATGGTTCAAATAACTGTGAGGATTTCCGAGGTCATTGTTAGGTAAAATACACAGCAGCTCTCTCTACTGATACACAGTTTGTGTCAAAGATCAGTTTAGCTGTAGGGAACCACAGGCTGGCTCCAGGTGCCTTACTTAGTTTCTAAGATGGTTTCTGTGCACAGCTCCAGAGTTGACAATGTGTGTACATATGTGCAGAAGAACAAACTGCTGGCCATAAATTATTTAAATGAGAAATAGTGTATTTTGATTTAGGCCATTTGTTTTGACCATGGTTTTCGATAGACTCCCAGGGAAAGGTCTTCCTCTGATTGTGCATAGGATCCAAAGGCAGCAAGAGCAGTTGCAATGGTGAAAATCTGAGAAGAAAAACTTGCATGTATTTATTTATTGTATGCTTATTAATGACAATGTGGATTATTACCATTTGGAATATAGTTTTGTATTAGTTTCTTTTAAAAAAAAAAAAGTGTTTGAAAAACTGTAATAAGTTTAAGTCATCCATTTGAAATAACCTGGTAAGTGTGCTCTTTTCACCACTCCAGTATTTTCTGAAACCCTCAGACTGTCCTTTGAATGTTGACAGTTTCTCTTTGCTTTTAGAAAGATTTTATTTTTTTTTTTTTTCTGGTGACAAACTTAGCTCAGTTCACCAAAACCTTATTTTTTATTTCTCTCTCTCTCACTCCTCCATCCTGACAAAGAGGAATAGGTAGCAATTGCTAACTAATGAATCTTTCTGGTGCCAGTGAAGGATTTGATTATATGCCCAGACTCCAAATAGAGCCCTTTTTATTTTCTTGTGAATAGGAAGAAGAGAAAATACTGTATTGGGGCCTCATGTTTTAAGCAGAACATATAGAGGACTAGTCATACTTCAGCTCAGAGACAGACACTTGTTTTTTAAATTAGTTGGAGTTTTTTAATGTGAAAATATTTGTCTCCTTGTTTGAAACAATCAGAGCAGATGGGGAGAAAAAGCTGATGTTGAAGGTTTCAGAATTGATGATTCCTGTGCTGGTTACAGCCGTTCTACCTTCCCTGTGCTTTGAGTTCTGCTCGTTTTCAGCTGTGCAGCACAGGGATGATACAGGACAAAGAAACTTGGGCTGCTGGTAGCCAAGGAGCTTGAAAGGAGCTTTGTCTGTAGAATGAAGAGATGCAAATTCCAGGAACTGCAGAGTCAGTAGTTAAATTCTTACTGTAGCTCCTCACTCTTTCCCTGCACTTACATGGAAAAAAATGTAAATACCCTGGACTGTATCTACTTGCCTCTCACTTCTGGGCTTATCTCCAGTTCACAAGGACTTCCTTTTTTAAAAATGAAGACTGAGGATTGCAAATAAATCACGTGGCTTCCTGAGAGAATTAAATACTGTTAGGTGGGTGACAAGCCATTAGAGCATGGTTATGATTTGACTTTCCAACATAAAGCTCTCCAGAGATCTTCACTTGAATGGTAGCACAGACAATTTTTTTTCTAATTGCTCAGCTGCTTCTATAGAGTTGGTTAGACATCTGCTTCTTCAGAGAAGAAGAGTGTTCTTCAATAATCTTCTTTTAAAAAGGCAGACTGGTACCTAAGTTGTTAAGGTTTGACTTGGGGGATGCACTTTACGAGCCTTGCTAGGAGATGTGTTCCCCACCTTCAGCTTAGGACTTGGGCTGGCCAGGAGTGAGTCTTCCCCAATGCTGGCACCGCTCTCTAGAGCAGAGCCAAGCTGGGAGGCTGGAGTGAAGCCTGTGTGGAGCCCTCAAAAGATGGACATGTATTTAAAATGTTTGTCATTTTGCCTGAGAAGTCAAGAAACCAATGCTCATTAGTTGCCTGGTTGTGAATTGTAGCACTGTATACCAGATTTCTTGATGCAGGTGGAAGGGGTGTGTATTATTTCATAGGATGAGTTTTATCCAACTGTGTTGCTTATCAGCATGGACAGATATATTTCACTTTCTTGCTGAAACAAGCTGGCTGCATTTCCCTGCTTTTATGTAATTAATGAAGTTTTTGCTGTCTGATGTGGTGCGATTTTCAAAGACATGTGGAACACTAAAACACGCTGGTAGAATGACAAACAGTAACAATTCATCCTTTGCTAGAGTCTTGTCCAAAAGTGGAGAGGATTAGACCACAGCCCCAGACTAGAGAAGAAGGGTGTCAGTTCCCAGAGAAGCCCCCTGCAGCACCTGCAGTCAGAGCACGCCATTCCATGAGATTTCGTGTTGGGAAGGGAGATTTTCCTTGCACTCTGCTCTCTGTTCTGCCTGATGCTGCTATAGAGAATGGCTCAAAGGGAAGGTGCCTTTTCTTCCTTCTCCTTTTGAGAAGGGAGCGGAGGGAAGAGAGCAGAAAAATGGTGTTTTGATCTGCCTTTTTCTCATTCTGGTGGCATAACCACACCAGAGTATTTCTCTAAATTAAATTAAGCAAACCTTTTATGTTCTGTCCCTACTTCCAGAAAGCTAATGTGGCTGCTTGCAGATTTGCAGCCATGGAGGAGACAAAGATCTGTAGTGCACACAGACTCAAGTGCTGAGCAGTGTTATGCTGAAAGAACTGCACAAGCTTTAATAGCATATAAAAGCTTTCTGGGCAGCAAGCAAAAAGCTGTTTAAATCCCTGACAGGGATGAGAGAATAGAATGTATTATCAGCATATGCACAGAGACAGAAAGTCTCTCAGAACATTTGCATTTTGGATTTACTGAAATTACAAGGTTTCAACCTTTCCAAAAAGGTTGAAATGGTGGAAGGAGTAATTTTAAGGCTTCAGTTTCTCCCTGTTGCCATATAAATATTTAGGGCTTTTCCCTTTCCTCTGCACACATGCCTGAGTTACACTGATCCCACTGGCAATTTTTCTCTAATGTATGGAATGTAAAAATCCATAGGCTTCTCTTTCATATTAATAATCATAATTTCATACTCAGATGTTAACGATCCCAAGTATTCCTTGCCCCACATGGCAAAGGACTAACCCCCACCATGCATGGCATGGAACACTCAGCAAAAAGATTGTCCCCAGGCTGCAATTCCTCATGAACACTGATCCTTTTCCTAGCAAGCACATGTGTGGAGCTGTATATCTTGAGACACAATGCCTGGACAGAGCTCAGATAAAATGTGGCAGGCGTCTGTGAGGCAGAATGATGCAAGCTGAACTGGAGCAGAATGTGATGCTTTTGTAGATCAGTGGTGAGTAGGTCAGATAATGAGTAATATATATTGGTTCTTTGGGGGAAAATTGCTGTATCAGGAACGTTTGACTTTAGGGATGTTTTATCTTAAGATTTCCCTTATTTTGCTAACTAATTTGCCAGACTGAAATCTCTCTGCAAAGAGTCCGTGTAACTCAAGGATTATTACATTAGTGATTTGTATCAAGTGGCATAGCTGGAGGTACCAGTTAGAGGATATAGGGCAGGTGGATAATGCAGCAAAAAATTATTCGGGGGCAGGAAAAGAGGTGCTATTAGTTGACGTTATTGAAAATGTCAACGCGGTCACCAATAGCCATCTGTAAAGATGAGAGAGAAAAGTAAAAAGAGAAGACACCATGGGCACTGAATAGAAGATTCTTGGCTAATTTAAGAGGAAAAATGAGTTTTTCTCTACTTATCTGATTAAGGAGAAGGTAGGTAGGAGCAAGTTGAAGAAAGATCTTTCCCTTCTTGTCTGTTAACTGGATGTGACTGCCACTTCAGCAATGACAGCCCTCCCTCCCTCCAGTTTCAGCTACTCAAATAGCAGCAGACAAAGACTGGGAGTAGGCAGTGTGGATAAGCTGGTTTTTGAATGTTTGGACTGTGACCCCCTTCTTCTTCCAGTCAGGCTGTTAAATATTCATGTAAGTGGGCTCAGATAGATCCCTGCCATCTGTCTGTACTTATATGACTTCATCCAAACAGCTCCAAAACATGTAAAATTTTGTACTCTGAACAGCTCTTAAAAGAAAAAGAGATTTTTTTCTTTTAAAACTACCTGAAGGGAACAGGAATGAAAATACAATGTGATTTAGCAAATAAATTTATTCATCTGGACTCCATCAGCAAGGACCCAAATTCAGCTCTTTTAAGTGCCAGGCCCAGCCGTAGCCCAAGGCTCTCCAGGTAAAGGTCATATTTAGTGTCATAGTTTATATCCAGAGTGTTCCACAGCTTACCTAATATTGATCATTAAGCATAAAAAAGTCTCTGTATGCAACTAAGAAGGAAACTGGAGATTCTGTCACTATATGTGTGTGTGAGTACAGAATGGAAGTGTTTGAGGAGGAGAAATCAGTAATAAGCCCATTATTTAGCCTTCACTGCATCCAGTTGCACACCTTGATGACCAGATAAAAGGGGACTGTCATGCAAGCTTCAGTAAGCAGTGTGCCATATGGGCAATTCCACGAGGGAACAGATTGTCACAGCTACATTTGACCTGTTTTAGAGCAATCCTGACTCTCCCTTGGCACCATGGATGCACTGCTGACATTTCAGCAGAACTGCTTCAAAAAACACTTGAGTGCCATTGTCAGAATAGTGGGGCATTTTAGGAGTGAGAAGCAATTTCTTCATTTTAAATTAAGCAGCAAGCCCAGTACTTCTCTCCTCAGAGCCTCTTAAAACAGTCTGAGCAGGAAAGAGGGAGAGACAAGAGTACTGAGAAGACAAAGCCAGGCTTTTCAGTGTACCTGTGTTAAGTTACTGAGTACATGCACTTGTGTCATTCATACCCTTCAGGGATTTGAGTCTGAACCTCAGATTCAGCTCACAGAACCCCCTGCATGGGCAGGTTGTCACAGAAGAGATGTCTGTGAGATGGCTGAGGTGGGTGATTGGTTTCATACCTGCTCCCAGAAGGGAGCTTACTTTTTTCTGTTCAGGCTCTCACCTTTGAGCTCTTTTTAGACAGGAATGCTTTTTGAAAATGAAAAGGATCACATTTTCACTGTGGTGCTTAAAAAATTCTTACATGTATTTTGGAAGCATGCCAGAGTGAGTCTTTGTGCCTCGAAAACATTTCAATATGGAGTTACTCTTTTAGGGTCTTTCTCCTTGGCTTAGTCTTTAAGAATAACCTTGAGGCTTTCAGCTTACTCCATTGATAAAAGTTTATTGATGATTTTCTTTTTCTCACCGTTTCAGGCATTGGGAAGAACGTCATCTGTGACCGAACGGCGACTCCCCTGGATGCCTTTAGGATGATGACTGCGGCTCATTACTACCCCAAGCTCATGAGCATCATGGGGAACGTTCTGCGCTTCCTGCCTGCTTTCGTGAAGATGAAGCAGCTGATCCAGGAGGGCTACGTGGGGGAGCTGCTGGTGTGCGAGGTGCAGGTGCACAGCGGGAGCCTGCTGGGCAAGAAGTACAACTGGAGCTGCGATGACCTGATGGGAGGCGGGGGCTTGCACTCGGTGGGCACCTACATCATCGACCTGCTGACCTTCCTCACCAGCCAGAAGGCCGTGAAGGTGCACGGGTTGCTCAAGACCTTTGTGAAGCAGACGGACCACATCAAGGGCATCCGGCAGATCACCAGCGATGACTTCTGCACCTTTCAGATGGTCCTGGAAGGGGGCGTGTGCTGCACCGTGACGCTCAACTTCAACATCCCAGGGGAGTTCAAACAGGACATCATCGTGGTGGGCTCGGCGGGACGGCTCACTGTGATAGGCACTGACCTCTACGGGCAGAGCAACGGCTCTCCTCAGCGGGAGCTCCTGCTGAAGGACTCCACGCCGGTCAGCAACTCCTTGCTTCCGGAGAAGGCCTTCAGTGACATCCCATCCCCCTACCTGCGGGGCACCATTAAGATGGTCCAGGCTGTCCGGCAGGCCTTTGAGGACCAGGACGACAGGAGGACCTGGGACGGGAGGCCCCTTACGATGGCTGCCACTTTTGACGACTGTCTGTACGCGCTGTGTGTGGTGGACACCATTAAAAAGTCAAACCAGCTGGGGGAGTGGCAGAACATTTCAATCATGACTGAGGAGCCAGAGCTGAGCCCGGCATACTTGATCAGCGAAGCCATGCGGAAGAGCAGGATGTCTCTGTACTGCTAGCTCCTCTGAGCTCCTAGGAATGAATAGGAACCAGACAGCTCTTGAAGGAGATGGTAATTCAGCCCCTGTGAAGGGATTGGGTGTCTTAGCTGAGGATTACAGGAGAAGGAAATGCAGTGTCTGGATCAATTAAATCTGTTGGCAGCTAAATGCCAAACTGATGTGTTCCTTCGAAATGCCCAGAACAGACAGGAGACATAAGAGCTGATAAACTTAACTGTTTTAATAACAGTATTAGCTGGCTGATTGCAAAGATATATCATGGACTCATCCCCTGCTTGCAGGTGCTTTAGATTATCCAATTGTGTTTACTGTGAAAGGTTGGGAAGATCCTTTTAGATTTTCCTGACCTACCAGAGGGCTGTGAAGGTACTGTCATGTCGTTAAATTTTCTGTAGTGTCTGACATGAATGTTTCCTACCATGACAGCTGACACCACCATGTTGTATTACTACACCTCCAACCAACACACAGAATAACAGGACTTGATGTGAAAGTGTTGCAGGATTCAGAAAATCTTGGCAGTTCACTTTTCATACAGCCTGTTAGGAGCTTCTCCGTGTTGGTTTAGTAGTTGTTTTTTGCTTTGTTTGGTTTTGATTTTTTTTTTTTTTTAAAAGCACAATTAAATAGGAAAATGTGTGGCTTTTAAAACAAAACAGTCCTCAACCACAATGCATATGCCTGGGTATTTGGGGAGGGAGGCTCTTCTGTGAGCTCCTGGTAAGTGTCAGTGTTATGGGTTTTCCGAATAAAATGGGTGATGGAAAACCTTCATGGATGGCAGGTGGCACGACCCAGTAATGATAATGGAGTTTATTATACAGCTGAACTCAGGCTAGTCTTACAAAGATTTGCACAAAATTTCCTGTGTTTGGGACTGACTTTTGAGTGAATTCATTGTGCATTTTGGTTTTAGGTGGGAAACAGTAGGAATATAACCCAAAACCATACAATGTTTGATTGCATACACAAGCGGTGTTCTTTTAAAACACTGTGAACTCACACTTGAGAGATGCACACCAACAAGTAATTTCACATCCCTCAATCCAGAAGTGCTCACCTCCAAGTGGTGAGTGTGAGTGAAAAACAAAAGGGATGAGGAAATTTCCCATCTATTTACAAGGAAAAAAAAATTACATAGGACCCCCAGCCTTCTCACCTCCTTAAAGTGGCCAGCTGCTGGTACTGTATTAATCATTCCCTGTCACCAGTGCAGGGGTGGACAAACTTTTTTGCTATGTTTGTCCTGTTCTTCTTTTTAATATTTTAGATTGCAGTCTTGAAATAATTCTTTTGAGAATATTTTCTTGAAAGAATATTGTGAAAGGCACATGATTTATCCCAGTAAATAGGGATACTGTTTTTCTGAGTAAAGCTGCTCCAGTGCTGATGTGTTTACAGTGCTAGGTCTTGAGATAGTAAAAAAGTAGAACACAAGCATATAGCACTAAATCATATTAAACTTGAGAAAAACCTTTTCAGGGTTTTTTGTTAATTTTGACTAGGGGAAGTAAGAGAACACTGGGGTGAGCAGTAAATAGAAAGAGAAAATATGTTTTTGAACAGGAGGGCATCAATAGTGTTGTTCATCTTATCTGGCTTTAGTCAGCTCAGAGTTGGTTGTCTTGTTCTGATCAGCAAGAACACTGCAGTCAATACAGAGAGAGCTCTCCAAAGGCTGACTCAGTTCACCCTAGGATTAATATAGAAAGAGATGCCCACTGGAAATGCCTGTCTTCCTTCTTTGCGGAGAATTCTGGCTTCTAAATTTTGGTGTGGCTGAAGTTAGGAAACTTGACTTCCAGCCCAAAATTGATTCATATGTGCTTAATATTTCAAGAGCATATATATGACCTTTTGTTAAATAGTCCCCAAAGTGTGGTAGTGTGACTGATGAAGGAATAATGTAATACTGCAAAACCACACCCAAGGGGAGAATTGTTTCTATCCATGCTGTTCTGCCAGTTCTAGCAACTCTCTCTGGGGCTGTTTCAGCTAAAACCTCGGGCAAGGCTTCATCATTCCTTCTTGGAAGCAGCCCTTGACAAGTTTGGTTGTTTTTTTTTTATTTTTAATGGGTTTCTCTGAGAATTCCAGAGGTAGTATCTGTGCCAATACGAATCTCCCAGTGCAACTGTCATGGTATATACCATGCTACCCACTTCCTGCCCTGAAAAGTAAATAACACAGAAGAGAGGATTTGATCAAGAAATCAGCTGTCTCCTGAAAAATAGAATTACCCCCAAGGGGATCAAGAGAGTTTTCATACAGTGAAGCAAAACCCATTTACTGAAAAGAGTGGCTAGTTCAAGTCATGAATGCAAGCCTGGTGGATAATTAACCATGTCTAGTTAAACATCATCCAAAAGTGGAACCAAACATGGACCACAATGTTTGTGAATCTTGCTTCTCAGTTTGGCGATTGTGTTGGAGTTGCTGTTCATGTCTTTGTCCTTCTTTATGCTTCACAAATGTTGGCCGTGTTTCCTCTCTGTGTTTTCTTCTTTTCTCTGTCTTTCTGGGTTTTGTGATGCCAGTTAGAATCCTTTCCCCTGCCCCTGCAGTGATCAGGCGAGACACAGCAGTAAGGATAGTACTACTGAGCTCAAACTTTCTGCCCCAGACACAAAGGTTTAGGTGGCAGGCATCATCCATCCTCTGTGCAGACGTACAGCAGAAAGAAAATGCAATGCTTTGGTTACACAGACATCTGATGCTGCTGTCTGTACTGGCTTGCAAATGGGTTGAATCTTGTACAGCTCCTTGTGCTGGCCCAGAGGGAGCAGGGACAGGGTGGAACCTCCTCTTGTAATGGTAGCAGAGATGCTACATTTATGCTACCTAACTGGGATGGCAGCAGGAGCTGCATGCATTCAGGATTGTATGGCAGTTTTTCCATTCTCTGGGAGGTGAAGGTGCTGCAGTGTCAAGTGTAAACATACTAAACTTCCACCTGGCTTGGAGGAGGAAAGAATTAGTGTATTTATTGAATGTGTATTGTTATTCTGACAAATAGTTCGTTTATAGTCTGGGATTTTTTCTTGGCAGCATCCAGCCCTCTGTTCCTTTGGTGCAGTTGAAAGTACATTGAATTTGCCCTAAGTAGCCTCTGGAGTTCAAGTTGGGTTTAGGAATTTGGGCAGCAGATAGCAGAGATGTATTTGATTGAACTCAGAAGCGGTACCATCCCAGGAAACATGTATTTGGAATTGCACTTTTAATGCTGTGCCACAAGGTTTGAGATGAATGCTGCTAAATTGGTGCAGGCCTAGGAGCCAAACTGCAGCTACTGCTGGAATTTACAGTAGCCCGCAAATTAACTTGTTCATACACTAGATAAGAAATTTCATTCCTCTTTCCCAGGACTGCTATTGGAGAAGCTCTTTCCTTTGCCATCAGCCTGTGCACATGGGATACTGATCCTTATGGTCTGTTGCCAAAGACAGAAAGAGCCAAAGGGTGAGCTTTGATGCTCTGCAGGGCTCTGTTCCAGTGCTGGGACAGTCAGCTGGGAGAGGGTGTCTTATTTCCCATTGGAATTGCATTGGGATTCACACCAGGGGTAGGCCAATGCTGCACTGTGACAGCAGGGCACAGCTTCACTCCTTAAATGTGCCCGGAGGGAGGGTGGTGATTGCAGCAGGGAGCAGCAGGAAGGTGTCTGCAGGCTGGTACCTCTGTGCCTGCCCTGCAGGGAGGCTGTGGAGGGTGAGGGCTGCACTTCCCGAGGGTGACAGCAGCAGCCTTGCTCCACCTCTGTGTGTGGGAGCTCAGGAAGGGACCCTACCCTTGGGGAAGCAGAACCTATCCCACACTCCTGCTGGATAGGCACATCCTCAGTGCTGATCTCAGTGGAGTCCTACGTGGAAGTGTAAGAACTCTGCAGGAGCTTGGGCTTTCCTACATCCAGTACCGTGCATGTGGTAAATCCGTAGTACGTAAGCTGTGTAGTGAGCAAATACCCAGTAGGCACGAGGGGATCTTACCCATGCAGCCAACATGGCAGGGAATTGGGCCATGCCTTGATGAGTTTTGGCTCAGGAAGGGCTGCTCTGGAGCTCATCCTTTGCTTTGGCTGAAGCAAATCAGCCAAATTTGATTGCAATCCCTGTCCAGCCAGCATCGGGCAATCAGAGGCAATATCCTCTTTGTACTAAGTGTTCCCTTCTTTTCCATAACTTTCCAAAAAGTGACTGAACAAGTAAACAGCTGTCCTGGAAGTTCAGCCATTCAAAAAATTGAGGCTTTTCTACTGCGTGTGGTCACAGCACAATGACAATTCAATTTCTTGTTTAGTTTTGTGTCCATGTGGAATAGACCCAGACAGTTTAAAATGACTCACTGTTATACCAAGAAAAGGCATATTTTATTTACTGGGTAAAGGTAACATTAATCTTGATGTTGTTTTTGCAGAGAATCAGAAAGGAGTGATGACAGAAGTTCTTGTTGCTGGGAATTTTTGTATTTGACTTTTATTTATGTCTTTCAGCATAAAATATCACTCATTATCAAGTCTGTTCACTGCTAAGTTCTGTATTTACAAGCCAGAGTTGTGGCTTTGTGCAGATACTCCACACTGGTTTGGTGTTCCAGTGGCCCAGTGATGTACCCTTAGTATGTATGAAACTCAACACTGGACTTTCGACCTCTGCAGTGATCTCTGGGTATGTGGAATTAATGTGAAATGGCAGGATTAATCAGGACAGCAGTTTCTTTTTGTTGTTGTTGAAGTTGCTACTTGTGGGGAGCAAAGTTTGTAAATTTTAGAGATGAAGTGTGACTGAATAATATTTGGCAGTCTTATCTGCTTTAAAATTTCCTCTTTTTTGAGCTGCTGGGTGAAGTCTGTCCAATAAAAATAATTTCCCCTTAACTGCCCACTTCCATTTGCTCATGAAAAGAAGAAATTTTAAAGTAAATGGGACTACACATAATGCTGCATTCATGAACTGATGTCAAAACCTCATGACTTAATGAGTGTATGAAGCCACAGTCCAAACAAGTAATATCTTTTCTGACGCTGCCAGATCAAGGCCTTGGGGTTGAGGAAAGAAGGGTATCAGCACAGGTCAGACTGAAATAGCTTTTATTCAGCATTTTGAATAAAATGAATAAACAGAATGGCTATGGTCAATCCAAAACTGAACACATGTTTGTATAAGAGTATTTATATACATTTTTTTAATTTTGGGATTAAGTTCTATTTTTAAAGAATGCTGTTTTGAAATGAAAGCTTTCTAAAATCTTTTATTATGTTTTGGCATGTGTGAAATAAATTGTTTGGGGCTGGGGGCTGGGGGGTTGTTTTTGGGTTTTTTTTGTTGTTGTTGTTTTTGTTTTTGTTTGTTTTTGTTTTGTTGGTTTTTTTTTTTTTTTTTTTTTTTTTTTTTTTTATCCATACTTTTAAAATCTCATCCATTTGGTTTAAGGATGTTCAGTGAATTCAGCTGCCCTTGGGCAGGTTCAGCTCTGAACCTGGGCCTTCACAGAATCTTACAGTGACCCCATTTTTAACATCTGAATTTGGCCTTCTGAGTTTCCTTTGTGTCTTCTTGTGGCAGTGGGAAAACTGATTCATTCCATGGAGTTGGCAACAGATCATCAAGACACTTTTTGCAGCAATGCCAGCCATTGTCTTTAAAAGCACTTAACTCTATTGACTTGTTTACCTTGGTTATTTATGACCTTCCAGCCATGTGCTGTCCATTATTTGTTTTCCTTTTTTTATATCAGCCTTTGGACTCACTTCCCTGCCCTCTCTGTTTCTCATTCCGTTGCAAACCTGGAGCAAGCCTCGCTGGTTACCCCTGAGCTCCTGCTCAGTCTGTGTTACACGTGGCATACAGGGTGGCTAACTACAACTTGAAGTGACTTTTAATACATTACAGGATAGGTGAGCACCACGACTGCTCCAGTACGGGGCATTCCGAGTGCCCAGCCAGGGCAGGAATTCAAGCTCCCTGCTGTGCTGAGCTTCACGAGCAACACTCACTGTTTCTCTCCCACTGGTTTGCTTTTGTTTGATTTTGAAAATGAGAAAACGTTCAGTTTGTTGCTGTGTCAATATTAAGTATATATTTATTGTTTTTCAGACATACATACATATATATAAATGCTATATATATATAATGTCAACGCATGGACATATGTACAGTAGATATTTTAAAGAGCTATTTATCAAGAAAATTAAGTGTTATAAGTAAACAGAGTTTATATTTTATATATTATGTAGATAGCAAAAAAAAAAAAAAGTGGTTAAATTATACTAGGAGTTTTGGGGGTGGGGTTGGAGAAATGGGCAAGGACTGGTTCTAGCATTTTAAACAGCCAAACTACTTTGTACGGAAGCTGCCTGCTGTGCCTCTCGGCTGCAACATCTGTTTGTTTCTTCTTTTAGAAGATGATGTGCATTGTTACTTTTACATTGCTTGGGGAATGTAGTTAGTTTATTCTCAGCCAACTGGTATGTGCTGCTTAAAACATGGTTTCCTGCTGTTCTGCATACTTGCATTGATGGAATAAAAGGATCTTAACTGGCAAATAAAGATGTAAAAGGTTGTCATCCCAGCTGTCTGTGGTCTTTCCCCACACTTGCATTTTGGGGGGCATGTGTGTGTGTAATAACCATCCCCTCCGCCTGGCTTCTGGCCTGCCTGTTAAGTTCAGCAAACAGAGTAAAATACATGGGCTTTGTGCTTGGAGGTGAGGATTTTGATGGAGGAAGAATGAAGTTTAACACTCATTTAACACTCATTGAAGATGTTATGTGTGGCAAAGACTGCACTAATGCCTCTTGGGGGGATATGTCTTGAGGGGACTGCTGCTTTTGTTGCCAAAGGATGCAAGTAAGTCCAGTGTCACTGCAAAATTGGGACATCCCCCCTGCTGCCTGGAGACCCTTTTTTCTGAATTTTCTCTTTCTTCTGGATCCTTTCACTTGTCTTCCTACCTGACCACTGGTATTGTGGAATGTTTTTGCCTTCCCAGTCCCCAGCTCCCTCCAATGACTTCCCCATGCTTACCTCCATCCTTGCTCCCATCTGCCGGGAGGTGTCTGCTTGTCTGGTGCTCCTTTTCCCCCCCTGTATGTGGGAGTATCTGAAGTCTCATAAGGATCTTCTTATCCCAGCCCCTCTGTTGCTGAGTAAAACCTCACTTGGGTATGAAGGAGAAGAAATTCTGAGATCTGAGGGAAGATTTAGTTGCCTGTGTGACTGATGTGTAAGAAGGATAGAGGATTTCCTGGATTGCCTTTTAGAGCAGAGCACACAGAAAGATGCTGGATTCTACTTGTATCAGTGCACATTCCATTCCCAAGCACTATGAG
The DNA here is from genome assembly GCF_035770615.1 of Melospiza melodia melodia. Classification (NCBI taxonomy): domain Eukaryota; kingdom Metazoa; phylum Chordata; class Aves; order Passeriformes; family Passerellidae; genus Melospiza; species Melospiza melodia. The sequence continues at coordinate 85,694,205 of NC_086194.1, forward strand.
AGTGTGTAAATCCGAGGCACAAATCTGTGAAGGGATGGGAAATCATCATCACTTACAATGCACACTACCCTCAGATCACCTAATCTTGTAAGCTGTATATTTTTCATATATATAAAAACTTACAGAGTTGGTATATTTTATATAAAATTTACAGTGTGATTTCATCACAGATATGTAACATGTTAGCAACTTCTATTACTACTACTGCAATTATCATACTGTAAAGATATATGCACATAAAATACTCTTTATCAGTTTTAATACACATAATTTTCTTAGTCTGAAGAGAAGAAAAGCACAAGACAAGGAAGTATCAGTGCCCAGGTCTTCAGGAATTACAGTTTAATGTTTGCCTTGTCCTCATGAGTAAATGCAGTAAAACCTTGCTCAGGTTTCCAGATCACCATCCCCAACCAATCAATTAGGCACTGAAATAGAATAAGGCCAAATTTCACAGTACATCCTTTCCCATCAACTTCAGAGTAAAACAAGGCCTACTTGTCTTTAAAAGGCTAAAATGTAGAAATCTCTTGGAAATAGCACCTGGGGGAGCAATTACTGTGAAACAGTGTTGGAGGTACAGTGGGGTTATTAGTACAGCGTTCCAGTGCACAATACATAACTGTACAGGTAAGTGAAAATGCAAGAGCGAGTATAAACATTCCACACTAATGAGGCTGCACAAGTGCTAAGATAAACATTTCCAAACCTGTGTCAGCACACTGAGACACTTAAATGCAGATTTATGAACCCAAGTGAAACTTCCGCTTTTAAAACAAACTGCAAAACCGTAGGTGAGGGGGAAGACCTCTTGCCATTTTCCCTAGTTCTTGAAGAACCAAGGCTTCCACAGTTTACCCTGGCTTGTCCTGCTGTTTTCTGGAGCCCCTATTGATTACCAGCTATGCAGTAAAAACAATGGGTGGCTTGTAGCCATAAATATTAATCAGAAGAATGTTAAATGCATTGCATTGTTCTCTTTGGCAATGAAGAGTTTGCTGGGGCAGGGGTTATTAAAACATGCTGCTGTGCCAAATAGTAGACACACTTAATGCTTTTGCTATTTATTCCTCTCGGGCAGTGGAAAGCTGTGGAGGTCTTTTGTGAGGCCAGTGGAAAGCTTGTGTTTCAGAGCTGACACAGGTGATCCCCAGCACAACAGGGCTTTACCCCAGGGTGTCCAACAGGGTGACACAGCACAGCTCTTCCTAGGACAGCCTTTCCTGGGTTGGAGGTTGGGAGAGGGTGCCTGTCCGCTCAGTCTGCTTGGGTCTATGTGCCTGTGCTGGTGACAGCTGCAGTTGCCATGTTCAACATGGAAGGAGGAAATTTCCACCAGGCATCCCCAGCAGGCTGCCCTTGGAGTCACCAGACTTGTCACCTGTCCCACAGCACTGGCCTAGTCCAAGCTAAAACTCATGTCCTGCACATAAATGCCTTTTCTAGTGCATTTTCCCCTTGGGAGTGCTCCAACTACTGCATTTAGCACCACAAATCTTGGTGTGCACCACATCTTTGCTTTAAAATTAATCATTGCAGCTCCACAAACAGTTCCTGAGGGATGAGGCAGGGCTGCTGCCAAGCCCAGGGCACCACTCCTGCTTGTTCCTGCCTTCCCTGGGTACAGACACTGGGGAGAATGTGTGTGGCCACCTGGTTAACAGTCATGGATTTAGCTGAAAACTAACATTGTGAGGTTTTTATTAGGTTAGTTTTCAGGCAGAACAATTCCCTGGTCTGAGTAATTGTCAACAGAAATTTATGCCAAATCATTCTAACAGCAGAATGTAAATAGAAACCAGTTTTGCTGACTGCCAGAAATGTGCTTTTTTCATCAGATCAAAGAGCTGGTAGAGTAACTACAGAATAATAAACATGTCCAAAAGAAAAGCTAATAGAGGAGAACAATTTTAAGTTCTGCATGTCCCTACAAAAGGATTTACATGTAAGCAAGTGTTTCTGCAGTGGCCCCTCCTCCAGACATGGAGGTGGTGTGTGTGCAGATTCTAGAGAAATGTTTCACATCCTTCTCCAGTCTGTTTCAATAACTCTGCCTTTCACAGTTAATCACATCTTGCAGACTAAAGGATTTTGCAGATTATCAGATCCCATCCAGGCAATGACAGCAGCCTCTGAATGCAACCAGTATTGTCACTTGTGCAATAAGTTTTACATGGTGTTGCAGCCAAACCTGGAAAAGCTGGGACCCACTTTTCAGACTTTGAGAAAGCAGAGATAGTTGGAAATGAAAATGGTGCGTGACAGGCTTCTTTACTTTCCCAATGCTATCCCTAAATTGCTAGATTTTATATTTTAACACTCCTTTTCAGTGGTGCTAGCTATGCAGCTTATGGAAGTACCTGTGATGAAAAATGCCTTCCATTGCTAGTTGTGACAAGCTCTCCAGCTCAAGAAGGAAGGTAATCAAAATGTCAGATAAGGTAATCAGGATCAGGGTAAAAAGTAGATTCAGAAGGAACCAGAACTTTCCTGGGCTCTGATGATTGACTCTATTCTGTTAATTATTAGGAACATCCCAAGAATGATTTCTGGCTTAGATCAACTTATATTTGTCTAGATCCTTTCCATGGCACTTTTAGGAAGTTAGCACACAGCAGACATGATTCCCACTAAGCAAACTGCTTAAACCACCCTCTTTTTTGGTGATGTTGAAATTAATAATGAGCATTCTGTGCCAGTAGGCCTTAGTGGCAGAGGGTGGGCCTCAGGGCTTCCTCTGCTGCTGTGGGTGCAGCTGAATGTTTAGGACTGATTGCCACAATGGAAGGATGTTGGGATTACAAAACTTGTGTGTTAAGAAATTCCTGTCTCTGCACTGTGTTGCAGTGTGAGGAAATGCAGGTATAAACTGTGCTCTTTCAGTAGAACATTTTTTGTTAAAATGGATTATTTTTTCCATTCACATTTCTATGCCTTTTGCCTGCAGTTCCATGGACAGCATAAACAGCTTTCTGGGACATGTCCTGCCCTTTTGGCTTACAGACCCTGATACCTGGAATCCTGTGTAGGTCTACTGTGGGACCAGGGCCTCTGTGAAGAAGAAAAGATTAAGTCACTTGCTGAATTGACAAAGCTCCCAGCTATCCACCCATGTCTGGCAAACTTTGTACTGCTTCATACATATGAAGTGTCTTATTAACAAATTCCCTCAAAATGAGCTGTTGTGATTATTCCCATTTTGCAGTTGGCAAAGTGAAGGCAGAAGTGAAATTGGTGAGATCACTCTCTAATGAATTTCTTTCTTTTTTTTTTTTTTACTTGTAGCTTCCACCCTGTTTTTAAGGCAGATTTTGGTAGGATTATCCTCCTTTTATGGATGAAGTGGTCAGAACTATTTAGTTTTATAAAATTACTTTTATATTCTTTTTCTTTGCTGTGATGCTGGTGAGACACTGGCACAGGTTGCCCAGAAAAGTTGTGGATGCCCCATCCCTGTCACTATGCAAGGCTAGGTTGGATGGGATAAGGAGCAACATGTTCTAGTGTAAGGTCTCCCTGCCCATGGCAGAGAGTTGTAATTAGATGATTTTTAAGGTCCCTTCCAACCCAAACCATTCTATGATTCTATGAGTTTAACACTAGTACTGGAAGATTTGAAATTACAGTTAATATTTCTGTTTATAACAGGATCTCATTGGCTTCACAAAGAAGGTAGATACCATTACCCTCATCTTGTCTTTTGAAAATTAGAGATGAATGGCAACCCATGTTGCTCAAGGCCATGCAGAACAAGTCTGTGACAGCCAGATTCACATCCTGCTGCTTTAATTTCTAGTTCCCTTTAAATAGTTCTCAACCCTAATATAATTCTAATTCATTATAATTAATATAATAAGTCATATATAATTAATGCCTAATATGCTGTTGCAGTTTGTGAATACCAAATAAGCTGGGGTTGGCTGCACAGTCTGTGTTCAAATTACTCTATTTAGAACAGGGCTAGCAGCACCAAAGCCTACACCAGCAGCTTCACAGCTAAGTGAATACATGTTGTGCAGTTCCATCTATGGAGAGGAAGGTGAGACTGCACTCTCCATGAATTGATTTTATAACCAAGCTGATAAAATCAGCACCAGATCCATCTGCTGACCAGAAAATCACTCGAATAACTGATCAGGTAGCACAAAGCTGCACTTTTTATTGTGTGTTTTGAGAAAGGATGTTAGAGGGGTGTATCTGCCTGCACCCTACAGCTCACAATGCTCAGCTTCACAAGAATTTCTGGCCTCAAAATGCTTCAGGGAACATTGCTTTCAGTTCCCAACAGAAAGTCCTCAATGATAATGTCTGCAAATCATTGCTTGTAGAGGCAGATGACAATCATCCTGGTGTAATTCAGGAATTGGTGGGGTAAATTGTCCTGTGATTTTTACAACTTTGCATTAAAACAGGACACTGACAGTACCTCCAGTACCTCTAAAAAGCACAGGAATGCAGACCCAGAAGGCTGACAGAAAATCACTGTCAGTAGAGACAGGGAGACTTCTTTGTCCTGTCACAAAACAAACAGCTGTTCACAATTCCAGCTGTACAGCTTGTCTTCATATATTAAAACAAGCCTGCAAACCATGACTGATAAAATTTTGAGTAATTAATTAGTTGCTGCTCAATCCTTTATGGATTCTCTAGCAAAGCCCTCTGAGCTTCACTGAGATCAAAAGCCAGCTTGTGCACAGGGCTGCCCTCCCCCTGGGCAGGCAGGGCTCCTGAAAGAAAACGATTAAGTGACAAATTATTCTTTGGAGGTACAAGTGCTGTGTCTGCTGGGTTGCTTTGGTTGGATCCAGTCCTTTCACCCTTCCATCAGCGGTCCCAGTGAAACTGCTGGGTTGGGCTCCTGCCTTTGAGCCTAGGCAGCAGGGTGGAACTAGGAATTTGTTTCCATGGCCAAACACGCCAGCAGCTAGGGTGCTGTTCTCAGCACAGGTTGTGGCTGAGGAGGATAGAAATGGGGTGCAAAGCTTAACCACAAAATAGTTTGGGTTGGAAAGGACCTTTAAAGCTCATCTATTCTCCCACAAAGAGCAGGGACACCTTCAACTAGATCAGCTAATTCAGCCCCCCATCCAACCTGACAATCAGTGTTTTCAGGGATGGGGCATCCACTGTAATCAGGGATACTTGGCTGAGTGAGGAAAAGAGTCTAATTACCACATGCAGCTTGTTACCTTGAACTGGCTTCTGGGCACATTTGTGGCTTTGGTACAAAGAGAAAAAATGCAAAGACTGAAACCCAGTCCTAATTTCTACCTAGTTTTGCATTTTGTTGCAGATATCTGCATATTTTTGCCTTGTCTCTAATCATATATGGGGATCATAATAACTATACCTCATCCAAACACCACAACTCTTGATTAGGCTGCTCAAGATGTTTTATTTGATTTTCCCACTGTCCTTAAACTGACCAACCTTTGTCTCATTTTCACCTACCTCATTGTCTGTTCTCAATTAAAGAGTAACAAACCTGAGATAATGTTATTTGGAACTGTTTATTAGTTACTATGTAGTGCCCCAAATGTGCCATGCTCAGTGACAGCACAAAGCATGTGTTTGGTGCTATTTAAAAACTTGCAAGCCTTTTTCAGACAAAAATGTCAATCTTAACACAGCTACTAATCAGGTTGGTAAATGAATAATTAGGGCAGTCACAGCTGAGGTTACACAACAAATCAAAGTTATGACTAGAATCCAGAAGACATCATCCTAAAAAAATTGCTGACATAATCCTAAAAAAACCCTTTACATTTGGAGCAAGCAACAGCAGTTGGTTATTTCCTTCCTAATTGTATTGCAGTTTCTGCATATCTTTGCAGACAAAACCATGTCCCCTCTGAAGAACACTTTCTTTAGCAGGATGAGAAAACTCAGAAGTAGGACACATTTGAACTCAGATTTCCAAGTTCAGCCACTCCTCTTGCTATTTTCAGCCCCATAAGCCTTTTCCTTGCTGTCATGTGGGGATGCCTGCTCATGATTACAGGGACAGTGTTTGGTCTGTTTGGAGTCAGACTTGCCTCTTGCGCCTCCATGCTAAAATGAAAGGCTGAATTCCCCTTTGATGCTAAACAGCTTTATAAATTTTTTACCTTGGAGTGTTATATTTTTTCCATCTGACTTCAACAAGGAATTAAGTTGTGAACATTAATAGAGCCAACATTTGCATTCTTCTCTCAGGTAGAATGTAAACAGTAGGGGGACGCTGTTTTGGCCAGGAAATGGGGCCAAGCTTTTCCACATCTGCTGATCTTCATAATGAAAAGGCTATGTGAATGTATAAGTAAATTGTCCTTTCCATTAACACAGCCCCACTCTCCATCTGGAAATATTCATGCCTCTGAAAAAACATGAGATGATATCTTAGAAAAGCTGATATGACCCAACTTGTAACTTCTTTCCTAAGCATCAATCATTTCCTATTATTACAGGGACAAGGGATGGTGCATTAGCAAGCTGGAATCACTGAATCTGATACACTCTGAAGATACTATTAGACAAGTGTCTTTTTTATTTTTAAAGTACATCTTCCATCAGTTTAGAGCAAATGAAACCCACATGAAAACTTCACTTATTCTCTGCATGTTACATCCTTGTGTCATAATGCCATACAAACATAGACCTCCATGCTGTGTGAAATTGACGTTTCGTTGCTTTGCATTTTCCCCTTTTTTTGAGAAATCGCATAACAAGGTGTGCTTCTGATTCGTAATCCTGATCCATTGATAGGTCAGTCACACAGGACAGACTGAACTGACTTTCTAAGAGCAGTGCATAGTTCACATAAAATTAGTGCAGCTTTAACAGCAAAAGCATTCATGAAGAAACACAGGCACAACAGTTCATATTTTGCAATAAAATATGTTAACAGTGCCTGTTTGGCTTCTTTCTCCTGTGACCCTTTATGCCAGTGAGTAATTCACTTGAGCAATATAAAGATATCAGTACAAAATGCAAGCACAGTGATACTCATAGTCACAGATAAAAGCAAGAGATGCAGTATGCTAGCAGGGTACTAATTCATTCAGCTCTGCTGTCTCAGATAATCCCAAGCCAATTCCAAACCTGCTTCCCTTTTAGCTTTTATGTGTGCTACCTTTTCTGATGTTATTACAGTTTAAAAGAATTAAGTGTTTAGGTTATCATGGTTTGGATAAATGTCTAGTTATGTATTATTGATTAATGATGTATTAATCAATTTTATTATAGGCACAGTGCTCCACTTGGCTGACACTAGCAGCTATAAATGATTAAATTCTGCTTGCATTTTCAGTGGCAAGAAAGAGATTCTGTCAATAGGAATGAAGATACTTTATGTCCCTAGACAAGGGAAAATAAGGTTATTATTCAGTTTATGAAAATATAAAATGTATTAAATCAAATATTTAAGTCATGACTCACTTGTGTGCTTTGCAACACTGAGTTATGGCACATAGAGTCACTTGGCAAGAACAGGTGGAGGTAGAAGGGCAGTTAAAAGATAAAAAGGCTGTTAGAGTAAGAAAGTCCAAGTAAAAGAATAGGTTAGTCATCTTTGGTTTGCTGTTTCACCACATAATCATTGTTATAGTCAACCTACTCTTGCTCAACCTATGCTTTTAATTTCATTTGCATTTTGAAAAATCTCAAATTAAATTCTTTAACTCATTTCCCACGGACCTAAATATTTATGTAATATTTACAACTGATCTCACTATAAACTATTATGTTAGAAACAAGCACCATTAAGAAAATCTCTGTGTATATGAAGCTTTCTATATATGGGGTTTAGAAACTTTACTAGGGGAAGAACATTAATTTGATTGTTTTTCAGGACAGGTGTTGATTTTATGCTGCATTTTTATGCAGCTAAACCTTTCAGAACCTATTTTGTTTAGGCATTTTTAGCAATGGCATACCATTCTGTTAACATTCTGTATCTCCTGTACTATAAATTAGTGCTAAAACAAATTGTGTTAGCTTCAGGCTTCTTCAGAGCACCACTATAGCTATGTAATAAGTCTTGATAAAGGCTTGAAGGAATGAATGATTGAAAATTACACGAGATTTAATTTCGGCAGCTGTTTCCTGAACCGTGTGATACTGGTCAGCTCCCAACACCACCGAACAGCTCTCATGCCGGGACAAGTGCCATCTATCGATAAAAGATGTATTTGAGTTGAGGGAGCCCCAAGTGACCAAAAATGGAACCAGCCTGCCACCTGCTGCTGAGAGGAATTATTCCAAGATTTGCTAGGATTTGTACACACCCAAGAAAAAGCATACTCCTGTGTGAGCTGGATTTGACAAAAGCCATGCCCATTCTGCAAGAGTGTGCTACTTCCATGGCTACTTCCAAAGTGTGGGGCAAGATTAAAATAATGGGATGTCCTGTGCATTTGGAAATAAGCCCCATAACCTCAGCAGCTGCCTTGTCTTCTCTCTCTGGCACTGGGGAGGCCACAGCTCCTGTGCTGCGCCCAGTTCTGGGATCTCAATTCAAGAACGATGCTGAGGTGCTAGAACAGGTCCAGAGAAGGGCAACGAAGCTGGGGAAGGCTCTGGAGCACAAGTCCTGTCAGGAGCAGCTGAGAGATCTGGGGGTGTTGAGCCTGGAGAAAAGGAGGCTCAGGGGGGACCTGATTGCTCCCTACAATTGCCTGCAAGGAGGCTGTGGCCTCCTAAATAGCGGTCAGCCTCCTCTCCTGAGTTTCAGGTTGGACATAAGGAAGAATTTCTTCACCAAAAGGGTGTCTAAACATTGGAATGGGCTGCCCAGAGAGGTGGTGGAGTCACTGTCCCTGGAAGTGTTTAAGGAAAGGCTGAACTTGGCACTCTGGTCTAAGCTGACAAGGTGGTGTTTGGTCAAAGGTTGGACTCGATGATCTCAAAGGTCTTTTCCAGCCTAACTGACTCTGTGATTCCAGCACTTCAGAATCTTGCTGCAGCTAACGCAGGCACTCGATGGCCTCGTTCAAGTTTCTGCTCCTGGAAAGGGGCTCCAAGCAGGAAACTCCACTCCTGGGGCGAGCAGGCGTCCAGTGTTTGCAATAGCACAGAGGGGCTGGCAAGGTCCCACACATAAACATCACCAACAACTACAGAAGTACCCTAACCCCGAAGCAAAACCACACTACTAGTTTGATGCTCCCTAGTTTTGGCAACACAGGTTGATTTTTCAGACTTTCAGCAGCGAGACGTAGGTCCTTTATCTCTTCTGAGGGGCGGGATATTTAGCACCCAGCACTTCGATCACAAGCGCCGGAGTAAATCTCGATTTCGCGAAATGCACTTCGCTTCCCAGAGGTCTCCGTAAGTAACGCGCCCTTGGAGTCACCGCGGATGGGGGCGAAACCCATCGTGACAGCAAACAACGCGGTGCAGCCCTCAGCGCACCCGCGCCAGGCGGGCAGCGGGCTCTGAGGGACGGATGCCCTCTGAGGGCAGAGGGACGGAGCTGAGGAGTGGCGGGGAACACAGGCGGGGTGCGGGATGAACCGGGTGACCCCAAGAGGTTGCGGGACGCCCACAGCAGACACCGCGACCCCGGAGCGCGCCCATCACGGCAGCCCCAGCGCTCCGCCCGCCGCCGGGGCGGGACCGGCCCGCGCATGCGCCGCGCCCGGGCCGCGCCGCGCTCCCCCCGCCGCCCCCCGGCACCTCGGGCCGGCTCCCGAATTCCCGGGGCGCATTGATCCCGTGCCCAAATGCGCCCTTGTTTTCCTCTGGGACTGTGACGGAGGCCGGGAATTGAGCCCCGAGGTAGGGCCGGGTGGGGGGAGCCTCCGGCAGGGCCTGCGGGGAAGGGTGCTCGGTCGGGGGCAGAACGCGGTGGCTCCGCAGCCCCGGCCTGTGCGGCGGCGCTGCCCCCAGGAGGGACACTCTGGTACCGGGAAAGCCGCTGGTGAGGCCGAAAATGCTGTAATTGAGGGTAGGAAGAGTAAATTACACACTTCTGTACAGCACACTTCTAATGAGCTGGCTAAGGATTTGTTTTCCCCCTTTCTTTTTCCAGGGTGTAAAGATTGGAATACTGGTCATTTGTAGAACGTGGAGATACAAATCCTAAGTTGGGAGGGAGGAAACAAACTATCTTCCTCCTTTTACTGCTGAATAAATAAAATGTACTGCTGTTATAGTGCTAGTTTAAAATTATTAAAATAGTATTCCTGGCTAATAGGTCCTACTGTTATTTTTCAAGTTACATTTCATGTTCCTGTTCTGTATGTTGTCATTTTTCCACAAGTGGTATGGCTAGACATGTTTTGTTGGGTTTTTTTTTTTTTTTTTTTTTTTTTTTTTTAGCTATTTTTCTAAATAACACTTACTAAATCCAGCTTTTAAAAATTTGACAATCTGAAAATTCTCAAAAAAAAAATCTGAAAATTTTCAAAAGTAGTTGACGGTCTGTCACATCTGAAGTCTGCTTTTAAACATGGCTGTAGTGTAAACAATGGGTGCTCTGATCAGTGGACCCTTAAGTACACCATACATGAATATCCCAGTCATTTTCTTAAGGATAGTTCAGGACTGGAATGTGTTGCAAGTAATATTTATTTCATTTTTCTCTGGTTTTAAAATAATATTTGGCCTATCTCAGAAAGCACTAATTCAGTCATTTGCTGGTTTGTATTTTGCTGTCTGATCTTGGCCCTGATCCTACAAAGCACTAAAACCAGACATAATTTGAAACACAAATAGGCCTTCTGGAGATACAGATTTAAATGTGTGCACTCTCTATAAATTGTGGCCTTTGTTTATATCTGTAAGTGCTTTGCTCCTGATGTGTACTTTGGTTCTGCAAGGAAAAGAAGAATTTAACTATAAAGCTTCTCAATGCATCATTCACCACTCTTTAGTCAAAATAAATTATTTTTCTTGAAGTTTTGCTGCTGTCACTGGACAAGATAAAAGTTAAGATTGTTCTTAGTCCTTGGAGTTAGGAAACAGAACTTTCTCACGTTTGCAAGCCTGAAGAGGAGAGAGAATTGATAGTTAGAGGGCTGAGCTGAATTGAAATGTCATTTACAGTTGTTCTGATACACAGAGCACTCACTGGAATTTACCTTTGCTCCACTACAGGGATGAGACATTTGTTTGGTTTTAGTGCTGGAATAACAAGCTCGAGGCTGTGGCTGTTACAGCAGCTGGTAACAACATGAGCATTTAATTCCTATCTGCAACTTAAGAAGAAACCTACACACCCAGCCTTATCCTTCCCTGTCCCACTGAGGCCAGCTCTGGCTTGTCCTTGCTTCTGACTACCTTGACTGGTGAGTAAGAAACCTAATAATTTTACTTATGTGGGCAATAGTTCTACTTGAGTAGGGTTTTTGTAGTCAGAATTTTGTCAGACTTGTAACTGTACTTTTTAATGTTGGTTTTGAAGTACAGGGCATGGCATAAAATATTTAAGTCGTTCTCCAGCAGTTTTTTAAAAAACTTTTTGGAATTTACCATAATATACTATGTGGATAATTTAAAAAAATCCCTTAATTTTGTCTGTAAAGTTGGCATCTTTAGATCTTGTTTAGAATAAATTACATTTGTAATTGTTTATGTAAGTATGTGACAAAAAACATCTTGGAAGATTTAATATTCTGTAGGGTTTATTAATACTGTAGAGACATAGGCAGTAAATTTATATCAGTGTGCAAAATTACTTGACCTTAAAGCAAAAGGAATGTATGTTTGTAAGTCTTCAGAGGAATTCATTGTTTCTTCAGGAGGAATCAGCCATGGCTGATGACTCTCAGAGAAACTTCCGCTCAGTGTATTATGAGAAAGTGGGGTTTCGTGGAGTTGAAGAGAAGAAGTCGCTGGAAATTCTGCTGAAGGATGATCGTTTGGGCAAGTTGCTCTATTTCTTGGTGATTAGGGGCTGGGGAGGGAGTAATAGATAATGCTTACCTGCTGTGCTTAATACTTTTTTCAGTTTTGCATCTTTCACCAATAATTCCTCAGTCAGTGCTAGCTGACCTTCGATTTTCAAAGACCTGAAAATCTGATTTTTAAAACTATCAAAGATTTGTCACCTTGCTTGTTTCTTCTTTTTTTCCTTCTTTCATTCTCTGTGCCCAAGAAACTTAAAGATTTTTAGAGAAAGCAATTTTAATCTGAGAATGCATCATCTCATGCTGTCAATTCCATCTAACTTCAAAGCAATGAAAATGTTACTGCTTTTGGTCCCTGAGGAGTTCCACATCTCTGGCAGAACAGAAAGATAAATGTTGTCCCTTTTAAAAAGGCCTTAGTTATTTTGACAGTGACATGCTTTACAAAATGCCTATAAAAATGGTCCAGTCTCCTCCTTATGAAACCTGGAGTAGTTTTACTGTAAGTCAGGCCAATGTGAAAGCAGTGAAAGCATTTGTTGATAATATGTGGTGAAATAGAGAATTTCAATCTGCAACTAAAGTTTGTCATACTTACCTGGGTCAGAGATGCAAGCCTATTTGTAACTGTATTTAAATTTGTCCTGAATTTTTTTCTTTGCATTTCTTTGCAGATATTGAGAAACTTTGCACATTTAGTCAAAGGTTTCCTCTTCCATCCATGTATCGTATACTGGTGTGGAAAGTGCTTCTAGGTATGAATGGAATATAGAATGTATATTCTATATGTATCTGTATAACACAGAATATAGAATGTTATGTATCTGTATAACATGGAATATAGACTGTAGGAAGGTGCAATTTTTTCTTTTTTAAAATTTTTTTTGTCTTTGATGAAGTAATGACAGGATTATTCTGTATTACCTTGCCTACTGATGCATATTTAGCCTCCTTTTGTATCCACCTTGGATGCCCAATGGCAATTATAAAACAAGTTTTTTGAGAACTTTGCTGAAATGTGCCTAGCAGAGTGTGTTTCTGTATTTAACTTTGTAACACTATCCAAGTACATTTATGAAATGAATTTGAAATATGGATTATAAGAAGTTATCTATATCTGATAAGATATTCAGTTGTGCTCCTGAAATAACAGACAATGAAGCTGAAGTAAAGTTTTGATTAATTTTAGACTGAGTGAAGCATGGAATACATGTTTATTCTAAAGAGAAGCTTCATGTTCTGCAGAATATCAGTTTCTTATGGCTTTGCTGCTGGCTTTGAATTGTATTTGCCGTTGAAGAAGATACAAGGCTGAAGACAGGTTAATGGTATCCCCAGAAGCTGTAAAAACCATAAATAGATTATATTTTCCTAGAAGTGCACTAGTCAGATGACTAATTCAAAAGTACTAATGGCTTTGCACTAACTGGTCAAGTACATTCGTTGACTAGATGCAAAGTCATGTCCACTTGGAGACAAGGAGGGGTTTAAAAAAAATCTTAATTTTCTAATTCATTTTTTCTCCTTCCAGTTTTTTACATTTTGAAAGTTTTGGCTTCATATTCCTGATTATGTAGAATATAATTTTTATTCCTGTTTTTTTTTGGCAAAAGTAGTAAATAAACACTGCATAGAAGGGGCAAGATCTAATTACAAAGCTTGAAGTTCTTGGCGTTGAACTTACAGAGTAGTCCTACTTGATAAAAGGCTCTGCCATTAACAATATTATTGTATTCTGGGCAGTAGTCAGCATCCTTTAAAATATTAGTAGTGGGAAATAGAGCATAGGAGTTTTGGACAAGCAACTCAGTACAGAATCCTTCAGCCAGCATTATAATAGCAAAATACATCTCTTTGCAAAATTGTGGCTCACTGCAGAGCCAGGTCTTGGGCTGCTTTAGATAAAGGATCTGTGAATCATATGATAACACAAAACACCTTATGAATCAACTGCATGGGAAGTTATACTGGTTCTAAAAAGTATGTTGTATTTTAAACCCAGAGTGATTCATTTCACAGCATGAAGTTGTTTCAGGGGAGGTTTGAGTTGGATATCAGAATAAGATTCTTCACCCAGAGGGCGGTTTGGCACTGGAACAGTTTCCCAGGGAAGTGGTCACAGCACCAAGCCTGACAGAGTTCAAGAAGTGAGCTCTGCTCTCAGGCACAGTGTGATTTTTTTGAGTAGTCTTGTGAAAGGCCAGGAGGGGGACTCAGTGGTCCTTGTGGATCCCTTCAAACTCACGATATTCTGATTTCAAGTATTCCTACTGTTATTCTGTAACATGCCTTGGGTGAACAGAGGTTCAGGGACTTTCCTTACACTGCATTTCAGTGTTAGCAGTTGTTAGAAAAGCTGATATTGAGAAGGACAGTTCAAAATATCTCCCCCTAAATGGCTGGAACCGCAGCCCAGTCCATTTCTGGTGGGGGGTGTCATGTGACCTCTAAATAATGTTAATAATTTAGGAAAAGGGAGTGTGTCCTGTCAACAAATCCCTCTCAGACATGTGCCAAGGCTTGCTGATGTCCCAGGTGACATGGTGTGTCAGAAATGCCTCTGTTACCTACCTGCTTGAGAATGACTCATGATGGTTTCCAGGCACCTCTCTGTTGTTTCAGCTTTGTTTTGCCTGCCTAAGGTTGTCCTCTGTGTTTGAGGAGAGCAGTTGGCAGTATGTACACACAGTTATGGTGTTGACTCTCTTTTGGTGTATTGTGAAAAATGTCTTGCTTTCTTCCAGCTTTTGAAATGCAGACAGGTTTGCAGCTGGAAAAGAAAAGATAATTTTCTGTCTGATGTGCTTGTTCCTCAACCCAGCCATTTCATGGTGTAACACTTGGCAGGAATATTTTTTTCTTTAAATGAGAGGTAAAAGGATCAGGTACCTTGTTTCAGAACTGACTTTTGAAGAATACTTTGTTCTCACAGGTTTCTGCACTGGGAAAAATTCTGCTCCACTAGTGATAGGGAAATGGCATTTTTTGCCTAGGTGTATGTATGTTTTTATTTCTGTTGAAGTCTGTGACAGTTCTGTTGTGAAAATCAGTGCATGGCAAGACTCTCAGGTAGGGGAAAGGACTGAATTTGAAATGGTAAGTATCTCTGCTGGAGATGCTGCGTAATTTTCTTTGCCTTTCTACTTAGATATTTTTTAAATTTTTTTTTCTCCCAGAAAACTAGAAAAGATATTTGTGTTCTGCTAAGAAAATAACAAATGTTACTTTACAAGTGATGATGTGGCCTTTTAAGTTCTAATCTTTAATTGATTCAACTGATTGATTGTGGTTTTTGAATGTCATTTTAGGGAGAATTAATTTCTGGTGCAGTGAGTAAAGACTTTTCTGGCAGTAAAGTAATTATTACTGCAGTGAACAGTATCTTTGCATTAGTTAGTTGCATGTATATAGTCTCTGTCATCTCAGACAAAGTGTAGAATTTGAGAAAATGAACAGCTAATGTATATAAAAATCATTCTACAGTGACTTTGTTTTCAAAATAAATGGAAGCTGGGCACAAATACGCAACTAATACTGTACTGAAAACTAGACATATAAAAAGTAGGATTCCTCCTTACAATTGCTTATATTTTTTTCTTTTAATTTTTCAAATTTAATTTAATTTATTTTTGTTTAGGAATCATTCCTCCTCACCACGAATCTCATGCTTTGGTGATGAAGTACCGGAAGGAGCAGTACTGGGACATTCACCACGCTCTCCGTGTGATTCGCTTTATTAATGATTCTACCCCACAGGTTGATGTTTTCCTCCGCATACATCAGCTGGAATCAGGAAAACTGCCTCGAAACGTTGCTTTTCCATTGGTCAGTGGTGATTTTTAACAGTCTGTTAAATACAGTACTTGATTGAACTTGAAACTGTAAACCAGTGAGAAACTGAACTGCAGGTCGCCCCACAAGTGCTTGTAGATAGAGCAGGTAAGGTGAATGGAAAGCAGAGAAGTACTAGTATAAAATAAAGAATTTTAGTCAAAGTGCTTTTCTCTTTTCCTTCCCCTAAGTACTTAGGTAAGATTTTATGCCTTAAAATCTCTTTTGTCCTTTTTTCCTGCTAGGTTTCAAGCCTCTTGTACTCCGGGGCAATTCAGTTTCTTTATAGCACTGACATGAAATGACATCATCTCATTGTAGCTCATAGGTTCTTACATTCCTGAAACAAGGGTAATTCAGAGCCTGTACAAGCAGTGATTTAATGCAAGTTGCAGCAAATACTTGAATTATTTGTTTTTAAATCTAGACTTCAGTGTACTGTCCTCCTTGTTTTCTTAGTCTGAACTGATCTGGGCTTCTGTCAGATAGTGCACATACTCTGCTGTTCACAATATACACCCATATGGTTAAACAAGGCTGTGTTGTGATGGTGAATTAGTAGTGTAATGATAAAAACAATGAGTGGTTCTTTCTTTTCTCCATGAAATAGATGAGGAAAGGAGCCACAGAGCTTTCTAAGTGGATTCGTCCTGTAGTTAATTTATCCGTATTCACTCTAGCCCAGCTTAATTTGTAATTTTCATCTGTAATCGCAAATTTTGACATAAGTACTTAAAGAAAAGTTCAAAATTAAAAAAAAGGTTAGACTTGATATGGAAAATTCAGTAATATTTAGAATTGGAGGATTGCCTGCAGCATTCTCTTGTCAGAGGAGGGAATGTTTTCATACACTTACCATTTCCTAGGAATGTGGCCATCCTACCCTGCAAATTTCCAGTAGATAAATTTCCTTGATTTTGGCATGTGATTTTTTCAGTGGGCTGAAAATTCCTCCCTTCTAGAGCAGTATTGCCTTCTGAGCAAGTGTTTTGTCAGTGCATCCCAGAGCTGCTCTCAGGACTGGGGTGAGGTTTCATAGCGATGGTGTTTAACAGAGCCTCAGTCATTTCTCCTGTAACTCAGGTTTGTTTTGCTGCTGCAGAAAGCATTTGTTCTCTTTTCAGTGCAGTCACTGTCCCCTTAAACTTAGGAGAGGTTGCTCTTGATGGTGGTGCAGGTGTTTTATTGTAGAGGCAGAGGGAGGTAGAGATGTCAGATTGATCTAAATATTTTGAAATGTTTGAGTAACAAACAGAAGTCTGCTGAGTGTTTTGTGCATCTGAATGCAGAGAGTTCAAATAAGGATATGTGTGTATGGGAGCAGTCTGTGTGGCAGAGACACAAACCCAGTAGTATTTAGGACTCTCTATACACTGAAGCATATTTTGGTTTTAAAAGCAAGACAAGTCCTACTTGCTCTGTTTTAATAGATATCTGTCATCATCATGCAGCTGCTGCCCGATGTCTTGTTTAGGAACGTCAAAACAGCTTTTTGTGTATGTTGATTCCTGTTTTTTTCCCTGAATAGCAGAGAAAAGGAATATAAGAATACTTTAAATCAGAATAGTCCAATACTTTGTAGATCAATTTTTTTGCTTTGTTTTTCAGGAACCTGAAGATGAAGTGTTTCTTGCTATTGCTAAAGCAATGGAGGAAATGGTAGAGGATCCTATAGAATGCTATTGGCTTGTCAGTTGTTTTGTGAATCAGCTGAACAGCAAGCACAAAGATTCATTACAACAGCTGGTAAGGAAAAAGGATTTTTGTTTTGCAAGGAGAAGCAGTCATAGAAAGCATTAACAGAGGGAGACAACTGGAGAATCAGAAGTGACACCCTTGGATTCTGTTCCATCAGCTACTTTGAAAATAGGGGAGGAGTGCTTTTTGCATTGTGACTGTGCTGCCCTGTTTAATGTAACATTAGAAATAGTTTTTGTTTGGTATGTGGTAATTTTCAATTAACTTTTTTCTCTAAAGTTTACATTGTATCCAGTTGAATTATATGTCTCACAAATTGGTCACTTGAAATTTTTCTTTAAACAATTAAAATGTCAAAAGTGAAGAACATCTTGATGTACATCTGCTACTTTTTGGGCTGCATCTCTGGCATTCACATGCTGCTCATTGGATGATAGACAAAGCCCAGTTTTGCTTTATAAATGGAGCAGAGTACTCCATCTTCAGAAAAACAATATGTTGCAGATCAAGTTATAATAAGAAGTGGAGTAGATTTTTTTGTAGGACTGACAATTTAAACACTATCACAGAATATTAATTTTGAATTGCTGTCTTCCTGATTTATAAAATAAAATTTTGATTTTAGTGTGTACTTACCAAAATTATGAAAGTTCTTGTAATTCATCAAAAAGCCATAACAGATAAGGATTTTTTAGTGAACAATGTCCTAAAAAGTAAAAATATCGAGTACATGTGCACCAGCAATTGCTGAATAGAAATTTGCTGAGGAAAATTCTGCCTGCCCTTGTTAGTTCTTCTGGAACTAAGAAATAATTTTTAGATCTACCTCTTGTATCTGTGGGTGGTACATTCAACTATACCAGTTCAAAGGAGAAAGAAATATTTTCAAAGTGTGTGTTCGTACGATGTGGCGTGAAGAGTGCCAAGTGTCTCCCTCCCTATTTTTTTTTTTTTTTTTGTAACGCAATCAATGTGCCAAGACTCAGTAGGTGAGAATATTGGCAAAGGAAACGTTTTCTGCCTTTGACAGTTGAAGTCCTTAGCAGTTTGCCTAACTATGACAAAGCATAAAGGTAGTCAAGAATTTATGAAAATGTGTATTATGTTACATTAAAATTTAAACAAGATGAGAAAATTATCCACATGTTTATGCCTTAAATACTTAGGGTTTTAAAACAATAAGTCAGTGTCCAGCCTTTAATGGGCTGCACGGGGATTTGCTCTCAGAATTGATTTTTTGGGTTTTGCTGTGTTGTGTGTAGATATTTTTGATGTGTGCTGAGGTGATTCGGTTTGAGGTGAATGAAACTCGATTTTACTTGTGAAGGTAGCAGTAATTAGTGCACGTTTAATCTTTGCATTGCTTGAAGCTCTGAAGCACATCCTTGCACCAGGGAATACTGCATATCTTGGAAGTTCTGCTAGTGGTCAGCAGTTTCAGGAAGCTGAGGTTGTTTCTTTGATTAAGTACATAATTAGTTAATTGCAAAAGTCGGTAACACCTGTATTTTGGAACAACTAAAACAAGGTACATTATTTTAATATGTTACATTGCTCCATTACATTAATTGATTTGTTAAGACAGTGCTTGTCTTACAGTGTGCATGAACTATGAAGGTATTCTGATGTGACTTACCTAAAATTTTCTAATCCTTTCTCAGCCAAAATTTCTGGAGCAGTATTTGAACATTGAAGATAACAGACTGCTGATGCATCTGAAGGCATGTTCTGCAATGAGCAAACTCCCCTATGATCTTTGGTTTAAAAAGTGTTTTGCAGGATGTTTACCTGAGTCCAGTTTACAGAGGCAAGTTCTTTTTCTTTCCTTTCTGTTTGTAACTGTATAGTCATTTCAGCTTTCTGTCACTATCAGGCAAAGAGCTTTCCATACTTTATCTGTAAGATTATGGTATTAGCTTTATTGCTAACTTGGAAATGATAAAATTGGATTTCATTCCCCCTGTTATTGATGCAAGATAATCAATCTCTGTGTGCTTGTTTCACCTACTGAAAATAAAAAGAATGGAGCTAAGTATACGAGCTGATTCTGTTGGACACTTAGTGCCTCCGAGGATGCAGAGCTCCAAACCCTCTGTCAGGGTTACATAGCTGAGTGGTAGTCAGTTTTTGGGCTTTTGGACAAAAATCTCTGCTTAGGGAGTGATTGTAATATTGCATTAGTGTTACATGAAAAAGATTTTGGGAATGTGTATGGGTTTTGGCTGGGATAGAGTTAGATTTGTTCAGAGTACTGGTATAGGCCTGTGTTTTGGAACACAGGGATGTTTTAGTTCCTGCAGAGCAGTGCTTACACGGCATCGTTCTGCTCCTCACCAGCAAGGAGGCTGGGGGTGCACAAGAACATGGCTGGGAGGGGACACAGCCACGGCAGCTGACTCCAGCTGACCCAAGGAATATCCCATTCCATGTGCAGTCATGCTCAGCAGTTCAGCTGAGGAGGAGCTTGGCAGGTGGGAGCATTTGCCTGGGGACTCACTGGCCATCAGTCAGGGTGGTGGGCAGCTGTTCTCAGTTGTATCGCTTGTCCCAGGTTTTATTTTCCTCTCTTCCTTATAATTTTTTTAGAAATTATTACTTCTTTTTAATTATGAAACTTTTTTTCTCCACCCACAAATTTGTTTCTTGCTTCTTCCCTTCCAATTTTTCCTCCATCCCGCTGATGGAGGTAGTACATGAATGATTGGCTGCTGCTCAGTTGCTGGCTGGGGTTAAACTATGACAGGAAGTTTATTTTAAAAAGTACTAAGGCAAGTTGAATATTACAAAGTTAATGAAATTGTAGGATATATCAGGATTCTGCAGTTACAAATAGGTTGTTGAGCTTTTAAGATTCTTGTGTGTGACACTTCACTGAAGGGCTTTTGAAATGAAGCTTGTATGATTTCCCTAATTCTGCTGCCTGAGAACTCTTGGAAAGCAGGAAATTCAAGCTTAATGTAGAGAAACATCTCTCTGCATTAACGAGAGTTGCTGATAGCTGAACAGGATGTGGCACAGAGAAAACAATGGTGTCATTTGCAGCTGTCTAAAAACTTTGAGAAGTAACAATGTTCAAGAGAAACTTTACTTCGAGGTAATCACAGGACTTCAGTAGCTAGAATAGGAACCTAGCATGGAAACAGTGCTTTGTAAATTGCTTTGTAGAAAATGCTTTTGTGGTGGTAAAGTTGGTAATAATCTGAATAGCGGATGCAGTGTTTGTTTATCTGGTACTTCATGTTCTGTGGAGGAAAGTGGAAAATGGCTGTTCTTAAAAATGTTTTATTTACCCTTACAAGAATAAGAAGATTTTAGGGAACAAGCTGTAAGATTAGAAATCATGCTCCCTGCTCTTGTTGGACCATGGTCTTTGAGGTTCTGTAGGTTTTATTATTGTCAAGGATAATGTTTGAAGGAAAAAAAACATTTTGTGAAGGATTGAGGCCTTTAGGTGCAACATGGTTATTGTTACATGGCAAGTTCTTCTCATCAAGCACCTGTAAGGCACCAAAATAGTCTTGTCTGCCTAGTGCTTGTGTGATGTGATGATTGAAAGCTTTTACTACTTCTGTGACTGCAGAAATTATGTAAGCATGCATAGTATAGGATGTTTGTTACAGTTTAGAGCTTAGAGCTCATGTGATTTAATTTTGCTACTGGATCTTATGGCTGTGGACAAGAGCTGAGGGAGGAACTTGTATCAGAGCAGATTTGCTCTCGGAAGATGGAGATTTTTTAAAAATTTCTGTTGAAAATTGAAAGTTCAGTGGAGCTATGTCATCCTGATGGTGTAAAAGGAGAAATCTAGATGAAGAATTTTGATTTTTGTATTTCATCTAGCAAGAATATTTGGCTTCAATTGACTATAATATTGTTTTAGTTTTATTTACATGAAATATTTTGTCTAATCAATATGCATCTTTAACATTTCCATATGCTGTTTTACCTTACTGAAATGAGAATGTTTTGATTACCTGAAATTTTTTAATACTGTTTTTTCCCCCTGGAAAAGGTCAAAATTCTGGCTTTTTCTATCACTTTGGAATAAAAACAAATTTCAGTGTTGGTATTTCTGACGCAGAACAATCCCTTTTCCCTACAGTTCTTTTGGGAACATGATGAAAGTGCGCTTTTTCTTGGCAGTTTAGGTTTGTGAATTATTCAGTTGTAATCATAATGGCCTTATTCGCTGAGGAAATAACATACTTCATGGGTAGTGTGTGACAGATGAACTTAATTAATGCTTGGAGACTCAGTTTGGATTAGGATCTAGAAGCCCCAGTGCTTATCTGAAATGCATCCAGATGTCAGTGTTGAAACTGCTGAGGTTTGAAGGTCTCCAGTTCTCCCGTGAATTTTACTTACTTCCTTGTGAAGTGAGAGATTATCTGAATACAGTCTTTTATGATTTATTTTCACTTATGATTTACCACTGCATTTCTTAGAGTGGCTGCTTGCTTTCTATGAACTGTAGTCTTCTCTGTCAAGCAGATAAATCTAAAATTCATTGGTTTTTGTGTTTGTTTGGTTTTCTCTAAGGTGTACAAAACTTGTACATGCTGTGCATACCTGGTAATGGTGGGATGAAGTTGCACAATACCAGTGCCTGACAGGCACTGCTACTCAGTATAAATACTGTTTTATGCACACTTCAAGTTGCACCATAGGTAAAATTTGCGTATCAGTTTAATGTAAGTGGGCTTGGAAAATACATATGGACAGGTTTCACGTGGAAACTTTTGCTTTGAGCTTATGCAGTGTCTAATACACTTGGCATGTTATGTGATGAGCTTCTTAACAAACTTCTTAAAGGTGTCACATTGGTGAAAGGGAGGAACAGACCATTCCAAAGACTGTATCCCACCTGGAATATAGACAGGGTGTTTTCTGGAAAATGAACTAGCCTGTAGCAGAGGTTTGAGAGACACAGAAAGGTGTGTTTCTCTCTGAGACAGAGAACTGGATCACACCTTTGTTTTCATACTCATCATTGCCCTGTTTGTTTGTTTGATTTGTGCAGCAGCATATTTGCTCATCTGTTTGGTAAGCCCATGTGTGGAAAGCTTTCCAGTGGTGCTGTGAGGGCCCTCAGCTGGAGATGGCTGCTCTTAAACCTTGGGGTCCTGTTTGTGGCTTCATCTCAACAGGAAAAATGTCCCTTTGGCTCCCAGTTTAATCTGGCACTGTCAGCCCAGATGATTTAGCAGAAGCAGTGCAGCTTTGCAGTGTAATTGTGAATTAGCCAGGCGTTTTTTATGGCCTAATGATGCTGCCTACATGTCAGGCCCCTGCCTAATGTTGTTTGTACTCTGCACTGAAGGCTTGGCATTGGCTGGCTGCTGTTAGGTTATTAGTCTCTGGCAACATGCTAGTGGCAAAGTATTTTGTCATTCTCCTGAAATCTTTTGACTTTCAAACTGGCACTATCTCATGTATTAATATAATTCTGTAGTTTTACATCTGTGATCTCCATGCCCTGCATAAATTACATTTAGTTGTAAAAATGTAAGTAATTTGTTAATAGAAACAACAGAAATAGGGAAAATGTTTTAAATTTACTGTGGAGCAGGAGGACATAAGAATGTGCACGTGGGCTGCTACTACAGAGAAACTTTATTCAGTTTGCCTTTGTCTCACTGAGCTGCTTCCCAGGTTTGCAAATGAATGGGCACAAGATCATGATAGATCAGGGTGAAATTTGTGTGAGCCTCATCAGGTCCCTCCATGCCCAGTTCCCTCTGGAAGGACACCCAGAAGTGCAGGCAGAGGAGAAAGCATTTGTTCTTTTTAGATGTCTCTTATCTGGACGGCTGGAGGAGCAGAACCAGGAAATAAAGTTGAGTATGTTTACCCTGCAGCGTAGGGAAAAACTGAGGTTAATGGTAATGTATCAGAAAAAGAGAGAGCAGCAGTGCTGTGATGCCTCCTGTGTATTACTGCACTGTGGTGCTGCAGGAACCTCAGAGAGTGCCTGGAGAATGGCATCCCTTCACACACAGGTGCACACAGAGTGTCCTATGTTGTCTATAGAAGAGGCTCAGTTAAAGTAAATGGTCTTATTTGCATAATCCTTGGCATGGTCTTTGCCTTTATAGCTTCCCATTTCTTTTTATTTTTCCTTGTGGTTGTCAGTACTGCTTTGCTGTTCAAGAAACACCTGCAAGAGTGTTCCTGTGGTAATCGAACAGTTGTATTTTACAGAGGATGATAGTCACACAAAACATAGTGAATTTTGTTCATAATATGTATTTCTTTTTCTGCATTCCTGTGTAGGGCTGTAGGTACAGTTTCATGATGTTTCTCTTATACTTTCCCCCTCTCCAGGAGTATCAAAGAACAGGTAAAAATTTGCAGTAAAGTTGATCTTAAATGATTGCTACTAAAAAAGTGAAAGCAGGACACCTGTGTATACACAATGTATAAAGACTGCTGTATTAGAATAGGATCATCAGAAAATATATTTCCTTGAAACTGCTGTGATTTTTTTCCATTTTTGACAGTTTATGTTGTTGTTCCTGGCTCTGCTGGTACAGACAAGGTGCTGACTGTTGATCACAGTGTTGCACAATCATTCCCAATTACTGTTACTGGTGGAGTTTTACTGAGTGTAACAATAGCTGGAAATGTTAAGGAAAAAATACTGTGGCAGACACAGCTGGTTAGTGCTGACATCTCATTCATGCACTTTGCTGTGCACCATCTTCCAAAATTTGTGAAGACACTGGTGATTTAGATACTGCATCTGTTTTGCCATTGTTAAAACATTTGTTCTGGAATCAGACTAAATAATGCAGGAAAACAATAGAGTGTTTTCTGAGCATAGCATGTAACCTAATGTAATTATGGAGGCTGAAGTCAGAAGAATTGGAAGCAAAATAATGAAAGAAGACCGGGTATTTTATAATAGGATTAGTAAGTTTGTTTTCAAATTAACATGAGCTTTGATATGAACTTTAAAAATTATTTCCTGTTTTTGAGATCTGCTACTCTCTGTAATTGTCAGTTCTGATGCACATGGAACACATGGGGAAGTTTTTCTTGTGTTCTAAACAGATGTGTTTGGGAAGGAAAATGCTGTACAAGTAAACAGGAGTGACCTGTACAGTGTGGAACAGAGCTGTTGTCTCAGTTTTCTCATACCCTTGCTTAAAGCTTCCTAGACCTGACTTCAACAGCAAAGTAATATTTGCAGTGATCATTTGTCGTGGGATGCTTGACCCACAAATGAAGCAGTAAGATTTTGATCTTGTATTGTGTGTTGTTCCTGTCCCTGTGGGGATTATACTAATTGTTCAATCATAGCAAGACAGGGAATTAAAACTAAATTGCAAAGGGGAAAGAAATTGGCTGTGCCTTCCCCCCCCCCGCCCCCACAATCTCTCCTTGTGGGTTTTTTGTTTCCTTCTGCTTTGAGAATAGTCCTGAGGATCTACACATTTGTTTTTCTCCTTTCTTTGTTATAAGTTAAAATCTAGTCCTATGTTTGAGTTTGTGCCTATTGCCTCAGATGATTGGAAAGTGCCTGGCTCCACCCTTTTTGTGCTCTCCCTTCAGGTTAACACTGATAAGATTCGCCAAATCCCTCTCTTCTACAAGCTGAGCAGTCCAAGCTCTCTCACCTTTCCTCTCCTTTCATCACCTTCATTGCTCTTGGCTGGGCTCTCCCTTCTTAATTCCTTGTGTAAAAGTGTGATCCTCCACTTCAGCTCAGCTGTCAGAGTTCATGTCATGCCGCTGTTGTGCTCTCCTGGCACTCTGAGCTGAAGGGCAAATTCTTCTGAGAGAGGTCATACAAAAATGAGTTGTCCCTGGAAGGAGCACACCCTTAGATCCAAATCTGAAGATGGGCTGCAGAAGATGTTTTTCAGTCAGTGTTACTATATTCAGAAATTATGGAGGACAGTGTGTGATCTTTGTTTCCCCATATTTTTATTTGGGAGGAGAAATACTTTGAACAAGTGCCCAGAAGGAGCAAGAACTGTAATCCTCAGAAACTCTTTCTGACACAGCTCTTAAAATTCAAGAACTAAAAATAATGTGAGCCCACAGAAGCTGCCATCTGACAGATGGTTTCACACTGTTTTGTGTAATCTTTTATCCCGAGTCTCTTGAGCTGGGCCTGAGAGAGACCTGCTGGATGAGGGATGATTTCAAATTGTTGCAGGCTAATAGTAGGTTTTGGTAGTGATGATCCATTTTAATATTCATCCAAGTTCTGTTGCTGAAGCCTTTGGACACCTGCCCAAGGAGGTCCAGGTATGATTTCACACGAGAGGTAGGAGTGCCTAGGTATTTCTGAGAGTGTCTGTGCACAGTGGGATGGATTAGAAGATTTAATAGTTGTTCCTTGTGCCTAATTTAAACATCATGGACTATATCCTGCTGATAGATCATATTTGTATCTCATACAGCAATGACCTGCTTGAGATGTAGTAGTTTGCTATTACACCTCTTTGAATTTTTAGCAACTTAGCTGATTGAAGAGTATCTTTATTAGGCATGCTGATGAATTTTTTTTTTTTTTTTTTTTTTTTTTTTTTTTTTTTTTTTTTTTTTTTTGCATTAGGAAAAATTCTGATCTTTACAACACACTCAGGTAGCTGTGTAGTCCAGTAGAGTAGTTGTTACAGTCCAGGCTATTAAGCCAAGTTTTGCTTTTTGTACTTGAGCTTGTAAACAGTTCAATCTCTAAACAGCAACACACCATATCAGTACATTCCAATTACTGCTTGCCATCCCTCTGCTCTGTACAGATTGAGGAGTTGATAAAATGTCTTCTATTTATCCTGACCCAAATAATTCAGTACATTGCTGTACTGAAAAGTTGTTCAGAAAAATATTCTGGATAGAGATGGTTGTACAAAGGCTGTTCTAGCAGAGAAATAAGCAGATAAACATTGCAATAATGTTTAGTTATTCCTTTTCACTTTCTTGTAGAGTTTGGGACAAAGTTATAAGTGGATCCTGCAAGATTCTTGTGTTTGTTGCTGTGGAAATATTATTAACCTTTAAAATGAAGATAATAGCACTGAATTCTGCAGAAAAGATCACACAGTTTTTGGAAAATGTAAGTACTCTAATTATGCTTTGCATTACCTTTTATAGCTTATAACTGTTTCAGCCTGAATTGCTTGCCTGTTGCAGATGTACCAAAAGTTATTATTCCATTACTGAGAACAGTGTAGCAGTACTGAGGTGAAGGGAGAATGCTCAGCAATGAGAATAATAACTTCTTCTATCAGGAGTTAAGGCTTCCATAGAATTAAGTGATTTTTAGGCTTGGGGAATGTATTGTCTATGTTTGTACAGAACTAACAATTCTTGTGATACTAAAGGATTTTTCTGTGAAAGTAAGAGCAGGTCAGGTTCGGTTAATTTTTCTGGAGGCTTCTAGAAGGGCTGGTTTCTGGTACTTTTTTTTTGTGTCTTGCCTGAGTGCAAATCTGTAGACTCAGTGTGTTTTCTGTTGATGTGAGGATGGGATCATGAACCTGACCCTGAACAGTAATGAGGTGTCTCAGCAGGGCTGTGGGGTCCCAGTGTAACCCAGGAGAGTTACGTGAGACACAGTCTGTGGTCATGGATGGGCAGTGTGAGCCATGCCTGGTGTCAGGGGTGTGTGAAGTGTGAGGTGCCTGCCTGCTTGTCAGCATTTTGGAAATACAAGCTGTTTGTCCAAAACCTGGATGTAATATGGTGTGTGCAGGACAGAGGGATGGTAGGATGAGAGGACAGGGAGATGGGATTCTACTTTTGTTTTCTTTTTAATAAAGAGATAAAATCTGAACTGGAAGTTCAAAGTCTTTATTTAAACAAAGCAGTCTGAATGGAGTGCTCTGAGCAGGCACATTGCCCTGATCTTTTGCAGATTCCTCAGGACAACACGGACGCCATTGTCAGCAAAGCTGTGGATCTGTGGCGCACGCACTGCGGGACTCCGGCACACTCAGCCTGAGAACTCTCCTGGCTTGAGACAGCTTGGGGAAAACTTGACTTTCCAAAAGACATTTTACCACCCTTCCCCCATCCTAGTGTGATGTTCTTCATTAACCCTTTTGTGTAAAGATGCTGTTAAAGCACGGTGACCTATATGTAAATATTTTTCAATAAATACAGATGGAATGAAGATACTTCATGATGGGGTGATGACGTCTGAAGTTATGTGTTCATCCAGATACAGTATTTTGGTTGCACAGTGAAGCAAGGTAAATAGATTTACTTGTAATGTAAAAATGTTTCAGTATGCCATCTTATACTTGATATGACTAGGTACTACTTGGAAGTATTTGAACAGTGAATTTACTGAATGTCAGCCTGCTGGGTGGTGGGCAAGCATGCTTTTGCTAGGAATGTAATTGTACTCTTTTAACACTGTAAATTTTCTGATAAATGTAACTTCCCAAATCTGAGGTACAGGACATCACAATGACCAGGGGTGAAATCCTTTTCTGAAGTGTTTTAAAATACTTTTTATATGTCAGAACCTCTCTATGGCTGTATCTCCTTTGTTCTTCATGGAAGAGGTTCTAGAGAAGTGGATCTGTGCAGATATGGAGAAAACCAGTGGGATGAGCCAGTATAATTCAGAATTACAGCCCAGTAATAACCAATGCCTCTGCTGAGTGCTTGGCTCAAAGCTGTTGTAATTTGATTCTTCTTGGTTTAGATTTCAGAATTAACTCAATGCAGAAATGTAATTCATGGTGTGAGTAAAAGTGGAGTGATTAGCCATAGGTAGAGATTTACTGGAGAACTGATCTTTTTCTTGTAAAAGTGTAAAATTCTATTTCTACCTCTTGCATAGACCAGGGAATTGTACATAAGAATGTGTTATTTGACTCAAATTGGTTCTTAGTGTGCTGCTTGCTGCACTTGAGAGAGTGTGTTTAGCTTGCACTCGGTGTTGTACAGACTTGAAATGCTTTAGAAGCTTTTGTTTTAAACTGGGACAGGTTTACCTTGCAGCACATTAAGGGGGGAAGCCTGGGACTCAGCTGGGGTTACCCCTAAAATCCTGGGGAGTTGATCTCTGCTGGATGCTGAGACCTTGCTGTTGGTGCTGCTGCAATGCCCAGTTCAGGAAAAGCGTGTTTGTGTCTGCTTTGGAATCCATTGCTGTGCCTGCAGTGTGGTGTAACCCATGGAGTTCGCTTTGGGTGGGTGCTTGTTTTCCTCGTGCAGGCACGGGAGCTGGGCAAGGTGCACAGGAAAGACACAAGCTGTGTTAGCAACAGCCCTGCATCCTGTAGCATGCAGTGCACAAGTGTTTCACATAATGGCCACGGGTGCAGTCTGAGGGGTTGCTGGTGTGAAGGATTCCCCTGGCATGCAGCCAGTTCACACCTCCCCAGAGGTGCAGGTGCATTACTGGGGCCTTCACATGGCACATTTCTTGGTCATTTAAAAACAAGCAGCGATGACACCGAGGGTGTTCAGCTGTTTCAGTCCTGAAAGGGAATCAATAACTCATATTCTGTGAAGAGAGGTGCACTGCATCAGGATTAGAAATGCCAGTCAGTGTTACTGCTTCCAGGCTTGCCAGTGGGTGTTCCTCCAATTACTCTTTGACTGAAGGCTCCAGAAGTTTTTTTTTTTTTTTTTAATTTAAAGAAGCCTTTTTTTTGTCCATAGGCAGGCCTGGAGCTGCACAGAAGAGAGAGATCAACTTTTACAGAGCCTTAGAAAGGCTGAAGTTGGCAGGAACCTCTGGAGTCCACATGGCCTGAGCCCCCTGCCCAACAGGGCCACCTAGAGCTGGTTGCCCCAGACCAAGCCAAGTCTGTGTGGCTTCTGACTGTCACCAAGGAGAAAGAGTCTTAACACTTCTTTGGGCAACCTATATTTGGTCATCCTCACAGGAAAAAACTTCATGTTTTCACATAAACAACAGCAATTTTACTTAAACATCGCATTTTATGTGGGATGGGTCCCAAAATGCTGCTCCACTGTAATGTCAGCTGAAGCTTGTATGTAGCTTTTTCATTTGTGTGTACCAAGAAGGGTCAGGAGTGTTTCCTTATTGCAGAGGTCATTATTTATTATGGGCTATGCTGAAGAAGGTGCTATGCTTAAGAGAGGGCATGGTGGTTCAATGCCATGCTTCTTCACTGCTGGTGAGAGGCATTTGTTTGTCTCAAAATGGGTCTGCTCACAAACTTAAGCTGTGGATTTAGAAGGAATCAGTTTATGCAAAGATGCCCTGAATTCCCAATAGACTGGAAGTATGAATCTGGCTCGCTTAGGCTCAGTCAGTTTTCAGTGATTGCTCAGTTGCTCGTACACTCAGTGGAACGTAAACCTTTAGCTGACTGCTCTGCTTCCCAAGGGAGCAGAATGGCACAACGGGAGCTTCCACTGTCCCCAGCATGTGACAGTCAGGGGAAAGTTGAGGCAAGGTACCTCTAATGTCCCAGCCTGGAGCAGAGTCCACTGTTAGGGAAGCCTCAGTCTGTCCCTCCAGACATTGTCACCAGCCTGGGGTTGGTGGTGACCATTCTTGCACCTCTTGAACTAAACCAGTGCAGTGCAGTGGTGTCCAACTTGGCACTTCTAATGGGAAGTCCACGTTTGGTCATTTATCTACTATGGACTTGTAGTGCCTAACAGAGAATGTTTTGAAGTTGCATGTAATTGAGTCTCCCACTGAAATCTTTGGCTAAGTAAGGTGAGGAAGGGGGGGTTATCTTTGTTATTTGTTTTCAGTTAACCTCTATGTCATCCAGCAGGAACATAAGAAGTTACCTGATGTTCATTTTTCCTGAGAAGCTTGAAAATGAGGTATTTTTCCTATTTTTACATAATTTCTCCTTGGCTGGCTGAGTGTGTAACTGCTTGTTGCATACTTGCTTGTTCATTTAGAACCCAATAAGTGTTAGGTTGTTGTTTTTGTTTTTCCTTTATGTTTTTTCTCCCCCAGAGACAGCACTGAAGCATTGACTTTGGAGAGTGAGAGCTATCCCCCTCAAGCTTCACCCTGCCAAATATCTTCATGGGCTTTGCAAACAAGAAAAAAAGGTGTAATTTGATCCATTTCTCCCCTCAAGCCATGCTTTCTCTCCAGAGAGGTTTAGAGTGGTGCCACATGTCTGTGCTGTCCTGTGCTGCACGCACCAATTCTTTTCCAGCTGATGTCCAAATGTTGTGGAAACTCCAGATAAGAAAAGTAATGGCAGATGTCAGAGGATGATGCTCGAAAAGTGATGAAGGGTTTGGATTTTATTAAGGGGCCTGACTGCATGGAAAGGAAAGCAGGAGAGCATGGAGACAAAAGTAGCTGAAATACAGTCATTCAAAGGCTCCTAAAGTAACAGTGATCCGGAGCAGCGTTCTGTGGGCAGGAGATCAGCTGTCATCTCCACGTGGGACAGCTTCAGCCAAAGATCTCCTTCTGAACACCACAGCTCCTGTGGCACAAATTTACCTAGAAGCCAAGCTTTTGTTCATTCTGCCACTCGGAGGAATTCTGTATGCAGCTTTGTACCATTTGAAGGCACTGCTGGCCCATGTGTCCTGAAGGTGCTGTTGCACCTCCTGCACCTTGCCCTGACAGCTGCACCAGAAGCTCCCACTGCTCAGGCAGGAGCAGCACAGCTGCTTTGTCCCACACACACCAGCTCCACTGCGTGACCAGGGCATGGCCACGCCGCTGTTTTTGGGCTTGGTTGTCTGGGAAGCTTGATTTGAGGAGCAGAGGGGAGAAATGGAGGTGAGGGAGATGATGGCAAAGCAATCCTGCTAAGGGCACTGAGCTCTTAGCCAGGCACTGCCAAGCAGCAGTGTGTGTTTGTGCAGGTGTGTTTGTTAAATGGAGAATTGTTTACCAGCCTCCTCTGTTTCCTGCCTACAGATGGCATTGGATTGCAATTTGATTGTCAGTAATTACATGGACTTCACTGAAGACACACACATCCCTTCACTCAGACTGCTTTTATGAAATGCTTCCATTGAAACAAAACCCATCCCTTTTGTAGAGGTCTCAATGTAAGAGATTGGACTGTGTTCTCACATTCCCTGTACAATGCATTCTCAGCAATAATTTTCTTGTTAAAGCACAGAAATTACTGTATGTAACCCAACAACTATATACTGCTGCTGTGGAAGCCATAGCTTGATGTGAAGGAAGGGGATCTTTAGTCACAACCTACAATTTTGTTTATTTATCCACATCTCACAGGATAGCCACAAAACCCATTGGCTGTCAGAATGGAAGTACATACAAACACACACAAACAAGGATTGTGAGGTAGGTGAAAAGTCGCCCAGATGGAAGCAAACCAAAAAAAGCTCAATACCAGAGTTTTGATCATGTTTTTTTTTTTTTTCCTACAAGGGAAAGAAACAGAATTTGGTCAGTTAAAGTAGATGGATCTTTAATTTTTGTGTAATTAGAAGCATCTGTCAGGGGAAGGGAGCTGCTTCTAGCTGCCACTTACAGTGAGGATGCTGAGTGTCACTCATCTCCTCAGGGTCAGAATGTTTGCACCATCAGTTCCAAACACTGAAGAGCCTCAGCAGAGCTGTCACCCTTGCAGGGGGCCAGTGAGCCTGTTTGAAGGTCTGTACTTACTCTTGTGAAAGCTTTTCCTCCTCTTCTCACTACACAGGGGCTTCGACTTGTCACCCACTGAAGCTACTCGGGGAAGAGGGGTAACAAAAAATAGGAATACATGATATGGATGTGCAGGAATCTGCTGAACAGCAGCAGCACTTGCTGGTGCTGCACATTGACTCTGGCATCTGGCCCTGGCAGGGCA
Source organism: Melospiza melodia melodia (assembly GCF_035770615.1). Taxonomy (NCBI): domain Eukaryota; kingdom Metazoa; phylum Chordata; class Aves; order Passeriformes; family Passerellidae; genus Melospiza; species Melospiza melodia. Next base: position 85,726,315 of record NC_086194.1, read on the forward strand.
CAGCTTGCACCAGAGCATTGTGGTGACAGATGGGGTTTGGTTCTGGGGTTTTTGGATGCCTGTGTGTGTCTAGTGCAGACTGTTGGATTTGCTCTTCACTGGGTGGGTGCCAGGCACCCCTTCAGCAGCCGAGGTACCACTTGTCCTTCTTTGTGAGCTGCACCAGCCCAGCCACGGTGCTTGGGGCTCATCTGATCTGTCCCATCCATCCACTCTGGGAAGTCTCCCTTTCCTGCTTTGCTCCCATGGAGGTGTGGGAGAGCCTGGGTGGTATCCTTGAGTGCCTCTGTGTGTTACATTGTCAGTCACTGGGACAGAGGGTGAGAAAATACACAGGCACCAGAAAGTTTTTTTTAAATGAATTTTTTTAAGAAACTGCATACATCAGAGACAAACAATAATTTAAATACCATGCAGTTTCAGTATGTACAAAAACTAGGACATAGAGATCCAGTTTAATTTTTTCTAGTTATTTACATCATTTTCATACAGCCATAATCTGTTAAATTACAATACTGGAAGATCACGATTGACAGCCACCACACTCACTCCTATACAAAGACAATCTATATACATACACTTGGATATCAACTGGAAAATGCAACTGGTGCAGGAGTAACTGGGACACACAGGAACACAGGGTATGTGCCCGTCACCTCCTCTTTGTTTACAGAAGTTGTTCCAAGCTCAAGCAGACTGAACACCTGGGAAAAATAATTTGTCCTCCCTTCTTTCCTGAATTTTATTAGCCTAGTCATCTCCCATGACTATTTATACAAAGTTATTTTATTTGCAGGCACGTTAGGGAGCCCCCATTCATGTATAACTATGGGTTTCCACCTTGCCCATCTATTTTTATGAGTGCAAGCTTCACTAGGCATGTTGGAAGTGCTCCCCCCTCTCTTGGTTTATAGTGTTTGCATTGCACAGGTGGTGCTGTAGAAATAAGGAAGGGTGAATTTGGTGAGTAGTTGCAGTGATTGACAGACTTCAGTGGTTACACATGGATTAGGATGAGATTTATTTGTGTAATGGCCTCACTAAATGGTTTCAGTTAACATAAAATAACTAAGTCTATTATGCTCCTTTCCCTGCCTCTTCCTTCTCTTCTGATAATGCCCAGTGTGTTCACTAGGAATTGCCTAGACCCAAAAGTTGGCCTGAGCTCCTTCCCAGCAGACCTGCAGCCTGAAACTTCTTCAGCCTGCGAGTACCCACCCAGTGGGGTGTAGGGTGGGCAAAAGCCACAATGCCCACATTCCCTCTGAGTCAGAATGGTGTCACCAGGTCCCTGCAACTCTCTGCTGGTGAAGGTGTGCCACTGTTGGGCTTCCTCACCATCACTTTTCCCAAACAACCAAAACTTTTTTGTCCAGATGTTTTGGAACTGCTTTTTTAATCCCCACCACCTCCCCAGCCACCCTTTAGTCCCCATTTCTACTTCATTCTTCTGCAGGCTGCTGAATACAGCAGATGTCAAAATACTTGCACACTTTAAATATTCAGAATTTGGTAGATATAACAAAAATGCTTCTATTCCTTGATTCTTACCTCTGGAGATGGATTACCTCTGGAATAGTCATTTTTATTCTGTGTTGACTTTTCCATTCTCTAAACCTGGTGTAATTTCTTTATTACCACTATTAATCTCCTTCCAATCAGAACGGGGATGACTCTGCTAATACAGACTTGGCAGGAATGTCATCATTATGTCCTACACATAATCCAGGTCAAAGGAGAGAAATCATGACTGTTTGTTGTTTGGTTTTTTCCCTTTACTGCCAACAGAATCACAGCTCCTTTGCCATGATGGAGATAGCTTTCACAGATCAGAAAACAATTCTCAAGAATCCAGATTTATAAAAAAAGGGACCAGCAGTTCCCCAGTCTGTGTGCAACTTCCTAGGGATGCCAGAGGTGGGTGTGCACACCAAGGATGTAGTGCTGTGTTCAGGCCCTGAAAGGAACATTCCTGTTGTGGAATGCCTTGGCAAAGGTTAACTTTGCAAACTACCCAGACCCACTGAAGCTGAAAGCAGATGAAGTGTCAGTTTGGTGATACTGCAGTGCCAAACACCTTGTATGGCTTCTTTTTCCTCTCCTTCACCCTTTTCAGGAATAAGCTCTATTTCTGTCTGGGGAAAAATACGGCAATTCTTCCACTTCTCTCTGGTGTCTGCTCAGCTAGGAGTTAAGTAAAAAAACCCAAAAGAAATTAAAAAAAAAAAAAGAGCATGGCTGCATGGAGCTGCCCTGGGGACAGCACAAAATCATGGGGCAAGGCTGAGTGTGGCAACTTGCTGAGTGGTCAGCAAGGACCTGCCACGGGCTCACTGGGATGAAGATGCTGGGGAATGTTTGGCCATCACCCAGGACTTGGCTGTTACGTGTCTCAGACAAGGGTTTATTTTCAATGTCAGACTGGCAGTGTGGGCACTGCTTGGGGCTGTGCCCGTGAGGGACAGTGGCAATACCCAGAGTGATCATTCCCCTGGGGACTCCAGCACTACCAATGGACAGACAGCAGCAGACTGCGACTTTCACCTCCATTGTCTTAATGTGGTTAGTAAAAATGAAACAAACCCTCACCTTTCCCTCCCACTAGCCTACCAAGCCCTGTGATTCCTGTCACCACTGCTCCTTAAACAGTGTCCCTTCCATTTCACAGTGACCCTCTACACTAGAGATGCCAGGGCAGGTGTGAGATCCATGCTGGGAACACAAGGATTTGTTGTTCTTCAGAACAGCTCTGTTCCAGAGCTCTTTGCTAATGCAGTGCAGTCTGTGCACTTAAAAGCATAAAGACTTTCCTTCCTTGTTTTAAAGCTCTGAAGCAGTTTTGTAACTTGTGTGCATATGTATGTGAATGAATTTATAAACACAAACTGAGGTTTTCACGACAATAACCCCAAAGCAGTGTGTTCCTGGCTGGTAGTGCTCTGCCTCTGCTGGATTGAGCTGATAACACTGCACACTGAAGGCTTTCACTACTGATGAACTTTTATCTAAAGCAAGTGTGAGCTGGTGATACAGGGATCACGGTGCACTTCCTCAGGAATCATCACCCAGTCTGGGAAGCACCAGAAACCACCTGGTTTTTACCTTCCTTTGATGTTCCATCCTACAACAGCCAATCCTCATTGAATAACTAATAATCCACAGCATTGCAAGGATGGCCATGGATGAGAATGAAAAGCTTTTGCTTCTCTCTGTTGGCGGGCCAATCTGCGAGGTGCTGAGTGCTGCCACCAAGAGCAGATGGAGGGTGTCACCCTCTCTGCTTGGATTGTTGGGGCAGGCTGGTGCTAGAGCCACTCCTTGGGCTCTGTGCAGATCCTTTGGCCATACTCCTGCATCCAGAGGAGTGAGGTGAGGCCTGAGAAGAGGCAGGAGTGTTGGCACTACACTGCACTGCACTTGAGCATTAAATGCTCAAGGGTGAGAGGCATCTCAGCCTGCAATCAGTGAAGGGTGATGTTAGCATGGAACAGGGGGAGCTGGACAGGGAGCACAGAAGAGAGGATAGATACATGGAAGACAGTGAGAAAGGAGAAATTAGTAAAAGAATAACAGAAATAACTATTCTGTAGTAAAAAACTTTGGCCTCTCTGATCAAACTGTCAAAGGAAAATAGCTTTTGTGGAAGAAAAGGTGTCCTGGAATAATAATCTGAAACTTCTTACAGTCATGTTGCTACAGTGCTTTCAGCCACTGTCCCAAAACATGGCATGTATCCTGTAAGAGTTTGAAAGGAATCCTGACAATGTCTGCCCCAGTTTGCTGGCATTATACTAGTTAAGGACTTAATTCTGGAAGGTGATGGCCTAAGTTCAGAAAAGCACTTAATTGTGTTCAGGTTCAATTAAGCCTCTTAGACACATTCCTGAAAGCAGTGAGGCTGCGTGTGCTTCCTCACTGTAGAGCACACGCTTAAGTTGGCAAGTAAGCCAGGCTCAGAGTGACCAGCTCTCTGAGCTCTGCTTGGTCAGTTTGTGTGTTAAACCATTATAATAAAAATAAATTAAAATCAAAGTTAGAACCAATAAATTCAGAACACCTCTGAATTGCTGTCCTTATGCCTCAGCTGTGGGTACCAGTGACAAGTCCCACCATCCATAAGAATGCCCCAGACTCCTTTTGTCAGGACAGGTAATACACCTTGTCATGCTTTGCTCAGTGTGAGTTTAGGATCAGTTCTTGAGACACCTGATAGAGAGACAATAGATATCCTCCATGGAACTTCCTGTCCCTCCTGTTGTGTGTCCCTCTGCAGAGCCGGAGGGCAATCCCAGCCTTTCCTGCTGCCGGGGGCATGCTGGCTCTCACACAGTCACAAGGTTTGGGTGTAAGACAAACTACAAGCAGAGCAGATGCCATGCAGTGACCATGAAGAGATGGGCTTTTGCTTGCTGGTTCTCAGTGTTCTTGTCGCTTACTGCTAATGGGCTCACAACCGGGTTTAGAAAATTATACTTGAAAGAGATGGAAAACAAACAGTTGCTAGAAGTGAAGCAGCCTTCAGTAGGGAGTCCTGTTCTTCAGAGGATTTTTCTGCTTGGAAGCTGAATAATGTCTACTGACTGGCTGAAAACTTCTCCAGGGAAAGAAATGCCTTTCTATTTCAGATGATATTCACAGATGGGCTGGCCCACGGAGAGTTTCGCTCCTTCACTGTCCTCATAAGGTGCTCTCAGCCAGAAAGGAGTGTTTGGTGTAAGTGCTTTAGTGCCATAGGGGCTCATCTTTTGGAGACTTCACCCAGGCCAAGTGATTCCCTGAACATGTCTCAGGGCTCCCTAGGCTTGATGAAGAGGCTTGTCAGGATGAGGGGTGCCTGAAGACAACAATGGTTGCACCACCAGCTGGGCTTGAACACATATGGCAAATCCACATGCCAGGAAAGTCCTATACATAGATGCCAAGTCTTGGCACGATTTCCCACCAGGGGTATTTTCTGTTACTGAAGCTTGAACCAGCAGGTCTGATGATGCTGCAGTACTCATCACATGTAAATACAATTCTCCTTTTTTTTAATATTTATTTTTCTACCTTTTTTTTTTTTTTTTTTTTTTAGAAAGGCAGTTCAGAAGATTTACATTGTACGTAACAGGGAAGTGAATAATACCAGCACTTATGGTTCCTTTTAGTTATGTTTTGAAGATGGCATAGTAGTCAGGTAGAATTGATCTGCTACGGTCTATGAAACCTAAAACCCAAGGGGGAAAAAAAAAAGAGAAACGGTAAGATAATATCCTCACATGCATATTGCACATAAAAAAAAGGAGGAGAACTAATTGCTGCAGTGACACCATTAGGCAGTTCAATTCCTGCATCATTGACATCAGCCATGCTAGCAAGAGGACCTAAAACAGACAGACACACACACTTCCTTGGCCCTTGCCCGACTCACAGTTCATAGGTGTAAGCTGTTTGCACCAAAATCTACCAGAGACAGTCATACACTTCAGGTCCATCCTGAGTGGGCAATAGCAGATCAGCTTGCCCTCTTCCAGGCCATACAAGGCCTGACTCCACAAAAATTGTCTGGTTTAGACAAACCTTATGCTATTCTGCCACAAAGATTTACATGCAGTTTAACCATGATTATTCCCTAATGTTGGACGCTAAAGAGACAAATGGAGCTAAAATGGCCCCCCTTCCTGCAAGGCACCTTGTGTCAGAAGGCCTTGGTTTGTCAGATCTGCAAATACACATTTTTTAAGCTTTGATTTTTCACTCTATTATGAATTAATTAACGTGTCCCACTAGTAAAGTGACACTCACATTCTTTGCTCTTGCCACTGCTTAATGACATGAAGAGCTCATTACTTTGCTAATGACTTTATAATGGTGATTTATCTAAATTTATTTAAGGGAAATACTCTCTTTTGTTTAAGCATGCTTCCTTCAAGTGCATTTTCCCAAAGCCACTTGTTGAACCAGTAAGTCCTGCTGTTCTTCAGGCAAAGCCTTATTCCAGAGTCTGTTACATGAGCTGTGGCTCTCTGCCTGGCCCACAACTACTGAGTCCAAGCTGCTCAGGGGTTTTCAGATACAAACTTTAAAGGGTCACTGCTTACTCCAACACTGGAAGAGAAGGAAAATACTGTGCAGAAACCTGTGAAAGCCAAGAGCCGGAGAGACTTCTGGAAAACTAAACCAGTCTGTATGTTGTGGGATGCTAAAGGCTTCATGGAATTCAAAGCAGCTCTCAATGGAGCTTGACTACTTGTAGCAACACCCTCTTTAAAACAGCCTTTCTACATTTGTCACCTTGCCTGGAGGAGCCAAATGTCCCTTAAAGGCTCAGTAACTGGGGTCAACAGATCTAGGTCAACTGTACATCCTAAGGCTTCTCCCAGACCTTGTGGCTCAGGAGCAGCTGTCTTGTCTCTAGCAGCACTGCCTCACTACAAACCCCAGTGCAACCAGCCTAGCACATGCTAGGATGGAGAAGGGAGATCGCTTCTGCAAGGTAATATATGCATAATACATGTGGTGAATTTTAATATAATTATTAATTTATACACATAAAAATCTTCTAATACAAAATTAATTTTGCCTTAAGCTTTTCTGTATTTTTCCTAAAAGTACCACCTGCATTTTTCATGAGCAGTGAACTGATGAACACATCAATACAAGGGCAGCTCCAGTTTCACACCAGATCTCACTGTCACTTGTCTTCAGTACCCAACACTTGTCTTTAAAGTCTAAAGTGTTGATTTGCAAAGACCTGACTTCAGCCCTAGCCCATCAGAGAGGGAAGTGGCTGGTTTGGGCTCATGGATAATTCGTTCAGTCTCTACTTTTAAAACTAAAAAGAAGCCCAAGGTGTAAATAACAGTGCCTCTCTTACAGTGTGGATCTTGCCATGCCCCACTGCATCAATGGCCAGGTGTGGAGGACAAGACTGAGAGATCTGTGGGTGGTATCTGCGTGGTGTGAACAGCTGCACACACAACAGGGCTCAGTGTGTGCTCATTCAGACTTTGCTACATGCTCTACAAGGGTTCCCTGTCCTCCTTCTGCCACCAACTCTTTTTTAAAATTTTTCATCTCAGAAGAACAGATAAGCAGCATGATGATTTAAAAAACCCCAGGTTATACTTCATTAAATGGCACGTGCCTGCATAACTCCACATAATAGGGCAGCACGTGTTTGCCTGTGTGAGTTGTTTTTACAGCCTGTAATTCTAAATGTTGTCTAGACCTCATGGTGTGTTCAGTGCATGTTGGAGAAACAGCTGCTGGCTTTGATTTTCTTTTGAAAACAACAGTATTCATTTATAGTCTTAAAAAATTAATCTCTCAGCTTACCTTGTTAGATGCCTACTTAATTCATGAACTTCCATTTCAGAGCTTTTAAATTCATTAAGCTCTTTTCGAATGGCTGCCTGCAAAGGACAAAGAAACTCATAAATGTATAAATGAGAGAGATCAAAATAAGGTCACTTTGTTCTCAAAACAGTATATTAAAAGTAAAGCAGAGAGATAACATTATCAGAGAGACAAAGACAAACATAAAGACTTTAAAATGTGGAAAGGAAGAGAGATAAGCATGTTCTAAATCACATAAAGGGAAGAGAGAAATGCTTTGGTGGAATGGCTCAATTTGAAAACATATCACAGACAATGCAGGTACAGAACCCAATTCTGGCTTATTATGTGAACATTAACATGTACAAAATCCAAATTAACACAAGCATGAGAAGAAAATGTGCACTGCAGTTTGTGAAACACTGTGATCTGTTCCAGACTGGACTTTAACTAGACCAGACCCAGATCCTGACAGACTTGTGTTTGAAATGTTTTCTGCCTTTATTGGTCCTGAATTTCCTCAGGTGATGTTACCTAAAGTGACTGATCTTACTTGGGAAGGAAAGCGGCTCCCTGCCCTCTACTCTGCCTTGGGCTGTGCCCCTCTGCCCTGCTCCTCTCTTCTGACCCAGCTGTGCTGTTCATTGAAGTGATTTGACAAGTTAAGCCAGCAGAAAAGCTGCCATGACGTGGTGGTATTCACCTCTGTGGCTTCTCTGTGAGGGCAAAGAAAGCCAGGGGGCACTGGCAGGAAAAGAAATACTGAAAAATAAAAAACCAGAGGGGGTGACTTGGAGGGACTCAGCTGCAGGGCAGAGATGGTGCTCAGCAGAGATGGCTCAAGTCCCAAGCTCAGAGTCAAGACCTCTGACAGCTCTGTGCTGTTTGTCGTTCACGAGTGGTTTCACAGTCAGCATTTGGAGGGGATGGACAAGGGGTCTGCTGTGGCCAAACGCTCCATGGTCTGAGGTGTGTGCACAGCCTTTCTGTGTGATGCTGAAAACATTAGGACAGAGGTGGAAAGGGGGTACTCCAGTACTCCAGTGAGGGGGCACTCATGTCTGTCAGGAATTTTTCTCAGTGAAGGAAATCTAAACCAGGATGAGTAGCACAAGCCCAAAACAGGACTTCTACAACAGCCACGGCTGCAGTCAGCAACTACCTTTGCTTTGACAAACCCTAAGTGATGGATTTTGCAAGTGTTTCTGTACAGAAAAGGCCCTTCCTGCTCCTTCTCCACAGCTTTGGTTTCTTATTTCCCTTAGAAGTTCCTGTCAGGTGCTGCCTATCCATCAGGATGGCTGTGCAGCAGCTCCTGGGCTGCCTTCAGCAGAGCAATCTGCTACTGAAGTGACAGTGAAGGAGGCCACAGGGGTGGCTGACTCCCACAGGGACTGAGATCTATTCCCCCCTCCATCCCTCATCTGTTGGAGAGATGCAAAAATGCCCTTTTCCTTCCCCTAAGAGTCAGACCTGCTAAAGACAAACTCTGACTGAGGGCAGTTCCCTCCACCCAGCACACAGAGCAAGATTTACTGGCAAACAGAAAAACCCATTCCTAAAATCTGTTTTTGCAGTAAATCTAGTCTGTGTTGACCAATGAAGACAGCTACTGAATCTCAGCATCCTATCTAGGATGATGCAGCTTTGTTTCGATTTGTCTGGCTATTTTTTCCAACAGTGGACATAGTGTTGAGGAAAAGCAGGTCACCTGTATGACAGAAATCAAAATACTGCCCACAAAACCCAAAAAAACCCAATCTATCTGCTTCCTTATGCCATAAAAAGCAGTAATATTAGAATGACAAACATCTCTTCTTCTGCTTTGCTGAGAAAGGTTAATTTGAAGGGCTTAACCCTTTTCTCTGACTACTGAACTTGTGCATGCATTATAAAAAAAGAAAAAGTGACAAATAGTCTGACTTAATACTAAATTCCTTACTAGGTTACATTTAATAACGGTATTTAATGCTTATTCTTTTCAGAGACATAGAATGAGAGATCAAATCTCCATGCCCAGCTGATGTTTCTCCATGCCTTTCAAACAGGCAGGGATCTCTCAAAGGCTGTAGAACCAGTTGGGAGATTTATTCCCTCCCTCATCCAATAATCAAGAGAATAAAGTTAAGTCAGTTGACTAATATCTTGTCAAACATGGTGAAGTAAATGAAAAAAGCTAATTTAACCCAGTATATTATGGTCTATGGACAGTCCTGAGGAACTTTTTATTTTTTTTTTTTCAGATCATGTTTATGCTACATTAACTTAACCAAAGCTAAACTGAAAAAATCCCTCTATCAAGGAGGAGAACAATGTCAAAAAACTGTACAAATCCTTTGGTTGAATTATACAAGTATAACAGGCTGTCCTTTGTGAATAAAACCAAGAGGACCAAAAATGCACCATAAATGTGTGGCTGGAAACTCTGCTAAAGCTCTAAACATGGGACATCGTGTTCTCCATTGCTGAATGACTGAGTTCCATGGCAAAGTCAAGGCTTGAATTCACTTATCTTAAAGTTTTTGAAATTAAAAGGGCTTCATAGAGTGACTATAAGATTCACGAGTGAATCACTGAGCCTCATAGTCCTTGCTTCTTACAATGTCCATAAAATCTTTTAAATATTTTTCCTGAGGTCCCATTAAAGATCCCTCAGAATATGACTGATATAATTTGGCAGCAACTTAATAGGGATTAATGCCATCAATGTCAACACCAGAGACACTATTTAGTGGAAGTTCCACCAGTGCTCAGAGGCAGTTCCATCAATACCAAAGTATTCCTTTTTTTTTCATCTTCAGGTCTTGTGTGATTTCAGTTCAGTGCTTAAAATATTATGTGGCAGAAATCCTGAGCAAATATCCCTGTTGTAACACACTAGAGAGAAGTGACTCTGGCTTTGGAGGGATGGAGGTACCTTTGCCAAATTGACCTGCTGGCATTTTCACACCCAAACCTGTCCTGTCCTGGCAGCCATGCTGGCACACACTCCTGTCTCACTGCTCTGCTAAGTCTTGCCAGAGCTCTCAGCTGGCAGCATAATGTGATAAGACCAAAACCAACAAACAACAGGGCTGTCATCAAGAACCTTTCCTCAAGGGGCTTGGGATTCCTTCCCTCCTGGTTTCCATGCATATAGAAATCTTCCTGCCAAAGATTTATGCAACAAACAAACAAAGAAACAAAATAACTGCGTGAATGGGAAAAAACCACAGGTGTGTTGGAAAGGGATGTCAGGTAGATGTTTATTCCTTGACAGCCATGGGACCTGTGGGACCCAAGGGATGCTGTTTGCCATGGCATGCTCTGGCTGTTTAGGCCATGGCTCTCCCAGAGTTGCCCCCTTACTTTGTCGGCGGCTGTGAGTCGTGTCCAGGGTTTGTCTGCCCTCCTGTCGTAGTCCTGCGCGTCTGCCACCTCCACGTAGTCACTGAAGCGGATGAGGATCTTCCTCTCACGTAGCTCTTCTACTGTGGGCCTTTGACTCAGCTGCAGGTTGGAGGAAGGAGTGGAAAAAGACATCAGGACTTTGCTTTTCCCCTGCAGAGTGCTGCTTGGGGATTTTACTGCAACTGCTCTTACTGTAATAAGAGGGTTTGGACATTCCCACTGCTTTGTTTTTATCTGTCTTTCAGAGAATTTCTGCCTGGGAAATGCCCTTTGTTATAACACCTTGAATATCATCCCACCTTCTGCCAGAGCAGCCCACTGTTCTTTGGGAAGCTGCTGTGGCTGGAGACCACAATTCCCAGCTGATGTTGATCACCCTTAGCAGAAATGAGATGTAAGGCAAGAAAGACTCCTAGTGTACTGATGTCACAGGAAAAGACAAAGATGACAACACAACTCTAAAGTGACCTGCACAGGCTGTGCACTTTCAGCCTTCTGCTGCTGTTGTCTGTATTTTTGTACTGCCTAGGAAGAGTCAGGCCAAGGCACGGAGTGGCTCCTGCCCCGAATTACATGCAAAAGGTGAAAACCAACTTTCTTTACCATTCTGATGTTCTGCAGTCCTTGCCTCCAGAAAAGGCAGGCAGCATGATTAGTGCTTATTGAACTTTTAACTGTATCTATTGACATTTGTGGTTTGTATCACACCATATCTGATTATTAAAATTTTATGTTGCATACTACAAGCCAAAAGAAATGGCAGTGGTGGATTGTATCATGTCAGGAAAGCATCTTCATTGTTTCAAGTATTTCTTTCAAATTCCACAGTAGAATAGGCAGCCACAGTGAAAAACTCCCCCTAAATTAGTGTCCTGATAGCACACGTGTCACACAGCCAGTTACATGGGCAGGGACAGCAGCTGGCTTTCAGGGATCAATTCTCCTTGGATGCACAGCATGCTGGTGAATGTCAAAAGCAATTACACAATCGTTTCTGAAGGGGCTACATGAATGTGTGCATGGGACTGTAGATGAGCTGAAAAGTTTCACTGTTAGAGTAGAACATTTGTAACCAGGATACATCAGGGAAAAAAATATCCTGATAACAATTTCCTACAGTGCATCATGCTCTTCCCACTCACTAAAAATAGATGTGTTTGAAATACTTTACCCTTGTGAAGGGTGAAAGGTCTAAATATTTAATAAAAGGCTTGAGATTCTATTCTGCAACATTATTTATGCCCCTGAATCCACCTTTCTTCCAAATTAAGTATCTCAGTTCCCTGCATTTCATCTTCCAGGGAGAATTAAGATTTAAAACAGCCAGGTTACTAAGTGAAGGGTGAAAAATCCCTCCTTTCTTCAGCACTTGGGTGGAGCTCCACTACCCTATTCAGCATCTGGCTGTAAGCCTGTGTGCTTGTTCTTGGCACAGTTGGTTTTCTTCCTCTTCTCTGTCTAGAAAAGATGATTGTGATGGGAGGCAGCAGTGGGGCTGCTCTCCTTACACCAGCATCCCTGAGCATGCACACACAAACTGGGCTCAAACACCTCATGTGGAGAGTCTGCAGAGCTGCACTAATGCCCTGCCTGTGAGATGCTCAGGAGGAAGGGAATGAGGATGGAAAAAAGATGCCCTGACTCTTGTGCCAGTGCTCCTGCTGTGAAAGAGTGCTGAAATCCATGGCTGGTATCACATAGTTCATGTGTAGCCATAAATCTACATATATTTCCATATATAAATACATGCACACAAAATATATTCAGTACATTAAACCAAAGTGCCAATCTGATCATGCTAAGTGTAACGAGAGCGACAACCACGCTAAGTAATTTTCTAAAAGCCATTAATTAAGGCTACATTATTGGAATGGTTAACAACTTTCTCTGCCTTCTTCTCATAGCATTGCAGAGATTTCTTGTGACCTTCTAGGTGTGAGAGTCTTGCAGTATGTTTGGGCTGCCCAGAGCTCCCTTAACTCTTGAATAGCTGGGGAACCAGCTTTGCAGGACTGACTGTAAGCAGCCCACTGCAGGTGTCAGTTCAATGTGTGTCCATGCCGAGGACACAGCTCATCTGAGATCTCACCTTGCAGTTTATTTTTATGACCTGTGAGCTTTGGTCTCTTGGGTCTAAACTGCTTAATGCTGCAGAGTTCTTATCAAGGAGCACCTGAGAACAAGCTCTTCTAACAGGCAGAAAGAATAGGGCACATTCAGAAATTACAGGACAAGGACACGGCCAAGGGCACCATGCAATTGTCTGCACAAGGTGTGGTGCTCCAAGCAGGGAGAGGGGTTCTCACTGACACTTTTTAATTTGCTTCAGTTCATGTCAAAGGGTTGTACGGGCATGACTATGTCTGGACTTTTTCTGTGTGCAATACCTGGGCATTTATATTTCTAGTTATCTATTTGTGAAGATCTGGGAGCTGAGGGAGCAGGGTAATTCTATGGTGAGTGACTAATTATATGAGTGTGAACCAGGGTAAAATTCCCTTTCAAAATAAATGGATTTGTATTAATGTAAGAGCAGTAAATGAGGACAGGACCCTCATGCCTGGTCAAATTTTCTTCTGTATATTCTGGAGCACTAGTACATACAAATGGGCATTTTCCAGGCTTTGATACTAAGGCAATTTGAAAAGGAAGGTTTAATACATCCCCCTTTGTCCGTGGCATGTGAAATGAAGCAAACCCAAGCACTCCCACCAGGTAAAGTGGAGGGGGACACTGTTGCCAGTCTGGTCTTGGGATTTAGTCAAATGCAAAATGATGAGTTTGCCCCCACTTCAGTCACAGGCTTATCTTAGCATGCCAGCATTGCCTGCTCTGTTTCCTCATTAAAATGTTACAGTTGTTATTTAAAGAAGAAAACAAACTGAAAAATTACAAATTACAAACCCTAACCAGCAGCACCCCTCCCCCTCCTTTGCTCCTCACCTTTTGCAGTAAAGACTTAGGAGCAGGATGTGATGAAAATGCCCTGAAGACCTTTCCTTCTGACTACAAATGCAGTTTATCTAAATTAGCCACTAACCTTTTCTTCCTCTCTGACCTTTCTGCTCCCTGCTGCCTTTCTCTCACCTCTCTCTGATGAGTCCCACCTCTCTCAAGAGTTCATTATTTTCAACAGCCTTTGCTGATGCAAGCCAGTGAAGGTCAGTTAAAGAAAAGCTTGAACATCTTCAAGCAGGGGAGACATTTCCCAGAGAGGCACCAGTGAACAGAGCATTTAAATTGAACTGGGGCAAGAATTTAACAGGAGTAAAGATTTCAGATTATGGCACGGAATTTAAGAAACAGCCACACCTCTTCAATTTGACAGTCAGTATTACAGCTCTGAGAGATTTCCTTTTGGAGCTAGACCTCTGAGAAAAATAAGCTATTGGCAGTGGGGGGATAGGAAGCAGTAAACAGCTCTGGGGATTGAGAAGCATGGTGCCATTTAAGAGAAGAGAAGGTAGGAAAAAAAAGAGTTCTATTCCACCTTGCAAGTGATTTGTAAGATGTTCTGTTAATCCAGGCTACGAGTCTCTCTCTGTAATGGAAGTCCTCAGGGGACATTGAGGCTCGTGTTAATTGCCTTGGTCCTTGGCCAAGATTGTCATGGTTCAGAGAGGATACGCTCTTGGTAGTAATTCACGGGGGCCCAGATCTCCCTGTGGACGTGACCCATCTGCAACACTTCCAGAGGGCTTCTGCACATTAATATTCTTTGAATGGGCTGGAGGTCAAGACCAGTGCTCAGAGAAAAAGCCTCCCTAATCCACGTGTGCCTCCACTCCAATGACGCAAGCCCGCGTGCCCAAAGGCGCTCGGTGGGCCCGAGGGGCAGGGAGAGAGGACGGGGGGCTGGACATCCCAGGTGACAGGCAAACATGCTTCCACTCTCCTTCCTTGGGCAGGAGGGACATGAGCTGCTGAGAAACTTAGCCAACAGCATGTCCTTCACTTTGTTATTTGAATGGTAGCTATTCCTCACCCCAGTTAATGTGGAACCAGATGAGTCGGAGAGGATGGAAAATGCTAAAGGGGGCAGCTTGCTATAGGTCACCTGATTTCTTTATAATGTTATTTTTTTTTTAGAAATTGCCTGTCCAAATGATGAATTCAACCGGATATTTATTGCTCACTTTAATAAGGCATCTAGACCTAGCAAGGTAATCTTACTTATTACAGTATGTCATGTTACAACTTATCATCATAACACTGTAACAAAATGTCAGTGCTGACGGAATTTTAAGAACAGCTTTTTTATGGATGGAATGGGTTCTTCCCTTGGAATTGGAATGTTGCCACCAAAAAAACTGGGGACAGTAGCAGTTTCTGTAGTGCAAGGTCAAAAGTCTCATCAGCGGCTTCTACAGAACCCACTTCCCTTCTTAAATCCCAACTACACACATTTCCAAAAGAGGCAACACGGCAGAGTTTCCTCATGTTGAATTTACCCTGCGGGCACGTGTGTGCTTGAAAATTCAGTGCAAACAGAAAGGGCTGGTGGGCAACACACTTGCTGTGCTCAATTAAACTTCTGCTTGATCTGGGGTTTAAAATCCTTTGGTAGTAAGACTTCAGTACAAACCGACAGAAGGAGCTTGCCACTCTGCTGTAAACACAACGACACATCTGGGACACGCTCATGAAAGAAACAGCTGGGGAGTAACAACTATTTTTGCAGGATTCACTCAGTGGTTGGCATTTCTAGTTGTTATCTAAAACACTTGCACACTTTATTCACTTCTTTTCTCTGGTGATTTCTGAGCTTTTGTGATGATATGTTTGGTAGGTGAGAACAAAATCTGTTGTTAGATCACCCCTGCAGTTCTTTCATTAAAATTACATGTGTCACTAGAACAATTTACAACAGTTTAAAAAGGTGATCCAAAGCAAACAATGTTAAGCTGTGTTGCTATCAACCTCAGAAATGTGGGGGAGAAAAATCTTTACTAGAGAGGAAGCCAAAAAAAAGACTAAAAGGTTTGTGACCAGGAACAGGGGTAGTAAAGAGCTAAATGCCAGGGCCTTGGACTGATGCTGCTTTCCCTGTTGTTCCTACATAAAAGGGCAAAGAAGACAAAGCAAGAAATCTCCCAGATAACTGCTGAGGTTTTAGGGAGCAGACACTGCTGCGAAGCAGTGGCAGCCTGGGTGCTTTACTTGAGCGGTGGCCTCTGCCTGTGACAGGTGATTCCTGTGCTCTGCACTCTTCCTACAGGATAGGGAAGGATGGGAAGGATGGGAACCGTGTGGCAATGGTGCCGGCTCAGTCAGCAAGCCCTCACTTCTTAGGCAGCACACTGGGTGTGGGGAGCTTTGCTCTGTATCTATTACAGCTGCTCCTCAAATGGCATCAAGCTCCACACTGGATTCCTGCACGTGTTTACCCTTCAACGTACAGGGAAATTGGAAGCCTGGCAAAATGGCATTTCCAGCCTTTGCGCAGAGCCTCAATCCCATGAAACATCTGCAATGCAGTTAGGATCTTCTCTTTCAGGCAGTGCTAAGAGGGAATGCACAATCATCCCTGTCATCGTGGTGAGGAATAGAAGTGTTTTACAAATAATATTATGGCTCTCTAGCTCCTGCAGACAACAGCAGTATCCCCCCACTGGTCACCAAGAATTCTACTTATTTACATGAACTGAGAGTTAAGGCATGAGATTTTTAACCATGGTAGAAAGCAATTCAGTTCTCAGAATGTAACCTTTCCACATATATTTAGAGACCTTTCCTTGTTAATATTTATACCATGATAGCTGTGATCACATAGGTCAAAAAAAAAGAAGTCATCTAAAATTGCACTGAAAGGGAATGGTGCTGCTTCACAAGTATGTGAGTTTTCAGAGGGCTTTCTTTACCCTTGGAGACAGGAAATATGTCAGTGCTGAAAGAAAGTTAATCTGCAATAGCAGGATGGATTGTTCACTGTGTATGTTTGGGCATCCGTAGACATTTATGCCAGCTGCAAAACTGAATGGGTACATCTGAAATGACTGTTCTTCAGTTTTAAGAGTAAATTACTTTTGAATCAAGCGATGCTGTTTTGTTTGTCCTTCCTTGCCAATACAAGATTGTTTTCTGCACTATATACTTTTTCATAAATGCTTGTCTCTATTAAATTTAAATGCCTCAGTTGACAACCTCCCTTTCCAGAAAATGTTTAACTTCCAGTTTTATGAGGGTTTTTTTTTGGTGGAATTTTCAAATCAGCATTGCTTTAACTTTGTTCTCTGTAATGGCTACAGAAGCCATTACACTTACAAGAAGCACTGGTCCTTGTAAATGCTGATCTTTATCCTTCACTGTTCAAAACTCCTTCAGTTATGAAGACTAGATCTTCTTTTTTCCTGTTTGAAATGTTACCAGCAGTAGCCTGCAAAGTGGTTTCCTTTGCTCTCCATGGACTTACACCCTGCAACATTGCTGATTTCTTTTAAAGATTTTTTTGTAAGACTTGTTTCACACTCTACTTTTGAAAATGGTGCTGAAGGAAAGGAAAAAGGCAAACAACTGTGCAGTAGGGAGAAAGTTAGAGTAGTGTCATAATAGGATCAAAGTTGCTTCTCACCTTACGTGTTAATCTTCTCTTAATCTCTCGTTTTTCCTCTTGCTCCTCTTGCTCATTCCGGGCTGTAAAAGATTTACAAGGATCTCAGACTTTGGACTCATCAGGCATGCACTGTTTGCAACAAAATAAGCCTTTCCATCAGTAAGTGTATTAATGTTTCAGGACCTCTCTGATGCACAGTATGTCCCTCTGGGGTGGGTGAACATCCTCGATCTGTAGCTACTGTGCTTCTTCACACGCCTCATAAAACATCTACAGCTTCCTTCCTTTCCTTGTGTTGGCACCTCTTCATGTGTGTCACTTTCTATAAGGGCTGGGCAGCAAGCCAGCTCTTCAATAAAATGTTATCTCCCTGCCCACAGGCCTGGTGGCCTCAGGGGGCTCAGCTACGATAGGGTTGGATTCTGCAAGGTCAGTGGTTGGAAAAGAAACACATACATTTTTTTTCCATCTGCAGAATAATTTCTTGCAGCTACTTTTTGGAGATAATAGAAAAAAAGCTTTGGAATAGAGGTGCCAGACAAATTGTGCAACTTCCCATGGCATGAGTGGAGTTAAGGAGAGCGTGTCCTTCCATCACGAGCCTTCAAAGTTTCACACTGGAGCATAAAAGTTCATCCCAGGTCATTTAACTTTCAACATTAAGCCAAAAGATCACGTGCTACGAGTTCTTACCAGGGCATGCCTCAACTCTTCTCCCTCAAGAGTTCAATCACATTTGAGTACACTAACTCTTCTTCAACTTAGGAGCAGGCTGTCATGCATTGTCTTTGCATTGACCTTTACCAAAAGTCACTAAAATCCCAGGCTTCCAGGTACTCAGCTTCTCAATCAGTTAGGATCTGTCTCCACTGCTTCACTGATGGCTAAAACACTCTTTACTCCCATCATGCCAGCACAAAACAGGTGAGAGCAAACACAACTCATCAGCTCTGTGCCCCTGCTGGGATCCAGTTTTTGCTCAGCTAGGACTAGCTCAGGCAGGAATAACTCTCTGCAGGGCACATTATGGACCTCAAAGGCCAGCTGAGGAAAGGTGCTTTGATTTAAATTGTTAAACTTTGGATTGCACTAAACTCAAGGGGGCATCCCACGTTCCTCTCTGCTGATCCTGCAGTTGGAGCAGGCACCTCCTGCAGAGCAGCAGGAACAACCCACCAGCCGTAGCTTCTTCAGCTATGAGAGCACAAACCAGCAATCTCACTGGAAAACTGGGGCTTTCCCCACACAGAAATGAGACCTAAGGTTTAGAGCCCACAGAAGCCTCTGAGCAGGTAAGAAGGGCTAGGCTGCAAACCAGGTGTCTCACTGCTCAGGACAGACAGTGCTATCACAACTGCTCACTGACTTCAGCAGGACTGGGAAATCTCCACCAAAGTGGACAAAGAACCTGCCGATGTTATGGTGTTTCACACTACACTTCTGATCTTTAAGTGCCATTTTACCAAAAATACTGCTTATATTTTCAGAAGGAAGGAAACCAGTAGGCACTAAAAAGAACACAAGACAGCAGGGAGTTACAACTGTCTTTTTAAGCAATCACTGGAGTAGCTACACTGATAAATATGATTTTCCTCTTTCAGTGGTTTCTGCCCCTAGTCGGCTGGATACTCCTCCGGCAATTGATCCTTTAGCAATTTTTTTCTTCCCTTTGTGTCTCAAATTTGGAGGAGCTGGTCCTGCAAATGCTTACTTTCAGACACAGCACTAACTAAAGAGAATCCACACATAGTCAGGGTAGAACTGCAAGCAGCCGAGGAGTTTTATATAAAACTTAGTAATGGCTACTCATTTTTGTCCTTGGCATCTGATGTTTTTCTCTTCTCCTCACTCTCAGCCCAACCACCCACTTTCAGAGACAGCCAGGCTTAAGACTTCAGGCAGGTAAAAGCTGGAAAATAGGAATACATTCTCCTTCAAAACTAGAAAGTGACTTTGTTTTAGCCTATTTCTTTGAAGTTAAGTCATGCCAATCTTGTGAAGATACAGAACAGATGCTTTATTTCATCTTAGGTGTTCAGGAGATTCTCTGTTTCTCTAAACCTGTGTGTCAGGGTGATGTAGGTGCAATTTTCACTCCTGATCTCGTGCCAGTGTGAAATGTCCCCCAGTACCGTTTGAGGTATTCAGAACCCACCTAACCATAATTTTTATGAGAAATTTATGCAACCCTAAATGTGCCAGGTTGACAATTGGATTACTTTCATCCACCTGTGAAGTGGCACAGGGGTGGTGCATGACAGGGGATCGAGGCATCTTTCCCTATACCCTTGGACAGCAAGTACAGGTGCAAAGTGTTCTTTAGTCTTCAAAATAACCCTGCAGGCCTGGACTCCTCCCACTCCATGCCCTTGATCTAAATATGAGTCAGTGACTGGGGCATACTTCAGTGAAGGAGATCCCACAAGACCCAGTTGTCTGTCTCTGCTGTTTCCTTCCTGTGGCTGCTGTGATTTCACTGTTGCCATCAGCAAGTAGCAGAACTTGGGAAATGGATGCTTTGCCCTTGTAAAGATAACTCCTAATTACTGCAGTAGCACAGACCTAGGAAGCATTCAATTCATGTATAAAGACTGGCTATCCAACCACACTTTGCCTCATTTTTCCCCATCAGCATGGGCAGTAATGCAGTTACACATGTAATAGGCACATCACAGTACCAGACATGACATTTTCATCAGGGAGATTTCAGCTTTAACTGCAGAGAAAGCCCTGTTTAGTCTACTTGAGAGCTTGGTAGGTTTTCTTTTGTGTTTGTGCATGCTTTGGGCTGGGCTTTTGCAAATTGCTTGACCTGCTTATGCAGAGAATTTACACTCTTTTTATTAGCACTTCCTGAGTTTCTCTTTCCCTACACTCCATTATATTTATTATAATGCTCCTTTTCAGAACTCTAGAGAAATGACACAAAATGACATACAAATCAGAAAATATTTATTTTTACTTGTTTAAGTGTAGAGTATGTTTATGCTTTCTTTTTAAAATTATGTAACAAATTTATTTTTTTTCTTTCCTGCTGTGGCTCACCAAAAGTTGGAATGCCTTGGAAATACCACATTACTCTTTCCTCTAATTAGGAAGCTGTTTGTTTTCCAAGACACGCATGTTTGGGGCAGATCTGTGCTAAAGCAAGCTATAAAAAAATCCATTTCGGAAATACAATGTGGTTCTGGAATCAGAGTAATATTTTCAAACATCCATGTAATTTAAAAGCCTTTACTCAATTAAAAAAGAAACTGGTGTTACTCAAGGGGTAACTCCTCTGAAATGTAAGACACCTTTAGGGCCCTCTGTGACTGCTGTGCTCAGCAATGTGACCTTTAGGAATGTCTGCAATGCACCCGGCGCTGGAGATGCTGCTCTCTGCTGATGCTGGTTCAAAGCAGGTGCCCAAGATTCCACCTCCCCCAGTGCCAGGGCAGAGTTTGCTGGTCATGCACCAGCACCAGGTGGTGCCTGACACGTGTTTGTTCAGAGGTCCCAGGATGACAGCATGAGCTGCCAGAAAATCGGCCTCTGTCTCTCTGTGCGTGAGCCTGACATCGGTCACGTCGCAGGTCCCCCTTCTCCAGCTGTTCTGCTACACCCCGGGAGAAAATCACAGCTGGATGTGCCAAATATTTCCCCAGGTTCTTCCTCCAGCAGCCAGCCACCAGAGTTCAGAGCAGACATGAGGAGCACAGTTACCAAGAGAGGGCTGGTCCCAAACAAATGGCTTTTCCAGCAGCCTCAGGCTTGCCCACCCTGCTCTGCTGTCCGGTCTTTTCTCCTCTTGGCATTCACAGTGGTGCCTCTCTCCCTCTGACTGCTACGTGTAATAACATCAACAGATGAAAAGACCCTGCTGGGCACTAACACTATCACTAATCTGCTAAGATTTTGAAGTATTTGAAAAATGAATTCTGCTGATTTTCAGAGAATTATCTTCTGCTACCACATTTTTATGATTCTATACAATGCAGCTATTTGAACAAGAGAAGGTGAATTATGGACCTAGCTAAGGAGACATTATGCATAAGGTACCATTTTGGAATACTTTTTTCTGTAGTAATTTTTAAAAAATTTCCTGGAAATATGCATTTACTAACTTAAAACGGGAAGAACTTGTTTGTTTGTTGTTTATTTCTGCTTCCAAAGTAACAACAATAATTAGATAAACAGCTTTCTTTGTTTTTAATATTCAAAACACTTGCATGCAAGTAAAGAAACTGTAATTTTCTTCCTGTTCATTCATGAGGTTATGAAAGTTGGACTCAGTCCAGCTTCCCTTCAAGTCAGTGGCAATGTATCTACTAACTTGGTTCAGGATTTCTGAGTGGTATTTTGTCCCTTTAAAAATTACGGGCTGAGGATCTACCAGCAAATTTTTGGCTGATTTAAAGGGAGAGTTTCATGGGAATAACCCTGAGTCACACTGGATTCTTTTTTTAAATTGAATAAAGGTTCCAGCTAGCATAGATTGCTGTGAAGATTTTTAGGAAAGCTAATCGAGCTATGCCCTAATGTCTTTACTAACTTACAATGGGATGTTCATCTACATAAGTGCTGCACAAAGGAGGCTTTTCAGGATGTCTGACCCTCTGTCTGGAATGTCATTCAACACCTAGGATTTTTTCCCCTTAGGTTATTCTTGTAAATTTACTGACTCTGATTTGAAAGAACTGTTTCTGCAGATTTAGATGTTATTACAGACTTTCATGCTTATTTGCACTTACGATGCCCTTTATTATTTTTATTTATTATCAGTGATGCTTACAGAGAATAGCTGATGTTCATAAAAAGCAACAAATGTATATGAAACCTAACCCAAATTATCTGGCTTCAGGTTAAATGGCAGCAGAATCAGGACTTACGTTTCAGTATGTTCCTCTGCTCCAATTCTTCAGCAGTTGGCCTCTGGCTCAGTCGTCTGCGAAAAAAGTCCAAGATCAGTTTTTGGACCATATCATATTCTCCTCAGTTCTCTGCCTTGAAGAGTCACTTTGGGGTGTGAAAGGCAGAACAGAAAGCACTGACACTGCTCCATTATGTACTTGGTATGCCTGGACCATGCGTGACACACACCATGCTTCGCTTTCGCAGTTTCCTCTGTTTCCAACCCACGAAAGACAAAATATGTTATGTCATCTTAGGCATGACTCTCCCACCCCTACCCCAGGCAGAGCTGCTGAAAGCTAAGCCACACAGATGTCTCCACTTAATTTCCTTCCCTCCATTCCTTCTTCCTGACTTGCACAAGTATTTCTAGCTAGGATCCAGCTAACCCTCTCGCTGCCCCCTCGCCAGCCTCCTGACCGCGCCCCGTTGGTTCACACAGCGTTTGAACACACAGACACAGAAAAACAAGGGACTGATTGGCAGCACTGAGGGCAGAACAATAGCAACCCTCCTCCTTCTCTTGTGGCTTTTATTAAATCCTATATTGAAGGATCAGTGTGACTTGCTAGTCAATCTGTCTGTAAGAGGGTCAACAAACCCCACAATCTGATTACAAATGGGGGCTCTGTACGTAGGAATGACCTGAATATTCAGAATACAGAGCAAGCACAAAAGCGTCTTTGCAAAACAAAGTAAACCAGAGAGATGACATCAGAAGTCAGCACTGTTGGGCATCCTCATACTTTTATCCAAGTCAATGGGTGTTTTGTCAATGATACGAGTGACATGACAGAGCCTTCTCTTCCTCCAGACTTGGTCATTCAGAGACATTTCCAACTTGAGGACCCCAGTCTTTGTCAACTGGACCAGCTTCCCTGTGAGTTACTGGTTACTGGGCACTGATAGGAAATTATAAGAATGCTGCATGGCTTCATCTTCGGCAAGGAATGTTCCCCTGACCCTGGGCACAGCAGCTCCCTGAAATGGAGCTGGATGAGAGATGTCTGACAATGGCTCCTCACCACGCAGGGACTAAGCTGCTGGTGCACGTGCATCCCCAGCCTTCTCCAGGGCCAGGAACTCATGTGTGTGCCAGTTCAAGACCCCTGCCCCTCACACTGTGTGCAGAGCACAGGGCTGAACAAGCACTGGGTAGGAGCCCACCTCCCACACCAACTGTTTGAAGGCAGAAGCTTTACAGGCACCTGATTTTACAGTCTGAAGATCTCCACCAGCAGAGGTGATACCAGCTGCATGTCCTTTGGGAGCACTTTACACCATGAAAACAAACGAGCAGTACACAGCCCTATTTCAGTGTAGAATTTGGAGTCAGGAGCTTTATGCCTTTCTCAAAGCAGATTGAACATTTATCTCATTAGAAAAGTGTTAAAAGGGACAGAAACTGACCCTTAATTCAGAAGTAAAGAATGTCTGCAAAGTACTTTGAAGACAGAAAGTGCTATTCAAGTGTTTGCCATTACATCTTTAATATACGGTAGCTGTTCCTAATGGGAGACTTTGCCTTAGGACTGTGAAGCAATTAGAACTACTTCATTTCTAGCATCACATGACAACCAAAAAAGAAGAAGTTGCCTTTTTTAGCCCCACCACACATGTCTGCAGGAACTGTATTATAAATGTTTTCAATTCCCCATGCCATGATGCTTTTCAAAAGGATGCATCAGGATGAATGCCAGCCATCCAGCATGTGAATGGCTTCTACAGAAACAGACATCATAGTAAAAAGAGAAAGGAAAAAACCCTCCCCCAAAGTCCTCCAGATTCCAAGAAAACAAGGATTGAAGGACTCAGATAACTGTTCTGTCACAAACAGTTCACACTAGGACATTGCTAACAGAAGGCAGAAGGTTTATCTACCTACAGAAGTGATTTACAACAGGGACCACATCTTCCACGTGTTCAGTGAGGTACCTGCCATGAAGCAGATGCATTTAAACTAAGCTTTCATTGCATGTTTCTGTGGCATTTCTTCCACACAAGAGGACACACATTTCCTCCAAGAATACCCTTGTCGTTATCTGCACCCTCTACTCCTGTGCTGCTCAGGACCTAGAGACCATGGGATTTTTCCCCACACTGTCTGGTAGGGCCCCAAGTGAAAGCCAGCCAAGGATACTCATGTTCCCCATCAAGAGTCAAATTACTTTGTGGATCCCATTATCCACCCCTTTCAGTCTGCAGAGTGCTCCTGCCTAAATGGTGACTGCCACTTTTAAGTGATGCACAGCAGAAAAAGCCATGCCACTTTGGATAGATTAATTCATGGATTAGCAAACACTTCTGGAGTTTTATAATCCTAAGTTTCTAATAATGTGAGTTAGGCAGTAGGAAAAGCTAAGGTATTCTTGTAGTGGAACAAAATCTTAATTAGTCCTTACAGTGCAAGTAGTAAAGCGTCACTGAAGGATGAAGAAGGTCATGAATAGAAACCACAGAGGTTTCTGGCCTCCAGTACCAGTGTCTGCTTTCATCTCCATGAACTGCTGTTAAATTCCCATTTCCATCATCCCTTGGGACGGACTGAGTCTGCTCCTGCTCCTTCATTTTAAGTCCCTCCTTGATGAGCTCTTCAAATAAACCCAGCCCCTTCCACAGCCATTTCCTTCCAAACTCTCCCCATTATCTCTTTTCATGGTCTCTTGCTCATTTAATTTAATTCCTTCTATGCTGTTACAGTGACTTCTGCCCCCAGACTATTGGGGCACACAAACACCTCCACCAGCTCCTCAGAACAGCACCATTTAAGCTCTTGTTTCTTGCCAGCTAATTTCTAGCCTTGCTAGACATTGAACAGCTGTTAACATCTCTGTTAATCTTTGAAAATCTTGATACTAGTTACAGATAATGTAAGTCAAGAAACACAATCAGCTCTTGCTTTATTACCATGGCTGCAAAGACACAGGTTTGTTTTTTTTTCCACACTCAGTTTCAGTACACCAGCTCTAGCATAGAGCTCTGACCTTGGCAAACATCAGTGATGGTAGCTCCCCAATTCTGCCTTCCTTCCTGTCCTGCCCAGAATGAAAAGTTGTTAATGAAGCCCACCTAGCTTGCACAGGTTGTTTTCAATAGTTTGATTGCTGGCTTGCTGCTGTGCCTCATTTAATTTAACATCACAGGGGCTGCATGAGGCAGTCAGGAGGCCACAGGTCAGGAAAAAGGTGTCTCATTAGCAGCACAATCAGAATAAACGGGAGAAAATGGATGTGAGGAAGGAACCTGGTGCCACAGCAAAGAACAGATCTGCCTGTGCAAACTGTAAGGATGGAGAGAGATGTGTGGTGCTGCTGTTGATCAGAAAGGTAACTCTGGCTGTTTCATCAAACAAAGTAAGTGCAGGTGTCTGGCCAAGGAACAGGGGAGACTGGCCTCAACAAGTAACCACCTCTAACAGCACTTTCTGTATTTAAAATGTTCATGTGTCAACATGCCTGACCTTCACTGTGCCATCCATACAGTTTTGCAATGTGTTTCAGGCATCCAAGAAGACAGGAAAGTGTTTTGTAATTGGTGCTTTACAATTATTGCTCGGTTTATACTTCATATATTTCTGCAATATCGATTACAACAGTTTTGCAAATATACTGTGACAAAGGTTTTACTACAAAGGAAAGCTTCCTAAGATTTATGGTGACATAAGGAAAGCCTTGCTGGGATTTCACTGAAAAAATAATATCCAAATGGGTGTGTCAGTAAAAATTGCTCACATTTACAAAGATAAACTTGACAGCAAACCAATCTTCAGAATTAATTCTCTACAGGATCAAATGCATCACACGTCTTGTGCTAGACAATAAGAGCAGTTCTTCGTAAGGATGGTGTAGTGAGGCTTATTTTGTTGGGTGGTTTTTTTTTTTTTTTGCTTGTTTGCTTGCTTTGAATTTGCTCTGGGCTGGGCTGGTCACATTATGGCAGATGAGTAGGAGTTTGGGGCCAGAAGGGACAATCCTGCAAAATCAATTGCTGTAGATCTAAAATATTGGCTGGTGCAGGGACCAACAGGAAAGAAAGGCAGCATTTTCACTGATGGATGCTATTGTTTGGACCCTCCCCAGCAAACTGAGAACTCAGAATGAAAAGTTTCTGCTCCATGTGTCAGTATTCTGCAGGAGCAATAAAAGGAAAATGTCCTTGGGCATGACAAAACACTTAAATGAAGCACACAGTGCTGCTCACCCTGCTCTGCAGTGTGACCACTCCCCAAGGGCTCTCAGACCAGCAGCCAACCCCTTGTGGGGGCCTTGGCTCAGATTTTTGCAGCCCTTTTGTCTGGCAGCACCTTTGAGGTGAGATGCTCCTGGCTGTCTTGGCTGTCCCCTACCAGGAGTCATGGGTTTTCTCTCCTTGATCTCTTGTTTTGCTGTGGATGAGCTCCAAGAAAAAGCTGGTTTATGCCATCCAGCTTGTTGATGTGTGAACAGGATGCTGTGGGATATGTGTTTTCTGTGTACCAGGAATTCATCTTTGTCCAGAGGACAAGAGAATTTAAGAGCCTAGTGTGGGGTCACACGCAAGTATAATGGCTGGATACAATACAGGGCTGGCTGGAAATTGCTTCCCCACCCACTTGCCAGGCTTATTAACTGTGAGTGTTTGCAGGCACGAAAGGCAGAACTCAGGAGCTCTCCAGTGCCTCAATGGTGACATTTGGTGTGTGGGACCCATGAACAGGACTGGTGGACATGACAGGACACACAGCAGGACAGTGAGATGTCCAGAATATCCCCAAGGCATCTCTGAGCCAAGTTGTGCTCACACAGTTGTTCCTCATGACTTAAGTCACCCTGATGTAAAATAACTTGTGAGCACAGTGGGGCATAACCTCTGGAGCAACTCCTGAATTTATTCTGTGCAAACATCCTCAATCAGCAGCAACTGGGCCCATACTACCCTAGACACTGCGCTAACAGAGCAGTAAATCTGAGCTGGGCACATGAGAAGCCAGCTGCTACAAAGAACTGCTTGTGACATTGCTCTTTAGTTGACATAAATGAGCATGACTGAAGCCAGTAGAACTGCACTGATTTACATCAGCAAAATAATTCCACATGAGGAAAATTCAATGGGAGTAAAGAGTGTTAATTTACCTTGCCTTTCCCAATAATAATAATGAAGCAGAATTAACCAAGTAAAGGCTGTCAGGGGCTCTTTGCACTCCCATGCCATGTACAGAAAATTCAGAGAAAAACAGAAAAGAAGAAAATCTTGTATTTGTTTCTAGCAGTTAACTGTTAGCAGAGGGCAAGAATGAACTACCTCCTTTCCTTACATCACTGCACAATGAGCAAAAAAATCATTGTAAGCCTGGAGGTTCACTTTTTTTGCAGTGACAGCCCAGATTTTGCCAGCCAGACTGTAGAGTCTACAGAGGACTATCATTCTCCTAAACAGGATTTATAAAATGGGATTAAATGTACTTCTATCAATGAATTAATAAACTGAGGCCATATTAAATAGAAAATCCCTACCCAAAGAAGCAAGTGTAACCAATAAAATACCAATAAAATTCTTGTACTAGACTCCATTAGATGTTTGCTAATCTGTAGGATTATTACTTTCTTCAAGTTCCCTCACAGGTAAGCGTGACAAGTCTCCTGGTATCAGTCATGATAATACACTTTATAAGTTCTTTTCTTGAGAAATTAGGGCAATAAAACCATAAGGAGTGTTTGCCACGACTCAGTTATCATGTAATGACTGCTCTACACTTCCCTGTTGATTTAAAATATTCAGCCTCTGGGAGATGGTGATGCTTCTGCAGCTATAAAGAAGCCTGTGGCAATGAAAGCAGACCAACGTGGGCAGAGATGCCTGTTCATCCCTAGGAAAATGGGTGAAGCACCACTGGCATGGCTTAGCAGAGAACCAGTTAGACAATTTTGGTAGGAAGTATTTGCTTTTGGTGAAAGTCTAAAAAACTGCTAAGTATCAGTTGAAGATAAAAGTATTTTCTGACAGTCCCTTACTGGCAAGGTACTACTTCTGCCTTAGTATCCCAGAGTGCTCCCTGGACTTCTGATTGTGTTCCCTTGACATTTGATCCAGGATAGCTACAACAGTCCCATAACCCTGAGCAGAGAGGCAATGCTTTTGCTCAGCATTAGTGCTCTGCAAGAAGTACAGAACAATCTGGAATGTGAGCCAAAGTAATTTTATTTCCCGTAACACATCTGCAGTTGTCTTTCCAGCTGGGCTCTACAGGAAAATCAGATTTACAACTGAAATTATTCAGACTTTAATTCAGGCTCTAAGCAGTCATTTACTACCCCCCAAAATTATCCTTATCCCAGACTTGATTTTGTGTTGAGAAACA
Source organism: Melospiza melodia melodia (assembly GCF_035770615.1). Classification (NCBI taxonomy): domain Eukaryota; kingdom Metazoa; phylum Chordata; class Aves; order Passeriformes; family Passerellidae; genus Melospiza; species Melospiza melodia. The sequence continues at coordinate 85,754,805 of NC_086194.1, forward strand.
GCTTCAATATAGACTTTAAAGCTCCGATTAGTCTAGATTGCAGTGAGGATTTTTGGGAAAACTAATCAGCAAATTTTCTGCTTGCTCAAGCATCTGTGTATAGTGAGAAATATAACCAAGCTGGCTCTTTGTTTAAAACTCTTACAACTGACCAATTTGTTTTCCCATTCTTTAGATCATGTGAATCTATTCTTGAGTCATGGCTCAAATGATGCCATTTTTTCTGGTTCAGCTCACTGAGGGATTGAATTATTATGATTTTGATTTATTCTTTGGAAAGTTACAAGCTTCCTGAGAAAGAACTGCCTGCCCAGAACAGGTCTCCTGGGAAAAGAATATCATATTCAAAATGTAGATTTTAAAAATTCATTATGTTTGCATAAGGTTACATCTTGTTCATTATATATGGAACAAATTTCTTTAAAATACCCAAATAAAGCAGAAATATTTTGGACCATGAACTCTGTATTTCATTAAAAGAAATGAAGCAATGACTAGATAGCCCTATAACTCTGACTAGAAACACTGTGGATAATGACATACCCAGGTCATCACTCTTCCATTAGACCACTATAATAATGCAGACAATTGCATTTGCCCAAGGAATGACTTCATTTCTTTTCTAAAGATAATGCCAAGCAGTGATAGACACACAAATCCAGATTTTGTCCCCATGTTCAATAATATTAACTGGGAGATGCCTACTGGTTTGTGCAACATTGCAAGACCACGTCTCACACCTCAACCTCTAAAATGGAGCCTCCTCCATTTAATTACTGTGCTGTTCCATTAACATCAAAGCTGTCAGCCAAATGCTGGCTCTTCACATAAAATAAGATCATGTAAGTTTAAATGATTTTTAAAAATTAAAAAAAAAAGAGGCACAGCTTAATTAAGATAGTTTTGCAGCATTACTTCTCAAATCTCTTATCCCTATCCCAAGAACAAAATATCCAACAACTGCAGTAGGAAACAAAGAACAATCTTTTTTAGAAGAGGGAATTTATTATGTATCTAATTCAAGAATGTATTTTCGGAACAATAAAAATGGGATGTTTTTGAGTACTAGAAATCCAGAGTGAAAAATGTACTAAATGCTGGTTGAAAATCCAAAGCATGCCAGAAAAAACAGATGGATGTTAGGACCCATTGTAATAGAGAAAAAAAATGTTCTAAAATGTTAGCAATTGTCCTTCTGTTGTCTATACAGCATTGTGAGAAGACACTTGCCTCACCAAATGTGATAATATTGAATTAAAAGCCGAATTTACAAAGCTACAGATATCATAATTCACAGTTCAAGGTCAATCTGTAAATGACTTAAGTAAAATGGCACCAAAAAATAATCAATCTGAGCTGAACAGATATGCTTGCTGTCTATAGGCATTACTGAATGGTTTGTTTTAAAATCTCTGTACAGTAATATTGCTTTGTCTAGGTGAATGAACATACTTAAAGCAGTAAATAAAAGTTAGCTACGCTCTTAAAAGCAAAGCCATCTCCAAGTATGAGCCAGAAGAGCAGAATCTCCTTCTCTATTGGAATTTTCCCCACCTTGGCTTCTGATGCTCAGGGAAGCTTGGATGTTGGAACATATTTGATATAGGAATAAAGCAGTTATTCCTCTGTGTATGTGGCATGACCTTGGGATGGAGACAAAAAGCAATGCTTTAGGTTGGGAAAAAGTTTTGTGGGACCAGGGAAGAAAACACAGAGGGAGGCTGAGGGGTGACAATGAAAGTACAGCCCCATTCCCCCAAGCTCTTCACCTTTTAAAGCCCCAGTGATCTTTCCCAGCAACACCATCTTCTAAGGATGCTCTTCTGAGAAATCTGCTGCCACAAACTTAAATGCAACCTACCCTGAGAAGCAGCTCTGAGGAAGGGCTGAGGGCTGAAACACCTCATGGAGGAACCATCTTCCTGATGTTTAGTCAGCTTGAAGATCACACCCCTAGATGGGCCTCTGTGACCACAGTGACTGACATGACCTGTGCATTAGCAGCTATGTTGCACTTCTAGCACTGCCAATAGGGAATTTGTTTAATGAAAAAAGCAGCAGCACCTTATCTTCTTATTCACACATGCACTAACACAACTGTAACCCTAAAATATGAAGCCAGGGACACTTTAAACATGTAAACAAATAAACCAACTTTGCTTGGCAGTCCAAGTAGTCTGTGACTATCATGGTAAATCTCTATCTAAGATGTAAAAAGCTGTTCATTTTAAGGAAGGAAGTCTGGATGGGGAGCTTCACCAGCAAGCTGAAGTCAATCTCAACATATACACAGCCAACTTAATAAAGTCTCCTCTGTTACTACAGCAGCTACAGACCACTCAAAGTACACAGAGAGAAATTACCATAGAATGGTTTTGGTTGGAAAGGACCTTAATGATTACCTAGTTCCAACCCCCCTGCCATGGGCAGGGACACCTTCCACTAGACCAGGTTGCTCTAAGCCCCATCCAACCTGGCCTTGAACACTTCCAGGATGAGGGTACCCTAGGTGCTCTGGGCAGCCGGTTCCAGTGTCTCACTAGCCCCACAGAAAATAATTTCTTACTAATATTTAATCTAAACCCACTATGTTTCAGTGTAAAGCCATTCCTCCTTGTCCCCCCATTTTACATGCCCTTGTAGAAAGTCCCTGTCCATCTCTCTTGAGAAGCCCATTTAGGCAATGCAGGGCTGCTCTAAGGTTCCTCCTGGGGCCTTCTCCAGGCTGAACAACCCCAGCTCTCTCAGCCTGTATCACATGCACCCCCTCACCATATTAGTTTCTTGTAGACCATTTTACCAGAGCCAGCATGAAGAAAGGCAAATGAACAATAGTGCAAGAACAAAATTCATCTCAAAAAAGGCACTTTACACTGGTAAATGTCAAAAAAAAAAACAAACAAACCCAACTCACACCCTTTCTGCTAAATGAATCAAAAGCTAAAATACTCAGTGACTTGGAACAGCCACAATATAGGAACTCTAAATATAGGCTTTTATAACAGAAGTTGGCAGTGTTAGCAATTCAAAACCACAATAATTCAGTTTTTTGTAGAAAAGATGCATAGGAAATAGCTATGGTGCCCATACTTTGTCTTGTTACTGAAGTGGAAAATTCCTGGAAGTAAACAAATTTGAGAGCTCTAAGAGCAATTAACTATTTTGTGACAGAGGGATTTCAGTTCCCCAGATTGTGGGATTTCAGATCCCCAGACTTCATGAAAGGCAGATGATAAATAGTAGTAACTTTTTGCAAAGGGCTGTGCCTAAAATTTTCACTTGAAGATTAAGAATTAGGACTGGCTGAAATACTTGTGACAAACTAAAATTGCTGGAAAATTGAGTTCTAGAAGGTCAGAAGCTATCTGTAAGGTGAGGTCAAACTTAGTGAGCAGTTTCAGCTGAAAAAAATCAACTCACTAGACACATTTTCTCAAAAACAATAAAATTTAAAAAGCATTAAAAACGCACTAGACAATATTTAATTCTGACCTGAAATGCTAGTTTTCAGTGTGTAATAAGAAAATTAAATGATGCCTGTACTTGCTATTTTTAGTCAGTTTTCCCTATTCCACTTGTTAATTATTTTGTTCCATTTGAGTACCAAAAGCAAAAAAATCCATTATTCAGCCAAGTCCAGTAGGCACAATTCTCCTTCCAATAACTGCTACAGTGATTCCAAGAACAAATCTACTGAGGTGGATTCCAAGGAGAACTCTCCCCAGCATCTGCATTGCAAACTGCAAAGTGCAGGTACCTTGGTCATTCCTCAACATTTAAGGGGATATCTGTGGTCAGACTGGGTCTTTGCCTGTTTGTATCTGCATCACCAACTGCATAATAATTTCTTATCTTTCTAGAGAATGTCATGTTTCACCACCCTATCCAGAGATTTGCCCATTGTACAAATTCCCAGCTGGTGTGTATTTAACACCTTCACTGCCAGAGCCTACTTCTGCCTCTATGCATTAGCAAAGGTCAGAAAGATTTTTAAGAAATCCTAGCATCTCATGGAATGTCAATGAAAACATGCAGCACCAGAGACAGAAAATAGCAAAAATGTCTAGCTTTAAAAAGAAATACCGATGAAATTATTTTACCTGTTTAAAATAAAAAAACCCATGCCTTAGGAAACTGCATATTTGCATTTTGAAAAGATATTAGATACAATTATTCCACAGTTATACTATCACCTTTAGGTTCAAATTTAGTGGCCTAAAAGCATGACAAAATATTTTTTACCCAGGAGAATTCTTGTCCCATCTGCCTTTTCTTCTCTTGAATTTACTGAGATACAAATAATTACCTAGAGGCTAAATTTGGACTACAAAGTGATAAGCTTTTTTTCTGTTGTTGCTTTGTACATATTTTCACAGCAAAACAAATGGAATGCTATAAAGAGGCTCATCACATCAAATAGGGAATTAGCAGCAGGAATCAATAATCTCCAAAGTAACAAAGATCCTATTTCCAGGCAAATACACTTAACTTCAAAATAAACAACCCCCCCTTGTGAAACAAAAGACTTCCAGAGGGACATTCAAATCCTCTGTGCTATGTTGAACAGGCTGCAGCCTTTCTCTTTGTCCCCTGCATAGTGTGACATCAGCTTTTTACATTTTCTCCCTCAAGTTTTGAGAGCTCAGTTCAGCCCATACTGAAGTTTCTCCACACTCAGATTTCCGACTGCTATCAGGTGCCTGTACATCCCCCTGTTCCACCTGGTACTTCATTAATGTGAAAACTTGCTTCATCTACACATTCCAGCTGCTGGGATGAGCATTGGTACCAGTATTCTTGACATTTTTTTTTTCCACTAACTAGAGGTGATGTTGAACTATGGAGGGGGAGGGAATGCCCAATGATATCTTCCTTATGCAAAATGGGAGAGAAAACTGGCTCTGTTGACCTAAAGAATAATTTTTCCTTTACACTTCAGACACTTCACTTCTTAAATCTCATTGGAAAGGTGTTGTAGATATCTTCCCTGTGATATTTCAAATGAGGGTGCTATCAAAGTCCACATTTTTTCCAATTGTTTTCCCTCTAAAGAAAGACTGCCTTACATTATTGACTGGTTTTTGAGCTCCTTGCTGAATAGCTTTGCAGCTGGCATTCAGGCAGAAAGGCTGAAGAGAATTAATGTTTAAAATACGTTGTACTCAAGCTGAGCACAGTATGTTTGTTCGTGGCTGCTGACATGCCATAGGAGAGGCCTGGATTTCCCTGCAGGGCACACTCAAATGCCAAGACTGAAACACTTCTGTCCTGGGCATTCAGTGCCGTGGTTTTGTGGCACACACTTGTTTTCTGCATATCTGGCTGCAGTGATGGCAAGGACAGGGGGCTTGGAAGAAGGCAGCAAAGGAAATCATCGCTATCACCCTGACAAAAATCCCTTCTGAGTAGTTACTGATGATGCACAAAGTGTTTGTAAACCTGGAAACTGCACCTACTGCTAGGAGAGGCTGCAGATTGGACTAAAACATGCTGGCTAGGATGGCCTGGGCAAACAGTCACAGTGCCTCCTTCCCAGTTATGCTCACCTTCTTTATTAGTTTAAAACATGCAATTTCTCATTCATCCACATTGAGCAGAAGTAAAAGGATACACCCTCTCAGGCCCTCCTTCCAGCCCCAATGGCCACAACCATGTGGACTTGAGTTTTGCTTTACAGGCAGATTGAATTTACATCTGTAGCCTATAGTTTATTGGGTGGTAAGCCTACTCTTATGACTGGACATTATCTAATGCTAATAACAACTTTGCTCTGCTGAGACCAGCTAATTAACACCAGCTGCTAAGGAGCATGAATGGGGAGGAATATCTCACAACTACTACACTCTGTCAACTTTTCAAACTCCTCTGAGCAGTGTTTTTAGCAAAATGTACATTAAATACACACTTCCACTCTGTTTTCTTCTTTAGAGACATCAGAACAATGCTGTACAATGCATTACTGGAGATCCCTGCTGCTGTCAAGATACCAGGCAGCACCACTGCAGGCTCTCTGGGATGTTTGTGAGAGATCAAGCTTCCTATTCCCCAAAGTGAGCAAGAGCAGCATTTTGCTGATTGCTGTCTCTGGATTCACCCACAGATAGAAAATGTTGAAGGCAGATCTTAAGGTTTTGCTCCAGATAGTTAGAAAAGAGCTATACAAGGGTTACAAGGGTGCCCAGACACTGAAAACTCTTGGAAGGGAAACTGGGACTCTGGGGTTTTTTTGTGGTGTTTTTTATTTTGTTTGTTTGTGGTTTTTTTTTTTTTTTTTTTTTGCTATAGGAGAGATGGACTGAGGGGATGAGGAAGTTCAGGGCTGAGAGAAATGCTTGTAGAAGGAAGTTGGGTGTCTGGAGTTGATTTCCTTGTGAACGCAGCATGTCTATGAGATGTTCTTGTCTAAAAACTGAGTCCTGGTAACTTTTTCCGTAGAGCAGAGCACAAGGAGTTTGGTTGCAAGAGCTAATCCCACACTCTCTTGGGACTGAAGTAAGCTAGAGACTTCTACAGTCTACATGCCATAGACAGGCATTTGTCAAAGCTTGTGACCTGGCTAAATTGTCTGTGCTGTCACAGCCATTGTGCAATAACCCAAATCAGAAGACATTAGTCAAGCATTGCAGCAGAATAGCTTTATGAAACATATTCATCGAAACCTTAGGCTGCAGAGAGTGAAGGGAAGCAGGATTTGGGGAAGTCTGAGACAGAATTTGGCTAAAGGCACACAAAAAATCAGCCAACAATGCCATACACTTCAAAATGCAAAGACGTTGCTAATGCACATTGACATTGTCTGTTCTTTCCATACCTGTGTTATTGCAGAATGGTGAGTCTGGCAGGGATCTCTGAAGCCCATCTGATCCAATCCCCCTAGAGCTGGGACTGTGTCCAAATGACTTTTGAATGTCTCCACAGGGAGAAATCTCACAATCCCCCTGGCCCACCTGTGGCAGTGTTTGGTCACCCTCTGAGTAGAAATAATGTTAGTGATGTTCAGAGGGAATCTCCTTGTTTTGTGCCTGGTGCCTCTGGTCCTGTCACTGGCCCCACTGAGGAGTGCCTGCCTCTGTCCCCACTGGACCCTTCCTTCAGGTATTTATACACATTGATAAGATCTCCTGAGCCTTTTATCTAGGCTCAACAGTCCCAGCTCTCTCAGGTGCTCTCCACAGGGAGGATGCTCCAGTTCCTCATCTCCATCATCTTTGTGGCCCTTCGTTGGACTGTCTCTCATATGCCCCTATCTCTTTCCTACAGAGAAGTCTTGATGATCCTTGCAGATCCCTTCCAACTCAGAATATTCTGTGATTCTGAGCCAGAAGTTGACACAAAACTCCAGATGTGGCCTCACCAGTGCTCAGTAGAGGGGAAAAAATCACATCCCTTGGTCTGCTGGCAATACTTTTTCTAATGCAGCCCAGAATGCTATTAGCCATTTCCCCTCCTCCCCCCTCCAAGTTGCTGGCTGATGTCCAACTTCATGCCCATCAGGACCCCCAGAGCCTTTTCTGCCAAGCTGCTCTCCAGCTGGGTGGCTCCCAACATATACTGGACCATGGGATTGTTCCTTCCTAGGTGCAGCCATTAGCACTTGCCTTTAATGAACTTCATGAGATTTTTGCCAGCCCATTTCTCCAGCTTGTCAAGGTCCCTCTGGATGGCAGCACTATCCTGCAGTGCATCACCCACTACTCCCAGCTGGGTGTCACCAGCAAATTTGCTGAGGATCTGCTCTGCCTGTCATCCAGATCATTAATGAAGGTTGTTAAAGAGGACTGGACCCAGTACTGACCCCTTGGGGTATGCTGCTAGGTACTGGAGTCCAACTGGACTCTGCCACTGAACAGCAGCCTCTGGACTGTATGGGTAAATGGATGAAAAGTTTGAGTGGCTGGGGCCATTCTTGAACACCTGAGGAATTTTACAGGAGACAGTGTTGAAAGTCTTACTGAAATCTACACAGACATTATCTACTGCTCCCTCGTTGTCCACCAGGTCAGTAATTTCACAAGTTCATCACATTAATCAAGCATGACTTCCTCTTGTGAATCCACATTGACTATTGCTGACATTTTTTTGTCCTTTACATGCCTGAATATGGTTTCTAGGATTACCTTCTCCATCATCTTCCTAGTGATGCATGTGAGGTCAGCTGGCCTATAATTCCCTGACTCCTCTTTGAATATAGGAGTGACATTTGCTTTCCTTCTTGTCTTTGAGCACTTCTCCCAGCTGACAAGATCAGTCAAAGAAATATTAAAGAAAATAAGGATGGCACTGAATCTTCAGTAATGCTGGGTCAAAGTTCATCCTTTCATTTATACTTTTATGCAGAATAGTGAGGCAGCACTGCTCTCTGGAAGATTTTAACACATGCCCTAATTGTTAAAACATGACATGACTAGTGACAAGTGCACAGAACTGGGACAAAGGCAAGGTATAGTGATGGGCAGGTGGGAAAATCAAATCTGAGGCAGCCAAATGTGCAACCATCAGGAAGGATGCTGAGACAAGTGAATTACCATGCCTGGTATTCCTCTACTGATGAGGAATACCCCATCACTGTTTTGATATCTGCTCCAAAATCTTTCAGACTCAGGCCAAGTGCTGCACAGTATCTTGAACCAAGGTGGCGTGGCAGGGGCTACAAGCATTACTGAAATACAGTAAGAAATAAGACAGAATAAAGACACTGAAGAGAAGAATTAGGGGCAAGGCAAACAGAAATAAAAGGGAAATCAAGACAAAGGGAAATAAAAGTGCCTCCCAAAGAAATGTCCTACATGATGGTTTTCAGAGGCAAAAATCATCTTTCCACCACTGAGCCTTTTTAATCTGTCATGTCACATTAGAAAACATGATGGAGCCCTTTTCTGGCATTAAACAGTGCAGTGCAAAATACTGGCAGCTATTTTAACTGCAGTAGAGTATTAGATTTTCTTTGCTAGTCTAGTCTGAAGGGGAAGATGAAGTGGATGGTGGAATATCACATGGCTCTATAATACTTGCAATTGCCCAGGTCTGCCTATCTTACCTTTTATGTCTGCTCAAACAAGGGAAGGGTGAATGGTTCTGGCACAACCTGAGGGTGAAGGACACCAGGCATTTACACTCAGTTGTTAACCAGGAAAAGGTAGAGTCTCAGGGGATGTTCTGACTTTGGAACATCAGCCACTCCTTTCCCTGAAAGTAGCAGAGGGGGGTTTTGGGATCAGCTGGGGAATCCCATGACAGGGAGATGTAAAGGCACCAAACTCTTGTCTGAGAAGTTTCTCTGCACTTGGAGACTGATGTGCAGCTCCAAACAAACCATTTCCTGTCAGAGGGGCTCCCTGCCCTCTTTCTTTTATAGCTGAACCTTGGATATTAAAGCTTCCCCAGGCCAGAGAAGTCCTTATATAGGGGCACAGGGTGCTCTGGGAAAGCTAGAATTGGTGCACAGTTTGGGTAATCCAACTTCCTTTCAAGGCTGAAGGAGCTTGCAGGTTTAACTGGAGGTGGGCCAGCTGATAGGGCTATGAAAACACCTTCATGGAAGATGAGCAGAGATATTTCTCTCTACCTTCTGTGAGGGCTCCCAAGGAGGGAGTTTACTCACACTTTACACAGAGCAGCCTTCCAGTACCTTAAGGGGGCCCACAGAGAGCTGGAGAGGGACTTTTCACAAGGGCATTGTCACATGGACAATGGGGAATGGCTTTAAGCTGACAGAGGGAGGGTTTAGATAAGGTATTAGGAAAAAATTATTTGCTGTGGGGATGGTGAGGCACTGAAACAAATTCTTCAGAAAAGTAGTGAATGCCCCATCCCTGGGAGTGTTCAAGGTCAGGTTGGATGGGGCTTTGAGCACCTTGGTCTGGTGGGAGGTGTCTCTGCCTGTGGCAGGGAAGTTAAAATGAGGTAGTCTTCAAGGTCCCTTCCAACTCAAACCATTCTCTGGTGACATGAATCTGCGACCTCCCTGCATGCTCCCCTAAGGGGTCTGGCTGCACCCAAGGTGCCATCTGCCAGCCCACCAGGTAAATGATGTCCCTGAGCTTGTAGAAGGGACAGGGCCCTGGTCCAGGAGCCATGCCTGCTCCCAGTGAAGAAGCAGGCTGGCTCCTCTGCAGCCCCTGATGTTTGAGATCAGGGTCCCTGCTTGCAAGGCTTTTAAATCAAAGCCAGCTGATTGCAGGGAGGCAAGAAGACCATTTCTGTCTTGATTACTGCAATAAAGGAAATCTTGAAGACTTTTCCAGCATGCTGAAAAACTCCAATATTCTGCAGGATAAATAGTCTAGCCTGACATTATAGATGCTTGCTCATTGAGCAAATACAATATATTGAATGCTTATTTTATTAATTATTCATTAACCAGTAATGCTGCTACCTCCTGAATTCAGGGATGTCAGGGAAGAACCAGGTTACTGAATTAATCTTGGGGCTAATGTGCTTTCCCTGTAGTTTGCTGGTTTGTTATTTATTATCAGAAAAGCAAGTAATGAACATTACTGGCTGCACACTTAGAGACATTGATGTGACCTACCACACATTTCTCACACTCACACTTCCTCTTCACTAAAGTTATTAACACAAATGATAATTTCACATGGTCAGGTCAGAGGCTAAGGACTTAGCTGAATTCCCACATATGGTCTGTGCAGTGTTTGTGAATCCCAATGCATTGAAACAGGAACATAATTCTTATCCAAACCTGCCTCTAAAAGACTAGTTGTAATTTTTTCTGCACATATGCAAAAAAAGGACCCTATTCATCTGAAAGCAATCCTTTTGTTAACACTATGTGTTAGAGAAAACATTAACGTTACCTAATTGTACCAGGTGTAATGGTAAGGATATTGCTTTTTTGATAAATTTATCCAAAAGACACTTAGTCCTACACAAAACAAACATTAAATCTTATTGACTCCTCTTCAGAAAGTCACCTCTGTTTACTCACATACAATAGTCTGCATGTGAAACTCCAGAGTTCTGGGTATAGATCGATGACCATGTACAAAACTCAGACTTCCTCCTCTAGCAGTTCTCCTTGTACTCACAGTAATAGCTACAGAGAACATATATGAGCATATATATAAGCACATTTTTTAATTCCTGGCTCAGATCACCTTTTAAATACATGTTTGACTGTTTTACAAGGATTGCCTCAGTTAAATCTCCTGCTCATGTGTTGCTAAATAGGCCATAATACATTGGAGGGGAAATGCAAACTGTAACTTCTGAGAGAGGTTAAATATTTTGCTCAAAGAGTAATTTCTCCATTTTACAATCAGCCAGCTATAAAGAGAAATTTATTCCTGCCAGTCTGCTTTTATCATGTACTCCCACCTGATTTGTTTCCTTTACAGAAATTACAAGGTCATCCAAGCTAAGCAACTGTTGTGCTTGTGATTAACTACCTACAATCAGGAGGTACAAAATATGAAGATTTAGGGTTGGATTTTTTTAGAGGTGGAAATCTATGAGCTAGTTCTTAGCGGAGCTGCCCTAAATTTGTCAGTATTAACCAGCAAAAGACAAACCTAACAAATAAACCACCTTTGTTTTTAAAGCCAGAATATAACATTTTGAAGCAGCTACTTCCCTGCTTGTGTTTGCTTCACCTGTTTTTATTAATGCCATTCTTTTACTCCAAAGAGAGCACTGCACACACTCCATGTGGTCTCTTGTTTACTGGAGAAATAAGACTATTTCTATTACCAAAATATGTTATTCTCTTACTGCCACAACCTTTATTTATATCACCATGAATTATTTTGCCCAGCAGAGAAATGTGGCTTCTCTTATATAAAAGCTGCCAGTAGTTTGACAACTAAAAGCAAAACTACAATCAACTCGGGGCAGAAAATGAATGATACCACACCCCACTGAAACTGCAAAGGAAATTAAGGTAGATTTAATATATTTGTCTCAGCTGTGTTGACAGCCTGAATTAGACCTCAAATACAGACTTTGTTAGGGGTTTAAGGATATGGGAGGCATGAAGGGGAAATTGTAACCCCTTTAACACATTTTGCCTCAACTTCCTTAGAGAAAGAATGGAAGAAACAGATGTTGCAATGACAGGGCAGCGTGACTTGCCCTGCTTCCACAAGAGCAGAAACAGGAACAGTAACAGACCCCAGCAATAACAAATTCCTCTCTGGGCTGGTGACATTCTGATTGAAATGAACTTTGGACATGATGAAAACACTTTTAATTTCATCAGTGGTCACACAGGTGCCGTGGGGAGACCTTGCCCTCAAATGCCACTCCCTGCTGCCTACCATTAAAATCATCCCTCTCCTCAGAACAATGCTTCTCCTCCTTTGTAGTAGCATAAATAAGATGTCTCTGTACATTTGGAGCTCCATTGTCTAACATGGAGAGACACATCTGCCCAAGGACAGACTATATCTACTCTGCAAGACTTTGCTTCCATAAATAACAAAACATCTGCTGGCCCTAGTTGAGCAAAATTGATGGGGGCAGGGTTTCATTCCATCCCAAGGTGGAGCTGGAAAGGTTAAGGACACTGTTCATTCCCCAAACCAAGGAGTGTGTAGAGGTGATGTGTTTTGTGGTGACACTGTCATCCCTTGATTGCTCCACTGACCTTTTGCCATAGCAAATTACTCAGACAAAGCAAACTCATGCTGCTAGCTATGAAATGCAAAACAACCATCAACTATCAAAACAATAGCAATACCATCATGATGTTAGACATGCCTTTTTCTGTAATGAATGATGATGTTAGCCATGGAAATTCCTCATACAAAGAGGTAAGTGCAAACCATGCTCTGAAATGAGGACCCCTGTCCTACTGAAAGACAGAGTTAGATGTCTAAAGAGATCTTGGTATTCGGGTGGTTTTTTAAAAGCACACAAATGTTGCTGTCAATGAGAGTTTGTCAACTAATGCAATGTTCCAAAGTTCATAGGCATGGATGTACTTTTTGAGATACCAACACACCTTAATTAAATAGACAAACAAGCAAACAAATAAATAAATATGTGTGTGGATCTCTTTCAGTGGCTTGCCTGAGACTGAAAAGCTGGTGGAAGATGCAGCCTTCTCAGAGTATTGTAACAACAAAGCCACCTTTCCTTTCAGCAGAGCCGAGCCCACCAGGACATTGATCACAGAAGAGAGGGCTGACAAGGGCCGTGAACACCCATCTCCCTTCTGCACCCATGCACAGAATCCAAACCAGTTCTGCTCAGAATATTTATTCCCAGCAGTTGAGCCCAGATGTGTCATGGTAGCTCAGTTTCAGCTCGTCACCCATAAATAAACACCTGCTTCTCCTGCCTTCCTCCTGATGCTAAGGGCAATTTCCACAGCTCCCTTGGGGTTTCAGCAAATGAATAGCTAAACTAAAAGGGGAAAACTGCTAATCTCCCTAGGTACCATTGCAGCTAAAACTGAGGCTCAGCCTTGTGCAGTTTTTCTCTGTCACGCCCATTCACGTATCTAGTGCTGTCGCATCGTCCCTAATCCAGGATTTCGATGAGCTTGTTCAGCACAATCCCATTTTCCGTGTGATTTATCCCCAGCACCCTGCATGTGGAGAGGTGAGCTCCACGCACACCCACATGTGCGTGCTGCCATCAGGGATGAGCTCTTGCTTTAGGCACTTGCTCTGCTCTCATTAGTGGAAGCTAACAATAAGTGTGAGAACTGCAGACGTCAAATGTAATTACGAAGAAATTATTTCACGTTACCCAACAAAATGGGGTCTTTGAATAAAGCCTAATCCTGCCGTCTGCCCATTCTTTTTATCCCTAAATGACTCGGAGATAGGGAGGGTGCAAAATGCCCTCCACAGCACCGGATGGGGAGCAGCCACCAGGAGATTCAGCCATGCTCAACGGGATCCATCATGCTGCCAGCCTCTGGCTGAATAAACCTTTCCCTAGTGGGACTGCAGCACTGCTTAAAGAATTAGCCATTTCAAAAAGCTGAATCTCTTCACAGCCTAAATTGTAGTAAATAAAAATGATTGCTTCAAACTATTCAGTCTCCGCAGACCTCTGAAGAACTGCTGTGTGTTTCAATGACTGTGCAAGCCTTGCAGACTGACCCGTCCTCAGTATTGGGAGTATCTGTCACCTTCATGGGGATGCTGACAGTCCAATCCTCTTCCCAAACTGTCCAATTTTTCTACTCTTCTTTCTAGTATCTCATACGAACGAGTCCAAAAACCTCACAGCAGCCTCATGACATTTTAAACATCAATGACAATTTTTTATACTTGTGGGAATTCACCAACTTCATTCAATCACAGGATTTCTGTTGTAAGCAGCATTTTTCAGAACAGCTGAGGAATACGTGGTATTGACCAGGGAATGTGTAGATTACCTTTCTCAACAAGATAGTAGGTGATCACCATCTGTCAAACCTGCCATTCCATAAAGTTTAATGATTTCTCATGCTGTGTTTCTCAGTCACAGACATCCCAGTACTATTTCCAAAACATCAATGGGACTATAAAAACACATCTAGCAGGTGTGCATGTCCAAATCTCAACTGTACTTATTTACAGCCATATGCACACAGACAGAGTCTCTCTCTCTTTCATGATCTACTGCCTCATGATCCTTGCAATATGTTATTTATATTGCTTCAGATCACGATTTTCCACTTGCTGGTGTAAGGACAGTACCCCGTAAGGTATTGTAGTGAATAAATCTAGGGCTACACAAAAAACAATGCAGAGCACTACTGTATATCTGGAAGAGAAACTTTAAAGCTTTAAAGCCAGCAGAACATACATCTAGTGACACATGGGATTCAGGTGAGCAATTGGAAGAGCATCTCAAAGTCAGGAAAGAGGCAATAGGTAGTTTGTTACTTTCTTAATTTGTTTCTCATTTTACTAGTTAGCTAATGTGCAGAAGGCTGCTCCCCCACCTCACCTCTCTGCTTTCACACTGGGCACGATAAATACAACCCCTACAACTAACAGCTTTTGGGAGCAGCACAGCACAAACTTTTATTGGATAGCAAAATCTTACTGGTGTGCCTGTGGCACCTTCCAGTGAAGGGCAGCAGTCCCCTGACAAGCACTGCTGCCAGTGGACAGCCTTTATGTGTCTCCTCTGCCTCCAGATCTGCAGAAAGTGGGTAGGAGTGTGTTGATCAGACTGACATTATGCTGACCAGCAATAATACTGTGAATATCAAGAAGTTCCCTTGACATTGATTATTAACAACATGATGCCAGCACACTGGATTGCCAGACATTTTGTGTTATTAGATCATCCAATTCCAGCAGGTGGGAAAAGCCAGGATGGAAACAATCAGGGGAAACAAATAAATACACCATGTTCTTGAAAAGCAGTGGACTAAAATCTCAGCTTTAATACTCCTGTATCTAATTGTTAATGAGCACCTTCACCAGAGTGTGTGGGTTGCGAGACTAAAAAATACTTGAATGGTTTAGAAAGCCTCCCTTGTAGGATGTGTGGCAGATCAGTCGGTCTAAAGACACACATTTTCTCAGAGTATGGGGGAACACTTTGTGAAAGACACACAAAGAAACCAGGTCTTCCCATTCCAAGAAAGTGCTAAGTCTGGTGTTTGTAACAAAGATTACAGAGATGCTGTGACAGGAGCCCTGTAAAGGGCTCTTATGTTTACTAAATGTGTTGATTGAGTCTGTGGGGTCTGTCATGAGCACCATTATGATTCTGTGGTGAAAGAGAAGTGCAAGGACTGAAGCACCTGTCTCAGCCCCATGGGACATTCCTGCAGTCTCTGTGCAGTTCTGCTGTCCATCACCCAACAGTGCCGGCCTTCCTTTTCACCAGGGCTTCCTGACAGGCCTTTACCATTGCCCCAGGAAAACCTCCAAAGTCACTGTCACAGCCTGGATATCCCATTCCTCTCACCCTGACAGCCACTGAAAGCTAAATCCAAATCTTCCTGGCTGGTTCTCTAACTGGAATAACAGGGAACCTGTGCTTCCCAGCAGGTCCATCACAGTCAGTGAGACAGGCAGAACAGAGATGTCTGTCTTTTCCTTCCCTCACCCTGTTATCTTTCAGAGCGCTGTTTTTCCTCCTGTGTTCTCCTTTCTGTCTTACAGTCACACATGCACACTTCTTGAGCAGCTGTGAAGCTGCATAGGCACCAGAGGGATAAAATAGAAGAGAAGTTTGGGAGAAGCTAAAAAAAAAAAAACAAAAAAAAAAAACAAAAAAAACCAAACAAACAAAAAAAAAAAAAAACAAAAAAACAACGGAACACCATACTCACTTAAAGATTTACTTAGCACAGAAGGTTTGCATTTCAGAGCAGAAGATAATGGAGTTGTAAGGGTTTTTAGCAGCCAAGAACATGGTCTCCAGCATCCATTTTCCTATCCTCATGCCACATGTGGTTTTGAGCTGAGAGCTCTGCATCTTAATTTACTATTTTTGCTCCTTGTTTCATAGGAGATGTCACATTTTGGAGCAATCCATTCTGGCTTGGTTAGAGGAAGAGCTCTTCTAATTAATCACTGTAATCAATTGCCATAATTGCTATGTCAGGACTCCTCAGAAATGGTTTATGCTGCACTGGCCTGTTTGTGTGGCTGGAATTCATATGATGTGGAATCTCCTGCCTTTGCTAGGACATATTTTGGCACCTTGGGCAAGAAGCTCTGTTTTTGCTGGGGTCTGCATGTGCTGAGCCATGATACAGGACACAGACCAGGGAAGCAAACCAGGACACATTCATGTGAAGTGCTTTGAGACAGGCACAAAGAATGTCTCTCATGGCTCAGAGAACACCAAGGTGTGTAGTGGGCCAGGTCCTTCTGTAAGATACAGTCCCTGCAGCCTCACCCTTACAGCTGGCCTGGTGTAAGTCAAGGCACTATTCTCCCAGCATGGGAAACAGTGAATTCTGCTCTGGAGTCTCTCTTCCAGTTGGCTGATGTAACACTGAAGTCATAACAATTTTCTGGGAATAACAGGAGGTTCAGAGGTTCCAAGCTACATTTAAACAGGATCTGGACAGACCTTTCTGAGCCAAACTGATTCCCAGTGCAACTCTAATAAGGCTGGAGGAACTGCACCTGGGATGATTTTGGTCCCACACAATATGTCAGTGGCCAATCTCAATATGCCTGGGAAGAGGCATCTTTGAAAAAGACATTCTCTTAATAGTACTAAATTCTTATCTGCCAAATGTGGCAGCCAATGAGCTCTTCCAAACTAAATACTGTGAGGATTATGCACAAATACTGAAGTATCCTAATCAGCCTCTTGGTGAAAATTAATTGATCCATTACAGACAATAACTATATGCTGAAGTTTTTATTCTGCATTTTTTACTTCTGTAAGTAGCATATGTGATTTGATTGGCTGGATATTTTAAACCCTAGGGAACCATTGGTGGAGCAGTACAAATCCCTCTGAAATCCAAAATTGCCAGCTGCAATTATAGTCTGCATCTAGCATCTTCTCTAAGGACTATAAATGCTTCACTACTTTAATTTTGCTTGGCATTTGCATCACTGTGTGACAATTACTGAGCAACAGCAAAGGATGGATTCAGTAATAAAGTCTGGACAGTAAGGAAATACTGTCCAAATTGAAATATTCTCTCTATTTTAATCTCATATTCATCAGTTTATGCACATGGATATATCACATTTAGATACTGAGCACTGGTAAGACAAGCACTCTTCCTTTTTGCTGCTGAAATGCCTGTGGCTTCTTACATATTAGATATGAGCAAAATAGTTTTCTCCTCATATCTCTTTATTGTTTTCAGCTACTCAAAAGGATGAGATACTAAGTTGTAAATAGTAGTAATTAAAAGGTCAGACTGGAAACTACATCACTCCAGTTAAAGCTTGTGAAATTCTACCATTTTCAGTGATGTTACACTGATATAAAGCAGGAATGAAACAGCAGTTTCATTCAGCTCAGCTAGTTTTTGAACTCATATATACACAGTTTTAGTTATTTGAACTATTTATGATTGCCGCTAAGTCCTAGCTATATTAGAAGACAACATCAGGCATTTTAGCTCAAACTATTAGATTAGCAGAGATACAGTTGGGGAAACAAAAAAACAACATTATGAGAATATGGGGCTCACACAGGAAGGGCTTTGCAGATAGCCAAAAATAGTTTCCCTTGTTAAAAAGGCATTTGCTGAAAAAATACTGTTTAGTGAGGAAAAAAGCAGGTTTTGGATAGGTGAAAAATAAAATACTTATAATGAAAAAGATCTGGTGCACAGTGAGCTGTGCAGAATCAGTGTTTATAAATGACACTACTTTCCTTCATCAGCCATAGCTGGAAAACTTCAGAAAGACCTAAGTAATTTAGGCATATGGGCAAGATAGTGGAAACACTGTTCAATGTCATTGCAAGGTCAAGCAGTGAGAGACAAAAATTTAAATTCTTCAGATGCTTCAAAAGGGTTCAAATTTAACCATATAACCACTGGGACCTTGCTATCCTGTGCTGTTCTTTGGGACCCAGAGCTCAGTGCAGCTGCAGTCTAACAAGGTCGGAATAAAGCCAAATAAAGACTGAACTGAAAAATCACAGTACTGGCAACAGTGCAGCACCATCTTACATATTTGGGGCATGTTTGCAGAAGCCCCTCAACAAGATACTGAAAACTTAGACAGGTTTTGGAGTAGGCTGAATGTGATCCAGCACAAAAACTTTCAAAGACAGTTTAAAAAGGTGTGGTTAATTTATTCCAAGGAGGTGATAAACAAGGCCATGAAAGAAAAGTAAATAAAATGCTGAAAGTGGTATTTACCTGGAGCTCCTATTCTTCCTGTCTCCACAACATGGTAGCAGTGTTTCCCCCTTATCCACCCACCCCCAAAATAAAAAAATGAAAACGTGCAAGAAAATTCCTAATAACTGGTTAGTCATTTCCTTGTGGTTTCCTCACTGGAGAGCAACTAACAGCATTCACCAGCTCTGCATACTACCAAGCTGACAATGTAAGAGGATTCAACTGATTACAGAAATCATGGCATGCACATAGAAGGCTCTCAGACAGTTCTGTCTGACCTCAGTTTAGTAATTCTTGTCAGAAATCCTCCACATTTAATGGCCACCCCTTTACACCTTATTCAATACAGAAAACCAGAGCAGCTGGTGAGTAACCCTGTTATGAAGAAGAAAGTGTCTAGACAGGGTAAATCTGTCCAACCCGACCCAATGAAGGCAAGTACTGAAGGACTTAAACTATTTTGCACCGGGAAAAGTCTCAGCTACTCACAGGTGATGCTGTCAGAAGAGAAAGTAATACCTGTGACCTTTGGCCAAACTAATAGCTTATAAAAAGGCACTTACAGCTACAGTCTGAAATGTTACCAAAGCTGAATATTTTCCAGTGATGTGCAAACAAGAACCAAATTCAAGTAGCTCATGCTGATACTTAACCAAAGTTCCCATAGCATATGCCAGGAAAATGAAATGGGGAGTTATATGGGAAGCTTTATTGGACCAGAAATAACATATAGAACCATATCTTTTCTCTCCATGGCTTTTCTTCTTGAACATTGTAACCAAACAGATCTCAGATGTTTAAAGACTAAGGAAAAAACTAGATGCCACCATATATTTCCAAGAGCAAGAGTTAAAAAAACGTTTGTCTCTTACCTTGTCAGCTTTGTCCCAATCTGCTGCCTAAGTTCAAGCCTCTCTTCATCAGTCTGCATGGGGAGGATGTTCTTTTCCTCTAGCTCTCGCTTGGAAGGCCTGTTGCTTAGTTTGATTGCTAAAGAGTCCTTCCTGCAGAGTTTCCTTGCCAGGGGGCCTGTGGGAGAGAGGAGAGGTTCTGCCAAAAGAGGTGTCATCGTTTCATTACAGCATGCACCTGGCAAAGAAGGACTAGCCAAGGGAGGATATGAGGCTTCTTTACACTGGTTGGACGATGGGAAAAGGGGTGTCATTAACTTCATGTGCTCAATTAACCTCAATTCCTATCTTAATAAGGAAAAGCTGAAATTGGTAGGTATAGAGGAAATATAAATTAATATATTGCTCCATAGAGGGGAATGAAGAAGAAGGGCTTGTTTCAGAATTGGTAGTAACATCTGTAGCTTTCTCTAGCACAGTATTTCCACATAATGGAATGAAAAATTCAACCTCAGAATATGGGCAGGCAGCAGAGCTATAACATGTCAAAAGAAAGTAGTATCTGAATGTGTCTTGCAATGTAATACCAAGACATCCAAGCCAGCATTAGAAGGAATCAGAAGCGGCACAAATCTCTATGCACATGAACTAACTGCTTCCAGGGCGGTGGCAAAGACACTAAAAACCAATGGTCTTTTATAGCTTAAATTTACTTTCTTAGGCTGGTGTTCAAAGCAGTTTGAGGAAGGAAGACAGACACAGAGAGACACAAACACATGAGAGTTTGTCAGGAGAGTGTGAGATAGTGCAGTTCTGTTCTATTTTTAGTATAAGAGCAAACACTGCTTAATTTCACCTACAGGGTAAGGTGGGGTGATGAGGAGATGAAATATGCCTGTTTTAGAATCTTATTTCTATGTGTTTTAAAAGGGATGTTGTTTGACTGTACTGCTTCCAGTTTTCATAAGAAAAGAAAGGCAAGGGCCTGGAATTTCAGATGCCACACCGAGGCAGGAATTGAGTTTTCTTACAGAGGTCAGGAAAGCCACAAGGTCCTTTCCCATTCCGTAATTGTGATATGGTGTCCTGGGTTGGCTATATGATGCTTGTATCCCCAGTCATCTGTTCTGTTTAGCTGCATGATAAGTTTTGCACCTTTAAGACTTGTTCTGAGAGCAAAGGGGGGAGAGGAGAGGCGCAGAGTTTGTTGGGGAGGGGCCACTTGAATTTGTTTTTCTAGAGGAAGCCCCTTTAGAGGTTTTTCTCCCAAAATTGCCCTAAACCAGGACATATGGTTATCAATTAACCTCTTCTTATCTGAGCCTAGTCCTCTGATTGCGACCCCTTTCAAAGCATGCGCACATATATGATTACAAAATGATTTACTATTGACTGTATATAAAAGCTCTGATTCTCTATGTGTGGCACTTATTTCATCCTCCTGAAGCAGCTATTGAGATGACCTTGACTTAAGCCAAAAGCAGGGCTTCTCTTCACAAAGGGCATTTGGGAAAGCGAATCCAAAAGCCGATTTGTAACTGAACAAATATAAGCCCAAACTTGTCATTTGAGTTTAGTCTGAGAACTACTGAGACAGGGATTCATGAATATTAGTGAAATCACTATAAATTCATACTGTTTGTTATTTTGGATTAGCATCTCCATGTAGTCAAGCCCTGAGAGATGAAAAAGCCACACCCAAGAAAGAAAATACACAGGCCTTGTGTTTCCTCTGTGTATTGTGAGCTAAGGGTACAAATTAAATACGTGAGAAAGGAAAAATGGAATGAGTCTTACTTGTAAATAATGAGTTATCCTCCTCTTCATCTTCCTCTTCTTCCTCTTCCTGCCTTGGATAAAGGCAGGAAGAATCTTCATAGTCAGTTTCATGAGGCACATTTTCTTTATTGTCATCGCATTCGATCACAACAGTTGGCACTTGTCTCATGTCTGGAAGGCCTGAAGGTCCTGCTTTTGTAACACTGTCACTTGAGTGTAAACCAGAGCTGTTGGGAAAGAAAAGAAAATAAATAAACGAAAGGAAACAGCTCAATGAAGGGCAGAATTGCTTCTCTCACTGTATATAGGAAAGTAGTGGTCTTTCATCCCTTTTTGAGAAGAAATGAGAACAGAAAGATTTTCAAGACCAGCAAGACATCTAAGGGGTTTAAACTGAGTACTTATTAGATTTAGGGTACAACACTTAAAAGGGAGAGTTAGGACATTAAATAAGCAGAAATCCTGTCAGCCAGGATGAAGCACTAAAGATCTGTGACAAATTCTCAGGGACCAGCTACTCAGTGGTAAGCACCAGCTACTCAGTGGTAAGCACACCTTCAGCCTGGTGTCTGTGTGACCTTTTTGCTGGTGTGCAGGCAGCAAGGAGAAAATGTCTCACCTGAGTAAAGCAGGTGGAGTAAGAGTGGGAGGAAGGAAGGGTGGACTGCAGGGGAAAATTGTAGAAAGGCAGAAGGAAAACTAGTGGCTTGCACTAGTGATGAGTGACTTGAGGGGATGGCAAGTGCTCTGATGTGCAGGGGAGCGAGCCTGTGAAACTGGGCTTGGAGAAAAGAGACTTTATGAGCAGGTGAGAGTTACCAGGGAAGAAGCTAAAACCTGGGGGGTTTGTTTGCTAATGGCACAGTTATATACTGGGAGGTGGACATGATGATATCCCTTTTCATGCCTCAGCTTTTTATCCAGCCAGGTGCTGAAGATCAATCAGAATTGGCGCTAACATCATATTTCTTTTGTCACAGGAGAAATTGATTATTTTCAGTATCTTATGAGATGAAGACCTGTGGTGAGGACTGCTACTATCTAGCCCTGATTATGTGTTGAATTCAAAGCCCTTTACCAAATAACATCAAGTAGGGAAACAGGAACATGAGGAGGTGAAGATCAAAGTCAAACAAAATGTGGAAAGAAAAGTCAGGAACTGAAGTTGGGAAACCCAACCAGTTTTTATTGAAATAGCTCATGCTGCTTTTCCAGTATGAAATCGGAATGAAAGATTTCAAAAATGGTGGCAGCTCGGGATTGTGAGACAGCAGAAACTGCCCTCTCTCTGAAGTCCTGGCAGATGCAACAGCTCTATGAAAAATGGGCAACATTTGCCTGTGGGACACCCTCTCTATGTCAAACTCCCATTTCACTTTTCAGAAGAACATAGTGTGAAAGCAGATGTTCTGGCCAAGTTGACCTTGAGGCACAACAACTTGGATCTGACAAGTATTGAGTGCCATCAATTCCCTTGAATATTTTAGCCTGAATACCACAGGTGTTCTGAATCTTGAATAAAATGTATTCTTCTCTTTAAATGATTTTCTACAGAAATCTGCTGAATCTACTGTCTTCAACTTGAAACATTTTGCTTTCTTCTAACCTGAAAGTTAGAATGGACTCTTAAATGGCTTCCAGATAACATTCCAGAGAGACTTTTAAAAATGTAGTTCTAAGGTTATAATGCTTCTCCAAATATGCTTAGGGATTAAAGAGAAGAAAAGGCTTCAGATCCTGTGAACAAACCATACCAGCAAGCTGTTATCATAATCTTCAGCTTCAAAGAAATAATTTTTTTAATTCCAACATGTATTATTGCAGACTAACCAATAATGAGATACAGAGCTTTACTAGATTCCTTGAAGAGAGAAACTCAATTTTCTTAGTGATAGCCCATGTTTTGTATCACAAAGTAAGAGAGATTCATGAAGAACTGGCTTGCAAATTTTTGTATTTGACTTCAATGATTTTGACACAAAAAAACCTTTATCCCAAATGCAGTTTTAGAATCCATCAACTGAATTCTCATACTGACAAATCAACACACTACAATCTTTAAAAAGTTTGAACTAACTTTTAATTTACTGAAATGCTTTCAGAAGTTTTATATTATGAACTTCATTAAATCTGTTTTCTCTGTAAGCTAATTGTTGAGTAAGTCTTTTAAAGAGGAAAGGAAGGAAATTCAAAAGCTTGGAATCAAATTTCTGAGAAAAACCATAATATTGTGAAATTCTGTTAACACTGCTAAAAAAACACCCAAAACCTTCCAATTGCACCATGCAACCACTGAATCATTAATTTAATTTTAAAGCAATACATGCACAGAGAGTAAGTACAAATGAAAGGAGCAAGAAGCAATTCAGCATCCAGGACTCTTTGGTGCTTCCCTGTTATGTGAAGGATGGATGTAGCTTACAGATGCATCCTTATGGGTGTGTCCCCTTATGGGTAGCAGATATCAAAGTGATCCATCAATTTAGGTTATTGAGCAGATATAGGATGGCAACAAGATTTACAAGTTACCACAGAGGATTTTTATTTGAACTAGTGATCTAGAAATAGGCAGCTTCTCATCTCATTGTAAGCTTTCTGAATCATCCACTTTCTTGATAATACTACTTTCTATTTTAAGCCCCTCATTTTTCCTAGTGTTTTGTGTTGTTCTTGATTAAAATCAGCCCTTTCCACAGCAATTTGCCTAAGTCAGCTGTCTAAGCAAAGTTCTTATGAAATACATGCAGTACTGCAGTATACTTAAAAAAGACAAATCAAGGTCACAGGATATGTCCATTGTGTATAAATGACTCTGGGTCATTAGCAAAACTCCCACATGGTCAGGTGACTACACGACAAGGTTTTTTAGCGTTATTCACCAAAAAGCACACTATTGTTTCAAAAAGCCCATTTTAAACCAGTTTTTTGTTTTGCAACAAAACCAGGGAAAAAAGCTACAGTTAAGCAAGTACTTGTTTTAAGAAGATCTTAACACATGGATGTGAACAATTCATAGCTCCCTAGTACAAGAACTTGCAATAACTGCTGGATCATCTGTACATAATCAAAACAGAAAAAAAAGTGACACCACTATAGATTACAATGGTTTTAGTGAGAAAATACTTCAATGAAAAATCACCTTTTAAGCATATGAGTGACTCATGGTACAGAAAAAATTTAAAAAAAGAAAAAAGTGAAATACTTCCTGTAAAATCTAGAGGGAAAAACCTGCACACTTCTTGTCTATCATGCCAGGCCCTTTGATTTTGGAATAGAAGATTACATTTTTTTCAGAATGTTTTCAGATCCACAGTACTTTTATGTACTTAGCAGTTAAAACAAAAGGTCTGAAAGAACTTCAAACCACTGTACATACGTTTCTACTACAGCAATGTGTGTCAGAGAGAAGGCAGAGCTATAAATATTAAGTATTTCTATCCTTAGGCAATGCTAAAGTTTAGACAAGATGCAATTCTCTTGACAAGTTTTATGGAAGATAAATGTTTTCTGACTCAAATATGTTTCGTAAGATTTACAAGACACTGGTGGTAATGTCTAATGCATTTCATTTCATAAATCTACACTCTGAGGCTGAGCTGGGTGTCCCAGAGGAACTGGTCTCACACACAGTCTTTTTGGACACAGTGATTTTTCACTGCTCTGCCACAGAGGCAATTCTAGCCTGGAGTGAGATATTGCCACCTAACAGCTCTTTAGTACGTACATTGAACAAACTGAGCCCTGGATTCATCTGTGCCTGCTCCTGTACACGAGCCCACAGAGTAAATGAAATTAATTGTCACCTTTCCAGACAGGCTGAGAATTATACAGGCAAGGCAGAAAATCAGGCTGTTTCAGATGAAGAAACTGCCTCACTAAGTCAAAATTAAAGACACATTTCGGTGTCACAAGAGAGTCTCTAAGGCTTCCTTAGCCACTGTTTGTGATGCACAGCTTTGAGGCATGATCTTTCTTCTCAAATTCATTTTGGTTAGGAGGATGAAATCTGCGTATTTTGGTGGCAGGGCTTACCAGATTTTCATCAATTCCTAAAATGCAATGGTAAAAAATGATGTCCAAATCTAGAGTTTTACTTATGCTTGACAAACACCCTTTGGACTGAAGGGGAAAGTCATTTGCAGTAAGACACAAATTAGCAACAGAGGTTGCAGAAAAAAGGTTACATGGAAATTACACATATCTCTGTTTCAACTTTATCTACCATAAAACCGGTAATTTATCAGGGAAAATAGAGGCAAACTGTCAGCACAAATGACATGTCATAATAGTCATACTACGACAAGGGGCAGATTGCCCTTCTGAGAATAGGTTATGAATAGACATTATGAGTACCAGAAAATGTTTGCAATCAAAAGTGTTAAGTGCACAAATGAACTTAATGTTCTATAATGTCTGTAATAAAATTTAATAAAAAAATCCAGGAATTAGCTCCCATTTTAAGTCCTAAGAACAACTGGGACTTGAATAGCTATTGTATGCCTTTTAATGTACCTTAAGACATTAACTTATTAATATGCACTAGATCTAGGTGAGGTAGTTACATGCAATCACTCCTGCAGAGGGGAAAATAGAGATAGAGAGACTCAGTAACTTTCTCAAGGTCAAAGACAGAAAAATCTGGCTTCCAAGTCTGTACAGAGGGAAAGCTCATTTTTCTCTGGCAAGCCTGTGGCTCATTGGCAAAGCACTGGTTTCAACTATCATTCTTCAGATGTTGTTAGACTACCTGAATTCCAGAGATCTTATCTGTGTAAGCAAAGAGTCCAGATTGCTAGAGGAAGGGAAGGTTTTAGCTTTTCATTTTTTGTTCATGTCCACACTCAGACACCTGGTGAACAGGAGAGTTGTAAGGTATAAGACAAATTTACTGGACAGAATGAGAATTTGATAGAAACGATTCACCAAATATCATTAGAGCTTAAATGACCTTGAGGAGCTTCCACTGCACCCGGACCAAAGAAACTAGGTACAAGGAAGAAAAGGAAAAATTCCGGAAGGAAAAGAAAAAAATTAGAGCTAAAAGCTGATCTGTGCTTGTCTATGTGATCATCTCTTATTAAAATCAAAACACTATTCTAAAAAATCCCCCAAATTACCAGACTTGGCAGCATTATTACTGCAGCACCATGGCAATTCTTCTGTAAAGTTGTAGGATACTTTTGAGATAATGTCTGAGATCAGAAGGAAAAACCCCTTAGTATTCACCAGAAGCTGCCTCAGAGACTTAGCAGGCTCTCTCATCTCCTCAGGTTTGTTGACCCACCAGTAGTGGCCCAGTACTTTGCTAACGTGCAAGGAACAGCAAAGTGCAGGATGTCACTCCATATCCTTTGCAGGCTACAGATGTGAGCACACTACCAAGCTCCAAACAGAGGAAGGAGATCTAGGATCTTTGCAGTTTTAACAGGCCCTCAAGAATTTTGGGCTGAAGTGTGCAATGACAAATACTGCAGTATTAATTCTCTAGAGTTTAATGCAGATTTTTACAATAAGGGAAAGTAAGTAGTGTCAAAATAGTAGAAAACAGGGGCATTCAGTGCAAGTAATTGTCTCCCAAGTTAAATAAATATATTTAAAAAATCTGCACAAATCTTCAAGCAAACTCGGCAAATTTATCTAGATCACAGTTTGGCTTGGAAAAAGCAAATGAAGAATTTAAGAGCAAGATCAGCTCCACAGAACTGTAAATGGTTTGAAATATTTTTACCTCTATATACTATAAAAATAACAATTGCTGATCATGACCTATTTTCTCCCTTGTGAATGCAGAAGTTATTGATTTGCTTTGACAAGGATCACAAACAAAGTACTCAATACATTAATCTGTGATTTAACTAACAGTTAATCAGCATTAAAAAGGCTATGAAAAATCTGCCTGCAATATCCTGAACTAGGATTTATATTCATTTTAAATGTGAAATATCAGTACCCAACCTTTTCTTGTTTTCTTCTTATTAATTGCAAAAGGAAACAATTGCTTGACACTGGGACATGATTGCTTGCTTATTCAGTTTTTAACAAGCAGCAGAGCTTCAGCTTCAAATTAATAGTTTAATCCAAACAGCATCACCTTCTTTAAATCAGTTAAATGTATTTGTAGACATAAACATGATGGATGACTAGAAACTGGAGCATTCATTGCTGTGGGGCAACAGATGCCACAGTGAAGTCATGCTCTGAGAGATGTCACTGGGCTCAGGATGACAAAGGGCCTTCTGCACACCGTGTGAGCCAGACATTAAGACGTCCAACCTAAGCTGGGGACAGCATGGGCAATGCAGCCCCAAAGGAGCCTTGGGGAGACAACAGCAATGCTCTGTGCCTGGTGCATTGAATTTTGGAATGGTGTAGAGGCACCAGACCAGCCATGCTGGCAATGTGAGAGGTAAACGGGTAATCACTGGGTATGGCAGTAGGGGATACTCTTTCTATCCTACCTCTACAGCTCTTTCACAGACAGGAATAAGAATCTCCTTCATAGCCCTAGTAGTTTTTCCCCAGCTGAGAACTCCCCCATACTGTAGAAATATTAGCCCCATGATGTAATCACAGATGTGTCAGTATTCTGGTACTAAAATAAGCTGGCAGTGTGAGACAGCCTCTGGTCTCCTGACTCTTTTTCAGGCAGTATGGAGAAACTGCCATCAATAATCCAGTTGTTTCCAACTATGGAATATAATGAAGGTAGTTATCAGTTATCAGACAGAAATACTAGGGTAAATCATTAAGCATTTTTTCTCTTAGACCAAATATTTTGCCTTCCTGTATAACAGGATGATCTGATGCTCCTAGAACAAAGTGGCTACAAATCTGTCCTTGGTATTAAATAAAACATGTAATTTTTCATCCATCTTCCCTGATCTGGGACTTTTTCAGTTTTGCTCTGCAAGGTGAAATAAATTTTCCAAAGCTTGCTGATGTTGCAGTCTATGAGGGCAGCTTGCATTTATACAACATGCTTCACTTACTCAGACTACTTGGAGAAACATTCAGAGATACTCATAAGTGACAATAAGAAAAAACTGCGCCAAGGTGGGTAAGGCATTTCTGATCAAATGTTCTACCTCTTGCCAGATGCAAATGGCTAAGAAGGTAACTGCTGTGGAATGAGTTAAATACTTACTTTAAGATCAAACACATAATTTAATTTAAATTAATTTAAGTAATCTAAATACTGTATTAAAATCCTTCTAAGTGACTTGTAGGAAGTCCACATAGATTGTTTTGAGCTAATTGGTAATACTAATCAGACGCCCTGCTGGAGTGGCACACTAGATTCTAATTGCTCTTTTATGAATCCTCCTCTCCTTGCATTTAGCAATCCTCCACACAACTGGAGCTCTGCAGTTATGCCTCAGCAGTACCTACTGCAAGCCAGGCATGTCCTATTAAAATCTCCATTGGCTGTATTAACTACTTCCTTGAACGGGACAATGGTGTTCAGGAAATTTGGTCTTTATTTCCTTTCATCCACAAACTTGTCAAACAAGTCTGGAAAGGCTCTTCCTCTGCCTCTGTTTCTGCAGAAATGACTCTGCCCTGAAGCTGTTAGACCCCAGAGGAGACACCTCATTCAAGTCCTAGGAGCACAACTCAAGTGATGCCTTCAATGCTGAGTTAGCAGGAATCAGTGCACACCAGTATGGAATGCTAAAAATGTTGGTCCATTACCTTTCTAGCCTGTGCATGGTCATGGCTAGCGTTTTGTTCAGTTCCTCGATCATGCGGCACCCTGAAGGGTGAATGGGCAACGTGCTGGACCCAGAAGGAAGGTGCTGGCTGTGGCTGCCGTACTGGAGCTGGTGCTGGTGAGCTGCTAACTGGGATGGCAGGACAGTGTGATGCTGCTGGGTCAAAGGCTGCTGGGAGCTCTTCTGCGTGGAATAGGATGAGAGAGAGAGGTCTGGCCCCCCTAAAGGCATGCAAATCATGACTTTCTTTGGAGGTAGTGGAGGTGACAGTTTAACTGGCATACAAGGCAGTTTCACAGGAGCGCCAGGATCTAAAAGAAAGAAAGAGAGCACAGGTGTTAATTTTCATGTCAGTAAGAAGGAGATGAGAGTATCTGCCTGGGTGAGCAGGTACAGAGGTTGCTACTCAACATAGGAGAGTGCACACCTGTTGTGACAGACAACTCCTATTGTATGCTCAGCATGGTCTCCAGAAAAACACTGTTGTTTTGCAGCACTCCTGAGTCTCACAAAAAAACATCCCAGGGCTGTGCATGCCCCTAATAAACACATTAAGCAATACTTAACAAGGCTTGTGGCATACTTTAAAGCTCTAATCCTCCAAAATAGCCCTGTGAGGTAGATGCAACTTCTTCCACTCAACAGGCACACAAATAGGGGGAGAGCAATTAGGATGAGAGCAATTCAGTGTCTGAAGTTACAGGATGACTCACCACCATCACTGCCAGAGCAAAAGCTTAGGGATTTCTGATCCATCTCAGCCACTGCAGTACAATTACTACAAGTCACACTTCTTACAGCTTTGACATGTGCAAAACATCTGGTGTAAAAAATTACATTACAGGGCCAAAGAGAAAAGAAATAAGGTTTGAATACTAAATAGGACAGGTTTGGAAAAATGGAGGGTACATGAGGAGAAAAGTTAAAGGGCACTAGGTTGTTAGGACTAATGCATTCTTTTGCAGAAGTGGCAGGCATTTTTCTCTGGACTCAAGCACTGAATTTTACCTTTTTAACTCTATTTAAAACATTCACTGAAGTCCATAGTTCATCAGACAGGAAAAGACTTCACTGACTTCAATGAGAAATCAGTGAGAGGTCCACAAGCAAACCTCTCTTCCAGAACTCAACTGAGTTGGAGATTTTTGGAGTTGCATTGTGAAATATTTTCAGAAGGGAAAAGAAGTAACACGAGGGCTAGTAGTTGCCAAGATGAACGGGGGAAATGGTCACAAACCATGTTAAGAGTGAAAGAGAGAGAAAATATATACACTGTGAGCAACAACTCTAAGTTTGTCTCTAGGAGGAAGGCCAGGCCCTTTCCAGCCTGAAATACTGCACACATTTGTCTCCGCTGTAGCATTTGTCACTGTAGCTCTGTGGGTGAGGCTTGTATGACCTTTGTTCTCTTGCTGCTTCTGTCCACTCCTCTGCTACGACATGGTAAGGGAATTGCAGGGCCAGAATCTTCTTTTGACCTGAAGAAGCTTGGGAGTTAGATGCTGCTCTCCAAAGTTCATCATTATTCTGAATGCTACCAGATTTCCATAGTCCTTTTCCAGACTATACAAACTGGTTCTTTTTGGTTTAAACTATCCTCCCCCCTGATTCCCTTCATTCTTTCCTTCTTCCTGGCTTGCTCTGGGTATTGCCTGGACTTCTATCCATATCTAATAGCCAGGGTACACAAGTTTGATATTAGGACTAGCAAGCAGTAACACTTCTTGAAAATGATTACGGATTGTAAGGTGAAAAAAGACCATGAGCTAAGTTCAGATATGTCTCTTGAGTTATTTTAGTGCTAGTCACATCTTCCACAGCATCCACTTGATATTAGTGGTTTTGCTATGCTAGGAACACCACATTGACAGTGTAAGCCTTCCCCCTCTCCAGAGTGTTTATAGGCTCCTACACAGAGGGGTTCAAGGCAGTGCAAAGATGAAATGCTGCATGCTGGTTTTGGAGGGGATAGAGTTAATTTTCTTCACAGTGTCTGGTATGGGGCTGTTTTGTATTTGTGCTGAACAAAGTTTGAGTTGATAATACAGAGATGTTTTTGTTATTGCTGAGCAGGGCTTGCACAGAGCCAAGGCCTTTTCTGCCTTTTGAACTGTAACACAGTGGAGGGAAACCTGGGATGCATGGGAAGCCAGGACAGGTGATCCTAAGTGACCAAAGGAATATTCCAGACCATATGATATCATGCTCAGCATGTATAGTGAAGATAAGAAGGAGGAAGGGGGGGGATGTTTGGAGGGGGGGGGGGTGTTTGTCTTCCCAAGGAGCCATTACATGTGATGGGGCCCTGCCCTCCTGGAGATGGCTGAACACCTGCCTGCCCATGGGAAGCAGTGAACACATTCCTTGTTTCACTTTGCTTGTGTGCATGGCTTTTGCTTTCCCTATTGAACTGTCTTTATCTCAACTCATTCATTTTCTCAGCCTGACTGAATATGGTCCTAATACTTTTACCCTTCTGATTCTCTCCCTGACCCCACTGGTGGGGGAGTGAGTGAGGGGCTAAGTGGGGCTTGGCTGCTGGCTGGGGTTACACCATGACATAGGGGTATGGAGAAAAAGTGGCCTTTCCACATTGCAGAGTGGAAGGGCTATAGAGAGTAGAATCCAAGTCTTCTACCTTTCAATGTAATATTAAATCCACTTAACATGTTGTCTCTTCTGATGGCTCTACGAAGGCTGAAATTTAACTCATGGGTTTGCCAAAGCAGTAAAAGAAAAAAAAAAACAAACCACATTCAGGATTTTCTATTCAATCACAAAAAGGTCTTCAAGTCACCTTGTTTTTCTTACAAATATATTATTTGCATACATTTCCTTTGTGTATCCTGCATAAAAGAACACACTCTTCAATTAAAGGTAAATAACAGAAAGAGTAAGGAGTAAATTGTATACAGCCCTGAGAATAAAGCTCCTATGGGATTTGTAGTAAAAAAAGTGGGTTTTTTCACACATTTATCCTTCAGGCAATTTTACTTCTAGAGCTTGTCCTGAATTACAAAGACTACACTAAGATCTGCACTTCCATTTTGACAAATACAGGTTGGTTTAAGATCCTTTTCTGCAGCATGTCAATTAAAGTCTTCATTTGACAGTGCCTGTGCCTGGATGCCCCATCACTCTGTGGCAGCCCTCCTTAATGGTGAATTCAAAAAGATCCCAACTGCAGGCACCTCTGTCTTTTGACAAAAGAATAACTGGAAGGACCATTTGTGTTTTCTGCTTTTTGGGATCCTGAAGATCAGAGCAATATAGTTCAGGTATAAAGCAAACAGGAATCCTTCCTTCCTTCTTCTAAATACAGTGAAAATTTCTTTTCTCATGCAAGTATTCATGCAGTAGAGTTGTGGCACAGGCACTGCAGCTCTGGAATTGTACAGGAGCACAAGTCTAGCTTAATTATCCTGAGCAGCCACATACTCATTCCAGCATGAATCAGATGCACACACTTTGGTTTGACTCCGCACAACAAAGGTTTGGACCTTCAGCATCCACTTAAATTTAAACAAATGCTTCACATTAACGTTTTCAATGGTACCAGTGCTGAGTGACTCCACTGGACACCTGTCAAAAATTGTGCCCATTATTTTTAATGTCCTCATTCAGGCTGACTGTTACAGCCAGGTTCTTGAGCTTGTCTGAATATGGTCTTAATACCAAAACAGACTGTTAGAAATGACCAGAGGCATTAAATCTGCTTGTCTGTCCTCCACCTGCAGGAGAATTCTGCTTTGTTTAAATAAAATGGTTAAAAGGAGAATTAGTACAATTTGCTGGGAAATGTAACTATCTTTATTGACACCAGTAATGGAGACCTTGGTATTGGAAGTTTTAATGTGTGGTCTGATCAGTGAGTATGCTGAACAAGTGGCCTTGCCCAAATCCATGGGCTCTGGGAATGCTGTTGGGAACTGTGCTACCATCATCTACACTAAGGGACAGAACAATTTCTCCCTGCATGTGAGATGACTGAGTTTTACAGTTCTTTCCTCTGTTTGCTTTAATGTCACAATGTACATGATTTATGAACCAGAGCTAGTAACAATTACTGTCTCCCCCATGGAATATACATCAGACATAGGCATCAGCAGATGAGTAAGAAGCTGGACAGGGGAAATAAGAACAAGGAATCTATGATAAGTGTCTTCTCAGTGAAACATTACCAGAGTATTAAATCATTGCACAAAGCACTGAAAAGAAGCAAACTGTGTGAAGCCAGGTGTGCAAGGCTGATTAATCTCTTCTGGCTGAGGTTTTTCATGCTCAAGAGAATAATGAGCAATTTTGCAAGATGTTGGTTCCCAATCCGGATGTGACCACTCAGCACTATGTAATAACTTGTATGCTAGAGTTGATAAAAAAGACATCAACCTCTCCACTCTTGATGATAATCAATTACTTAAAAGACAGTTGTGGATGCCACAATATTTGCTACACATCAGAATTTTGACAAGCAGGCCATCCCTTACTCTTTCCATATCAGTTTGCTAACATCTGTAGTTACTATATTTCTTTTGGGGTGTTCATGAGATAAATATAGGTTTATTTTTGCACAGATTTGCTACTATATGGTTTTTCTGAAGTGTTAGTGGTTCACTGGAGCTGTGAACCATATACATCAAGTCTGATGCTTAGTCACTGAACATGGCTGGAGAATTGCTCAGCACACATTGAAGACACAACTGCTGCAGATGGGGTGCAAGGAACTTCTGGATGTATGGCAGCAAAGGTTGCTGCAGATTGTAGAAAGGCTCATCAAAATCTTCAAATTCTGCCCCAGCTGAACTACTGCATGGAGAAAGAGGACATGCCTGGGGATCCTGGGCTTGTGGCAGAGCTGGCTGTGTTGCTCTTTGTGGACTCCTTGCCAAATGTAAGGCAGTGCTGTACCCTGACAGCAAGGAAGGACAACAGACTCCTGGGTGGTACAAGAAGAAACACAGCCAGGAGATTCTGCTACTGATAGAAGGATTCCCTTCTATTCACTGGTCCTTAGACTGTGTCTAGACTACAGTGCAAGCTTAGTGTCCACCAGGAGAGATATCAAAAGAACAGAATGAGTTGAGAACAGGGTCACTGCAGTGGCTGAGGGCTAGAGCACCGGAGGTACTGAGTTATGTTCAGCTTGGAGCAAAGACAGCTTGTGAGGGGAACACTTAAGAGCTGCCTCCCAGTACCTACAAGTTATCAATAAAGTGATACTCTTCAGTGGTGTGTGGTGGGAGAAGGAAAAACAGTGGACAAAAGTGAAAAGAAAGAGGTTCAAGACTGGATTATAAGGAAAGTGTCTTCCCTGCCATGAGAAGAGGCAGTTAGTGGAACAGGTTTATCCAGACAGGTTGTACAGCTGGCATCCTCTGACGTTTTCAACACCCAGCTGGTCAAAAGCCTAAGCAATTTGGTCTGATCCCATACCTGGCTCTGCTTTGAGCAGGAGGTTGGATTTAAGATCTGCTGAGGTCTTTTTCCTCACCTGAATGACCTTACACTGTGACCTTTGCTGTACTGTATACAGCTAGTAAGTAATACAAGTAATACAGCTTGTCATAAAGTTAATGAGACACTCTTCCTCCTAAGTAATTAATTATGTAAAATAATGTGCAAAAAACTCCCTCAAACCAACAAACAGTGCAAAAAACAGTGTGGCTTGTTGAGGGAGCTCCATGGGGTGATGTGCCTGATATTTACTGTCCCCATTTGGACAAGTAACTTTTGCTTTTTCAGGTCTTCTTTCCTGTAATCACCTGTGCCTAAATGGCGAGAGTCTCTTTTCTTGTTTCAATGAGTTTTTGAGAAGTCAAAAACTGTTCTCAAAGGTTTGCCATGCATCTCCTGCTGACTATAGCAAGATCTGCAGTCATGTCTTTTGGGGAAGATTTGAGACGGAATTCTTTGCTGTTCTTCTGTACCACATACGCATTCAAGATTCAGGTTGAATATGGAGAACAAAAGCAAGGCATGATTATCCCTAAAGGGTGAAAGGTATAGCTCTGCATGAATTCCTGTGCAGGGCCTTGGAAAGGGTTTCAAAGACGAGAAGATTTCCTGATGCCTGTATGTGATATGTACTCCTCTCCAGGAAGAAGCACAGAGAGGAATTATAAAGGGAGAAACTGCACCAGGGTCCAGTTTCCATGAGAACCTGGTGAAGGAGAACTGCTTTTGCTCTGCTGCTTCTCCCTTGACACGCAGTGAGAGAACTGTCCATTGTCTTCATGCGAATGTAACCTCCCTTCATGAATGTAGCCGGCCAGAGCAGGCAGCTGGAGGTAACATCACTGTGGAGGAAGCTTCTGGATTATGCCTTGGGCTCATCTACAGGGAGTCTTCTGATACATATGTGACTACTGCATTATAAAATATTCCAGAGTATTTACTGGACAAATTGTAGTCGTAAAAACTTTTACAAAGTTGTCACTTATAACCAGCTGTGTGTTGGCAAGGCACCAGGACCCCAGGCACTCGTGCTCTCAAACCTCATTCTTGTTTTGTCTGCATTGTAAGAAGCAAATTTCGAGGATTTTTAATATTTTGTACCCTATTAAATGTGTGCCTCTAATTATAAATTAGTTCTGAGTCTACACAGACATAACTAGAAAGCCCAGTATCAGAACTAAAAACGTGCTATGTGTCTCTTCAAAATATTGAATGAAAAAAAAGCAAAAGAATGCAAAAAGCTTAAATGGAATAGATATTGGCCAGATATAACCAAAGCTACATCCTATTCTAATATTAGGCTGAATTTTGGCTCAAACAGACTCAAGTGCTCCTGAGATCCCATCTTAATGGCACATATTTTGTTCTCTGATGTTTTAGGAGCTTTATGGGTTATTGGTGATTCAGTTGAAAAATATCTAATTAATTTCAGAAAGCATTGTCTGCTCTGTGAAAATTAACAGCTTAATGAATCAAGATCAAAGAGAACTTTACAACACTGGGGTCTATCAAATCAGACATGCCTAGCACTCCTCTCACTTGACCATTAAAGATTTTTTGATTAACTGGGGACTTGAACACCAGAACCCCAATTAAATTTGGTCCCAGGTAATTATTTCAACTCTTCCTAAATTTTCAGTGAAGGAAGCTCGAAGTGTCCTAAATGCCTGGGTTCTGCACGTGAATATCAGAGAAATAAAACAACAAAAGAAGTTCTATCTTGTGAACATTGTCTCATACTAATCAGTCTAATGCTAATCATGTTTGAAAACCAGGACAAGGCTCACCAGGAGGTGACTGGCCAACAGGACATGCAGAGCAGTGAACACAGTGGTAACAGAACAGTTAAGGCTCACGTTTTTCTCCTGGAATTGCCTGTCTTCTAGGGCTTATGTGAGCACTTCCACACCCAGTGCTGTGACAGGGATGTTCCCTTGATGGAGGCAGCACCATCAAAACCACAGGACATGGCGTGAGGAAAAGCATGGAGCATCTTCTGCAGCAGTGTTGGTACCACTCCCAGTGGCTGCCCTGCAGTCTGCTCTTGGCTCTGGCACTGTTTCTATAGTGTCCCATCCCTACAGAGCCTCAGCCTTGAGAAGAAGCATGCCAAGGCTGTGTGATTTATATTTGCTAGAGGCAATTCTCTCTTCCTTCCACCTTTAAATGGATTTTTTTTTATTCCATTCACCACAAAATTAAATGTGCTCTTACGTGTTTATTTAGGTCTGCTCTTTTATGTGCATTTCTTATCAATTGAAAGGCCAATCTTTGTCTTGGCACAGGCAGATAGATATTTGAGATGGCTCAAAATGCTTTCAGAGGAAAGGAATGTTTCTTTTCCATTTCTAAAACCTACAATAAATTCTTTGTCAAGCCCTGCAAGTCAGTCTGCATAACTTTTTTAAGAACTTTGGAATCTTTTCACAGCAAGAGGTGGTTTGACTTTTTTCCCTCAAGGTTTGTTTTTAAAATATTTTTCCTTTTTTTTTTTCCTCTGACCACGTCTGTAGTGATTTTTTAATATATGTTTGTACAAAACATCTTTCTATTAAATAGATACACTTATGTACACGTATACATGCATATATATATATATGTAGATAGAAGTTGAGTTGCTTCTCCCTTTTCACATGTGTACCTGAACCCTTCACAGGATCACATCTCCTCTCATAGTCTTTTGAAAGAACTACCAGACCATTAAACCTCTGTCACTCTCCACTAGCCATGCCTGATATGTTTTAATTTGTCCTTCAACCTTCTCAAAAATTCTTCAGTAGAAAACTGTGTATTCAGCAAGAAATGAAAAGTTTTCATTTTGAATGCCAGAGTTCAGATTTTGCTTGTTTTCTCACTCCCAAGCAAAGGATGTCTCTGGAGTAATTAGAAAAAGAATAGCATTAATTCTGCTTCTCACTGAGGAGGATGCTTCATTAGGATTGATTGCTCATTTCCAAAGATTGTACATGGCTAATATAATTACCACTGGAGAACACAAGGCACTGAGCAACACTTATATCCTTTGGACCACCAAAGTAAATGGACCCTTTAGAACAAGTTGAATACTTTTATATATAAGGAATGTATAAGTGAGGGTTGCAGTACCAGCAGGAATACTGTCAATTAAATTATGGCTCTACGACTAAATTTGAGTCTCCTTTCCTTTATCCTGAAGGTTTTGTACACGCATGTACAAGAGTCTACCTATACTCACATACAAGACTTTATATAGGACTGGATGAGACATCAGTGAAGGCCACCACAAGAGGCCACACCAGAGGAGTCACAGTTCTGTTTCACTTCCATTGGAAAGTCATCACCATCAAGCACCTCACTTATGCTGATAACTTGAGCCCGATTCTACTTCACACAAAATTTCCAACTGCGGAAAAACAAAACTACTCCAGAAGCCCTCATCCTTTGATTCTTCTGGTATCTGTTACAAAAGAATGGCTTATGAACCAAGGACCTGAGTTTTTTCCTATGTTATTCCTATATTTTTATTTCTTCCATGTTGGCCTCATTTCTGAACAACTTCTTGTAATTGGGACAGAGTTTTATGGGAGATCACAGGAAGCTGGTTTTGTCCTTAGGTGAAGCCATGAATACTGCTACCTGGCCTTGCAGGCTGCAGGACCACCCATTCAGTTTGTAGCAAAGGGCAAGATACTAAATATTATGTGCAGATTTTGGCAGGTAAGAAAGTAAAGAGGTTTCACATAAAATGTACAGAACTATACAGGACAAAAAAGTGTGGTCATCCAAACAGAAACATGAAGAGACTACGTAGAGATGAGAGAAAACCAGAACATGTTCTTTCCTAATGAGCACTTTCCTGATATAGATATTAAACCTGAATAAAATGGGTGTTAACTGTCTGAAAAGAAAATCTACAATACATAAATGTGGGCAGAGCATTTCTCACATCAGTTCTGAAAATATCAGGCAGGATTAAGACAAGATCAACCCAGGGGAAGACAGGTAGCTGCCCCACTACAAAGATGAACCACACCTCATATTCAACTCAGGATTTTGAGATGCTGCCTGCTGTGCAGCAGCTGCAATTATGAGCACACTGTTCAAAAGGTGCAGGCAAGCATTTAGGGAAGCTATTTTCATCAGCATAAATATAGCCATCCTTTGCTTCAGCAGCTGAAATGAGAGACTGGGAGGAGGAGACACACCCACCCTCCTTCCACATTCACCTAGAACTTTGAATCCCAAAGAGCCTGGACACTTGTGAAAACATGTGGAACACAAAACAGAGCCTGTGTTGTTTACTGTTCCTACCTTCCATGCAGTGAGAGCTAAACTGCAGCATTAAGCACAGGACATCAAAATGCTGGTGATTGGGAACTGGAGCTGGACTCACCAGTGGGAGGGGACTAGTCAGAGCAGGGGTGGAAAGGGGGAGCAGTTTGGAAGATAATGTAAATACTGAGGCAAAATGGCAAGAAGTCATGGGACAGAATTACCTGTGTAAGGATCAGGGGCAAGTCAAAGACAAACATATGGAAAGATACAGGATGTGTGGAGGGAGACCTGCCCATATGGCGGTCGAGGGGACAAGCAACAAATTGCAAAAGGAGAAATCAAAACTCTCCCTTTCCCCTCAACTCTCACGCCTTTCCTCATTAAGGGCATTTAAAGATATCCTAGTTTTTTCTGATACTTCCTTTCCCATCAAAGCACATCCTGCAATTTCAGTGGTGATGGTAACTCTTGATGAATAAGGGTGAGGAGGGTTAGGAAATGCCACAGCGGTCTTAAGCAATTAGAGCTGAGAGGGGAAGTGCCCCTGGAGCAACCTTGATGAAGGTGCAGTCTGAAGATTTCATGATCCCTGCCCTAGGTACAGCACGTACATCACCAGCACACACACAAGTGCAAACAGAGTTACAGAAAGAGGAAGAACATTGAGAACCTTGCTACAAAGGCAGCGTTTCCTATAAGGGAAATGGTGGGGCTGAGGGTCCAGGAATACCTACTTACCAGTTAAGTGGCTGGCAATCCTGGCAATAGGTTTAGGAGGCAGGGCAGGGGGCTGTTTGAGGAGGGACAACTGTTTCACTGGGGTGTCCTCATGGTCTCCAGGGAAAGCGGCAGATTTTTTGGGGGGAAGTAGCAGGACTGGTTTAGCTGTAGGATCTTGGGACAGGAGGACGCCGGATTCATTGGATGTGGGGCTCTCTTCAGACACTGGAGGACACAACCACATCATAGACGCAACAACGTTACGAGCAAAGCAGCAGCAGATACAGCCGAAGTCAGACAAGAAAAGCAGCACAGCAATGCAGATTAGGAATGACTCATAGATTTCACTCAAACATCGTATAACGTAGAAAGGAGGAAAGAAGGAAAGAAAGAAAGAAAGTAAAAGAGAAAGAGTAACACACATCTACACAACAGCCAAATTTCCCATTACTTCTGAGAGAAGCCAGCTCCCATCCAGGCTGGGTAGTACTTCCACATCAGGAACACAAATCAGGTTTTATAATGTCACATCTCTGATGGTCTGTCACCACAGCTTGCCTAGGACCAGATATGTTAGCAGGTGGTCTGTAAACTTACCCTGTTAAATGTAAAAAGCACATCATGGGGCCTACTCTGTTTTGAAAAGGCTGCATAGCTGTGCAAGATCACAGATGACAACTTCTACTGCTCACTTTTCCTCACTTGACCTTTGTCCACAACTCTCAGCAGCACAACCTGATGCAGAAAGAGGAGCTAACCTAGATGTAGAGCATTGCTGTCTCCCTGCACAGGCTGGGGAAGAAGAGCAGCCAGCCTCACCCAGGGCAGGGCAGCTGACTGTGTTAGTTACTGACAGATGTGTGGTGGGAACTACAGACAGCACCATGGGGCAGGTAGAGGGCACAACGTTGTACCCCAGGGCTCAAAAGTGTTGTA
This sequence comes from Melospiza melodia melodia, assembly GCF_035770615.1. NCBI lineage: Eukaryota > Metazoa > Chordata > Aves > Passeriformes > Passerellidae > Melospiza > Melospiza melodia. The sequence continues at coordinate 85,795,253 of NC_086194.1, forward strand.
AGCTCTCTGCTCTAGAGCTCATTGGTACATCTGAGATGTAGACAGAGAGCTGGAAACCTGCTTTTTACATGTTCACAAAGTGCAGGGGTTTTGCCTCACTCTGAGAGAGGTTACTGGCCTAGAGGTAGAGCATTAATTCTCCATCAAGTCAGTCAAAATTTCTTGTGGAGCATTCAGTGACAATCTCTATACTGTCACCTCCTTCTACACCAGAAGACCTTCATTTTGACAAGGATTTCTCAGGGCTAAACACCAAATGTTAGAAGTCAAAAACTTGTTTCAAACAGCTTAGAGTATCTACACCATAACATAAATGAGATGTTACCTGTCCCATCCATGATCTCTGTGGTTGGGAGCACCTCATATGAACAGGGTTCCACAGATGCTGGGACTGACTCCAGTTCTGCTAGGGCTGGCAGGGACACCTGGCTGGAGCTCAGCCCAGAGCCCAGAGGCTGTCCATTCTCCAAAGCTCCTTCTTCATTTGGTATGGAAAGTTCCCCATCTGTTCATAGTCGGAGGAAAGAAGAATGGCAAAAAAAGAGACATAAATAAAATGCAGACAGAATTTTAAATTAAATCTATTTCCATTTAGATTGTTTTCAAATGAGGAACTTGGACTGAGATCTTCTATATACATATGCACTGGGTTTACGTGGAAAAGTTTTGATACCAGGGGGTCTACACGGGTGACTTCTGTGAGTAGCTGCCAGAAGTTTCCCCCATGTCTGATGGAACCAGTTCCAAGCTGGACCTACTGCTGGCCATGGCTGAGCCTATCAGTGATGGTGGTAGCACCTCTGGAGTAACATATAATTATAGTCAAATATCTGTATTCATCTTTTGCTCTACCCTGGAATGGTCATTATGAACCATGTTCTAAGTTGGTTGATTCCTGACCATCCTTGACCCACATAGACATGCAGTCCCATCCAATGCCAAAAAAAAAAATCTGTTTTCCCTCTCTTTGTTGAATCTGGGAAGTCAGGAATGACAGTAGGCTGGAACTAAAGAATATTAATACATACTGTATATAGCATTTTAATATTAATAACAATAATTATTAGCTTTCCCCACGCCAACTTTTATGCTATAAGGGACACAAAATCACAGGGATATGTCCCTGTTTTACATACAAATAACCACATTTTATGTAAGGAAGAGAGAATATTTTTTTATTTGCCTGATGTAAAGTCTTGATACTGGGGTATATCAGATTCCATTTAGAAAGCCTGTTTTTATAGTTACTAATAATATCTCGTCTATCTGAGCAAAATTTCTGTGACAGCAGCTGGCATTTTCTTTCCTATCAAATATCCCTTCACATTAGAAATAATAAAGAGCAGAAGAAAGGATTCAGATTATTCTCTATGGTGTCAACCTGTATGATTTTTATCTCTGAACTTGTTAAGCACAGCACTTGGGTACCTGGAGGCAGTGGCTACATGGACATCACAATTAGAGTTTTATAAAGCAAAGTGTTCAGCCCCTATGGTTACAAATGGAAACCTGAAAATATAACTGAAATGTGACCTGTAAAATTAAAAACCAGCAGGCAAATATGCAGAACTTGATTTTACTATTTAAATTACTTCTAAAAATGAAACTCAGGATTTCAGAATATGCTTTTAGATTTTTGGGCACCACTGATTAGCCATATGTAGCTCAATGTATTGAGTGGAGATGTACATCAGTCAAATAAGTGCACATTTTCCCCTCACAGGGCTAACAAATCACTTTGGAAAACAATACTGAAAAGATAAAAAGTCTAATTTTGGTGCTAGTATACAGCAATTAACAAGTCTGAAAATACATTAGCTGATAACTATTCAGAATAATGTTTCTGCCATTTAAAGCTTCTCTACAGCAAGTGAAGATGATCTCCTGTCTATTTTGGAATTATTGTGAATACTGAGGTCTTGACTTTCTTGGTTTTGTTGGATGCTTTTTGGAGCCCAGAGAGCTATTATGGTAGTGCAGTCATATCATACTAGACTGAAACCTGACCCATGACTTTGAGAGATCAACTGAGCTGGCTAAAAGGTGGCAACATGAATTAAATCTATGGGCTTGGGCCAAGTGTTTGTAGCGCAAACTCCTTTCTAACTGCTGTGCCCATTCTATTCAAAGCTGTTTACTTCAGCTTACATACTGGCTGAATTTTTTTTTAAATTTTTGCTGCCTAGGAAAGTAAACATTTTTTTACTTAGCTGTTTGGGCAGAAATGCTGTGTACTCTATGCTGTCTCTGTCTCCCTTTTATAAAGACATGTTTGGGATAAGGATTAATGTTCTCTCAGTCCCTGGTTTCATGAAAGAGTGTAACTATTTCTTATGTAGAGCATCTGCTTCTTGAATGAAAGGCAGCGACTGTGTCCAGCAATATATTCATTAATTCAGTGCGTTAATTCAAACTAAATGTGACTGTAACTATGAGAAAAGTATGCATGACAAACCCAGCAATGTTAGCTTTTTGGAGAGATGACTACACATTCTTCATGAAGTGAGATGCCTATTGTAGTATGCTGAGCACCTTGAAATCCTACTGTCTGAAGTGTGCTATGTACTTCTCAAGGTATATTAGCATGATTTAAAAAAACAGCATTTGAATGATCCATGAAGACCTACAATTGCAAAAAAAGTAAAATGTAAGATGAAATTTTGGCTTTTACCTTTTGTCTTAATACTAATGCATGGCATCTTTCTGTACTGACAGTGTAACCTTTTTTAATCTTACATCTGAATAGCTTTAATCTTGATTTAGAGTCTAAAGCTTGTCCTTGGATTTGAATGAAATCATCAGACATGGCACAGAATCATGACTGAAATATACACCCTAAATCAGGTGTTGCTTAAAGAAGAGCTACCTGGAGAGTTGCTCAAGTACAGCAAACAGATCAAAGATGTGGAAAAAATAATTTGTAGAGGAAAGAGTATCTCAGTATGAATTAATCCTGCATCAGAGATATGCTTGACAACCAGATACAAAAGGCAAATTACTTATTATTTTAATAGTATTAAAGCTATTCCAGTTGGCTGATATACAAATGAAAAGAGTCCCGGTGATGCAATTATTACATATACAAGGATGAACTTATCTGTTTTCAGGAACTGGCTATGAGTTTAAAGTTAACTTTGCACAGTGATAACATATGTAATCTTTTGTTCTCAGACTTGCTAAATCCTTTGCTGTTTTCACAGTGTCTGGTGCTACTTAGTGGAAAATGACTAAGTCCAGGAGCTTTAATAACATCAGCTGTGTGTGAAACTGGACGGGTCCAGGAGGGAGTAGCTTGACCTCTGCAGCAAGAGAGCACATGAAGGCTGCTCTTCCTTCTCTTACTCAGGAGACTCTGCACACCTGAGGTCACTGAAAAAACAGGACCTCAGAGGAAACTCTCTTATGCAAAGGACTCTGCCCAGACACCGATTCATATCAGCATGTGAAAGCACAGCATGGGACGAAGGCCCAGAGATACACAGACGATGTCTTCAAAACCTGTGGCTCCTAAGCATGGTTTGTACTCCTGAACACATCTGCATTTTCCACTCTCAGGTACTTCTAAAACATTGCCTGGTGTGAAGCAGCCCACAGTGCATCACACCGACTGGCACAAACCAGTCCTGTTGTGTTCCCCCTTTTTTGTAGCTCTGCCTACCCTCTCACTGTGTCTTTTACTCTGAACTACCTTAGAGTACACAGCTTTTTGCATATCTGAAAAGTGCCACACTCATGCATTCCTTCTACAGAAGACTGGCTATGGAAGTCAAAATGGACAAGTTGAAATCCTGGATTAATTTTTGGATAGGGTTATTTCCTTCAATACTTGTCTGCTCTCAAGTAGACTGTCCAAGCAAGAAATTCTTGATGACAAAGACTAGGAAGGGCAGAGTAAAATTCATTGTCATTCTCTGCCATGACCCCAAGGGTGGGAAATGGAAAATTGGGTGTTCTTGTATGTGGTCAAGACCTGCCCCTGGAACTATTTCCTAGCCTTGGTGGCTACCTTAGAACAGTAGCTGAGATCCTGCACAACTTTAGCACCTAAGCAGATGCCTGATTTTGCGGGATGCCATGGAGTTTGAGACAGGCTGCTTCTGGAGGAGTTCAAAACTTCCATTTTGAATACCAGAATATAAAAGACGAAGATTGCCCATGTTTCCTTGGAAAACCATTGCAACATTGCCTTTGGCATAAGTAATTGGTGCACATTCATATTCAGAAATTTCTCACTACAGGCAATCTCATCTACATTCAGAAAGAAGAAGAGCTATCAAAATACTACAAGTAGATTTAGTTCTTTGACCAGCAGCATGAAACAGTGGGCAATTCTAATGACAGATGTTTTTGGGACAGTTACACCTCCATGTGGAAATCAAGGTCTGCTCCTATGTGTAGGAGTGATGGCAAAAATATGAGTTCCTCTAAATGTTGAGGTATGTTCTATGATGCAGGTGGAAGATGTGTTTTTAACCTCTCAGGACCATCTGCCCACAAATTATAAGAACAGCAGGAGCTTAATCAGATACTTCTTCAACTTACTATTTTCCGAAAGTACAGAGTATTTGAAAAAAATTATAGCCTTTGCCTACATTTTCAGAATACTCAAGTCACAGACCCCTGGAAATGGAAGATAACAGAAACTGATTCTGTCGTGAGTTTGGCCCTTAGTAAGGAAGCGCTCTCTGCAGTTCAATCAGGAGCAGCTTCAAGTGACTAATTTAAATGTGGGGGTCACTGAAATAATAACAGCATTTCTTGTTTTCCAAATGCAGCAGCTGGACTGCAGTGACTCTCCTATGTGTGACTACTGTGACTTACTGCACTCTGATAATTTTCACCTGCTGGGTGACACGAAGTCCTCTGAAAAGTCAGCAAATCCTGAAGCAAACAGGTCAGACTGTCACCTTAAACAGCAGGAAAACCAAACAGCTAATTATGCTTTTCTTCAAGGTAGAAGATTTGACAAAAACAAAACAAATCACAAGGCAAAAATTCTTGTTCTTGGGTCAATCTGCCTGCACTATTTCCTTTTATTGGTATGGGTTTTTAAAGAAAGAAAAAGCCAAAGTTACTCACAGGCCTGCTTTGCCCACCTCTTAGGAAAGGGAGATAAAGAGATTTACACCTATTGTCTGTGCAAGATGCCTCTTGGCATGGAAGGTGCTACCACAATCAAATAAAGCGTTCTACCAGGAAATGCTAAAGGTCTGTTGTTTTCTCGAAGAATTAGAGGTTACCTAACAGGAATTACAAAGAAAATGTAACTTCCACTTAAGGTTGTCAATGAAAAAAATCCTTCATTAGAATTACTCTCAGATTATTACACCACTGAAGGAAATAATGCTTTTGCTCTACACATCTTGCCTTGTTCACATCCTTGTATCATCATAGCTGTTTGAGTACTGCTGCTATTCTTGTGTATTACCACCTTCTTCTCTGCCCTACCTCTTTCTATTCATATCAGCTTTGTAAAGGTGAAAAATTGCTATAAAGAGGAAATAATTTCTTTCTTTCAAATGCCTACAGACAACTTACAATTTGCTTCACAAGATGACACAGAAGTTTTCAAACAACATCATTTGATCAAGAAGAAAAAAAACCTGTAATGCTTTGGTAGCAATAGAAGAGGAATCTTCTCAAGTTTCAACGTGGAAGGCAAGTCACAGAAGACTTCACAGAAAAGATTTTTCCTGGGGAAGCCTTTAGGATTATGTAGGGCTGGTTCAGAGGGTGGCTACATGTGGGATGTGAGGCAGGGATGAAGGAGGTCACACCTGGGACAGAGGTGTGACTGAAGGCTGCCTTCTGAGCTGGCTGAAGCACTGATCCCTTGGTGTGACAGCCTGGACCCCGCCTCACTGGCTGCGGTCTGATCTGAGTCACACTACAAAACGGGGACAGCACAAAGCAGTGAGAAGGGCAAGCCTATTGACAGGACTTGATTTTACTCTCAAGTTGCATCTAGGATGGTTTATAAGCCAGCAGGTCATAGTGAGAGCACACTACTACACATAACTAATAGAAACTGTAAAACTTAATGATAAGCACATTTTTGCTGCAGTTTGTTTTTAACTTAAAAAAATTAGCAGCCTGAGTTAGTAAATTTTTAAATTCTTAATAAGCTCGAGTAAAAAGCAGGTAACAGATTTAAATGGTCCTGAATTTTTGAAATAGGCCATACTTCTAATATTTGTGGAAACTTCTAATTTCTGTTGATTTCTATGAGATTTTGTACTGCTATTTCTACTGCTATGTCAAAAACCTTTAGACTTTGAATTAATGAGGCTTTAAAGCATATGCATGAGTTCTATTGTGATTAAGAAGTAACTTTATTATATTTTTACATAATTTGTTGAATTAATTACCTTAGTAATTGACAAGGGAAGCAGCAAAACAAATAGAAGACGCACTCAAATACTGACATGTATGTAACAGATGTCAACTATGTATTGTGTTACCAGTGTAAAACAATGATTTTTGTAAAACAATGGCATTTTGCATAAACAAGACACTAAAAACTCAACAAATTAATTATCCTGAACAAGGAATTATTATCTCTTCTGAGCTGTTTCAAGGGAAAGTATATTGTTCTGTGCTCATCAGGATCCAAAACCTTTAAATGTTTCCCTTTTCCACAACAGTTAATTCCAAAGTGACTCAACCAGACAATGGCAACACACAGAGACATGAACCCACTACATTTCTCCACAGCCTGGATGCTTTGCTCTTTGCAGTCAGTGACTACTGCCTATTGCTGTGATTTTTATTTCTATTGCTTTACATTTCCGATTACTTTTAATTTTTATTTGCTAACTAACTACCACATGTATTCAACAGAGAGGGCCAGACCACAGCAAAGTCAAGAGAAGTGTTCAGAGATCTTATTTTGCACAGTCTTGCAATTCAGAACTCTCTGTTCCTGGTTTCTAGTGTTACAATTATGCAATGTCTGGCCATAAAGCTATATGGGATGCCAATTTACTGTTGTGAAAAGAAAAACACTTACCTTTATCAAAAATTTCTTTCAGCACTCCTCGTTTTATAAGCTCCTCTCTGCTTTGCCTCATTGACATTTTTCTTTCCAAAGCTGTAACAAAGGATAAGGGTCAATATAAACAGAAAAGAAGGGAAATTATTGTTTTAAAAGGCTCTATGCCTTTTAAAGGCATTTAAAAATGCTCTTTCTCATCTTCAAGTCAGTGCAGTTTAGCATCTCGAAATAAAGGCTACTGGTAGTCCAGAGAATCTGTCTGCTACTGCAGTGTGGCTGTTACTGACAGAAATGGTGGTAAACTGACTGATTTGAGGGCATGTCTGCACAGCCATTGCTTGGTTTTGACACATAAGCCAAACATTTCTGATTTCTGTGGAGAATTAGGGACAGCAAAGGGAGAAAAGGGAGATTATTGCAGGAGCTGAAGAGGGAAAGGTAAGAAAGAAGGCAACACAAAGGCTCAAACCAAGGAAAGATGTGGCCACAGAACATGGCCATGGACTGTGTCCAAGCTGTGAAAGCCAAGGCTTCTTTGCCACTTGTTCCAGTGAGGGCACGTTATGGTGTTTGGGACAGTGCAAAAAAAGAGCTGATTAATAGAGCCTTCTCTTCCCTGGAGGAGTGTCTTCCCCTAAAGAGATGTAAAGCAGGGAAACTCCAAGAGAGCCACTGCAATTTATGCCAGATTTGAACAGCTCAAGTTGTGTATTGGCTGCTTGGAGACCGCGGTCACTGAGGCAGCAAAATGACAGATAGAAAATACATGTCTCTTTAGTGCAGTAGTAATTAAAACAACGTCCAATTAACCAAAACACCACAAAGGACACACACACAGGCAAAGAGCTGAAAGCCAGAAGCTGAGGGCTCAAGAAGTGATGTGAAGGAGTGGCTGTGACTGAACCCGCTCTGTGAGAAACAAGCCTGTGCCTGCCAAAAAAGAGGCACAGTCAAGGGCAAATGGCTTCTGCCATATGCTCCTCTAGCAGACCCAGCACTGATGCACACACACACACAAATGAACTGGGACTTAGCATCCTCAGCCTGCCCAAGGCAGATTTAAAGCAAAAGAGGCTTGGAAACCCCCTGTTCTCCCCTGAAAACAGGAAGGTGCAACCTTTCTTGGTACTGCCGTGGGTTGATTGTTCCCACAGGGACCCATATATCTAGTGAATTAGCTGTGCTTATACTGGCACACCGTGCTTATTGCAACTTATTTGCTGCCAGATACTTAGGGCTAATATGAACAAGGCCAGCTCTGCTTCACTTTTTTCCACAGGATAAATGTTTTTCCCTGTTTTTAAAATCAGTTTTGAGCATGTATTCCTCGGGACAAAGATGACCAATATGTACAGTCATAGTACATAGTTAAAAACCCTGGTCTCCCCAGGTAGAGACACACTCTCTGAACTTCAGCATGGATGAGAATTAAAGGCAGGTCCCTTTGCTGAAGCACCAGACCCCACACCCATTAACCAGCCACAGGGTGCAGTTTCATTTTGGAGGTTGTTAAACTAACAACAACATTTGAAGAAGTGCTTTAGGCACCTCAGCTGACTTGCAATGAAACACTGATGTCTAAGTTTTTAATATGCTTTTGAAAAGAAAGGCTCAACTACAAAACTCTGGAGTCACACTGCAGACTGCTCTCCAAGCTGCCTTTTCCCTGTGCTGAAAGGGTCTTGTTCTGGTGCAGCATTTAAAGCTTTTTTCTCTTCCTCCTTAAGAATAGCTGCTCTCAGACCTTCCAAGAAGAGCCAGAACAAGCTGCAACTAATTCCTGAGCCTTTTCCTACCAAAGAAATTGTTAAAACTGACTGAGTTTAAAGAGCAATTTGGTGGCACCCAGCACCTTTTCCAATAGGTCTCAAAAAGTGTAATTTTCTGTTAGAATAAGCAGCACACTGAACTTGCTCATCAGTGGGAAACCAAGCTGGGTGAATCAGCAGCAAAGCACCAGTTTCTGCATACAGACAGCAGCACTGCACACAGAACAAAGACACAGGCAAATTCCATTTCTGTACTCTATCTGACCACAGATAGCTAAGTAACAGATCCCCATTTTGCACACAAATTCACTGGCATCCACCTGGGTGCTCTGTCTCACCCTCCTGCCCAGACAAGAGCTGGTTATGCAAGGTAGCAGCGTATGACTTCATGGCTAGGAGGTCCCACCTCATTATCACAGTACTGGTAAGAAACACAGTCATTTTGCATTCAAAGATAGAATATATATATTTTGAAGATTGTACATATATAAATTTCTCGGATATTCCCTATTGTGATCTGCTTGTTTTCAAGAATGAAAAAACCTACAACCCTTGAGCTGAAGCTCAGACAAAATCAATTTTTTCAGTTTCTAAATCCTTTCTAAGTAGGTACAGGACTTATAGTATTAACTATTTTCCTACTAAGCCAGTTTAATTAATAAGATATTTAGAGGAAGGGCATGCTGGGCTAAGAGCAGCACTGAATGATAGCAGATGTTATATTAGAACTGTGGAACATGCTGCCTTTCTTCAATTCAAATCTTCCTCCCAAACAAGTGTTGTACATTTAAGTGCATAACCTGCTAAGCTATTGCTGATCAGATGGAAAAAAAATGAAAACATTTAGACACAGAACTCATTAGAGTCTAACACTCTGAACAATGAAATGCTTTACTTGGTCTAGATTTCTCTGACTAAGATTGCCAGTTCTTTTATGAAGGATTTTCATTTCAAGCAGAAAGCTGGTACAAAATAAATTCATTCACTCTCCACTGAGAAGGAATCCATTCACAGCAGAGGATAAATGTAAACCTTTGAATTAATCCTTGATTCATGGGAACCGTGTAAATTCTGTGATGGGAAAAAATGAATTATAATTAATATTTAAGAAAAGATGTATTACTTCATTAGTGTTTTTCCTTGGTGATTAACCTCATTTTTTTTCATTTGTACAACCTTCCAGGAGATTAGAAATAAGCATTAAGCCCTCTTTATGGAATCTACTTATTCCAGAAACTAGTTACTGCAACAAATTCATCCACTCTACAAGAAACTCTCAGTTACTAGTTTAGAGAAATGAGCCTATGTGTACTTAATGGTAGAAGCGTACAGATTTTGCCAGTGTGCTCTGCAGTACGCTGTTTCTTTTATGCTTTGATGAAGAAACAGTGGGAAATGTTTTTATTAATGTTTCTGAGCTGCTATTTTTGAACTCGTCCCTCAGGAGCAGCCCCCCTCTGCTGTTCAAGCAGAGTTTTTCTCTGTGGCAGACCCATTAAGATCAGTAAAGCCTTGACAGGGTCAGGAGAAGTTCCTGCCCCTCCACTCTGAAAATCAAACACAGTTTTGTCTTTATCCCTTTAACAGGCTGCTGTGCTCCGTGATGGCAGTGCTTGTGGGCTGCTCCTCCAGCTGAGCTGGCCAAGCTCCGCGCTGCCGCTGAGCCCAGCGCTCCTGCTGCTCCATTAACCAGCCAGAGCGGCATTTGTGCCGTCAGGACACACAGACTTCCCGTCCTCCTGTCTCCCCTCTGAGGCATAAACACCTCAGATGAACTATTCCAACCTGCATCTATACGAGACAACAATAAATTAATAATAAATATTATTATAGAAGATAATGATAAAGTGTCCTCCTTTGCAGCAATTGTCATGTTGCTGCTACACCAAAGGGTGGACTAAATAAACAAGGCCTGCCCTTTTCGTCTGACAACTGAAACAAAATCCCAGTCTGTGCTGGCCAATTGGATCTTAACCTTGCTTTTTTCTGAGGTTGTCCTTGGCTTTTGTTTTAAAAAGCACTGGGGGATGCTTTGCATGAATTCTTCCTTTCAAAGGCCACTGTAATTTTCATGATGATTTTAGATAGCAAAGGTTGTTACAGGATGAAGCTGAGAGCAGAAGCTTTCAATTATACTTGCTTTCGATAGAAATCTGCTTTGCTAATAATTCAGATCTGAATAATTAGAAACAAGTAAACCAATTGCTTCTCACAATGTTTAGATAAACAACCATCACTGTTTTCTTTATATTTATAAGGAAGAAGAGATTTTCAAATGTGATGGATTATGTATTTAAAAATGTTACACATCATCTTGAAATTTTCAAAACTAGGTAGACTTTCTTGGCAATCAAATGAAGTAGGATTCAGCTGATACAAATTTTTATAGTGTGGGCTTCTGCCTCTGCGTTGGTCTCCTCATATGTTATGATCAAGTCTTGGGCATCATTAACCTCAGAATAATGTAAGAATCTTAACAAGACTGAGTTGCACCTTGGAAGTGCCTGTTAGGCTGCGCTGACTGCAAAGGAATCTAAGGGTGAATGACTGAGATAAAGATGCATAAAAATAGGGCTGAATATACCCCTGAAATTAAAATTGACCGAAGAGAGCAGTTTTAAGAAAAGAAACACTGCTATAGGTGCAAGTCTTAGACATCACTGAGAAAAATGTAGATGTATCAGCTCACTGAGAGCTCCATTAATTTTGGGGTTGTTTTAATAGCTATGGCATGACACTCAGCACTGTTGCACTGAGCTTGGGGTATGACCAATACCAAAACATAGCTTGGTTAAAAAATACCTGTATTGCTCTGCTCATTGCTAAATATGAATTTTCCTTGGCTTCAAACATGAATAGGTATCTTAAAGCCTGAGGAAAGTAAAACTATTCCAACAGGCTTCTGAATCTTTGAGATTTAAAGTTCCTTACAAAAGTTTTGAGCATCTCTAATATCAGCCTAGGTTTTCCTGCAACAGTACCAACTACAAAACCTAATTCAGACAGATTACTTCCTAGAAAAGGTTGGGGGCCTCTTTTTGTCTGTGTGCTTGCCCATGACATTCCTTGTTGTGACTGTAGCCTAGCACTCCCATTCTATGAAATAAGAACATTTGAAGGAAAAAAATAGGCTGGTATAAAAGGTTAAGGTTGATTTTGAAAAGTGTATAGAAGTACCTCTCCAAATCAGCTGACCAAACAAACTCCCTTCAGTATGTGAATCACTTGGAAAACTTCTGTGGCATGTGCTACGAGACAAACTAATAACACAGAAAAACCCCACGGCACTGATGCCACACTAAAGAGTAACTCAAAACATTCTTCAAGCAAACTCAGCTCATCATTACCGGAGTGGAAAAGTGAGGTACAGACAAGCTGCAGCAACTTGGCACACCACCTGCTACATCAGTAGCAAAGCATTAACAGCACCTGCTCTGTGACCATGGGCCAACACTCTAGGCTAGGAAATGACCCTTCTAGACTTAAAATTTGCTACGGTCATCAAGGCAAGTAAAATAACAGGAAAAAAAGGAAAAATAAAATTAACATCCCACCCCCAATTGTTTTTATTTTATTTCATTTCCAGTCTTGCAAGTACAACTGGACTTATTTTAGGTTGTGACTATGTAAAAGCATAGAGAAGATGATGTCAAGGCATCTTGCTTCCACCAGCTCAAGACAATGGTCCAGCTCAAGACAATGGTCCATTTCCAGTTAGAAGCACTAGACTGGGAACATGATAAATCTTCATTTGTGACAGGTAATCCTTTGAAATGACACAGTAAAAATATACACATTCCTTTGAGAATGCAGGATCAAATCTAAAATTCCTGGTTACACACTGGAAGACTTTATGAGGTGAAACAGTTGGCACACCTGGTAACTACAGATAAAAATTCAATCTTCTTTTCCTTACTGATTGAGACAGAAAGTGAAACTGGGGAAGAAATGAAAGCAGCCTTAAGAAAACCCTAGACTTGTACTGACCATTACTACAAGTGAACTGCCAGAGGACAGACTTGGGAGGAAAGTGGATGCAAAGTCAAATCTGTGAATACAGAACTGCAGAAGCTAATCAAAATACTACAAACCACACTGAGACCACAATGCAGGAACATAACAGAAAAAGAGCATGCAACCAGAAATTCAGCAAACACAGGGAAAGGCAGAGAAATTATATCTGAACAACTCTACCACAATAGTTCTTTATTCTTTCTGAACCAAAGAAATCAGAAACCTAGTCCAAGAACAGATGGACTGTATTTTTTTCATACAGAAGGACTTAAAAAAATCAATCAAAGAAGGTGTCTTCCTAGGGAAAGAACTACACTTCAAGTTAGATCCAAAGAAACCCAACATAATGGGTTTCACAGGCCAAGCTGAGCAAGCCTGGCAGAAGATGAATGCATGAAAGCAGGAGATAAAACAAGAAATCTTGACAAACATAACAAAAGCTGTGTGTTCGGGAAAAAAAAAAACATCCCTAAGAAAGCAGGTTTGAAAAGAAAACAAGATTGTAGGCACCTTAAGAAAAATGTTACCACCCTCAGCTGCCTAGCTAATAAAGAGCAAAACAGAACTCCACTGTGTCAGCAAACTGTGATAATCTATCAAAAGGATTTTTGAAAGACTTGCATTTTTATACCTTTTGTACATAATTGCTTTTCTAGTCACACTTGAGAAGTTAGGGAGAAATTCAGAAAGTAGATCAGAATATTGAAAAAATGAAGAAAATACATGTCTTCTGTTCTTCCCTCTGAATTGCTGTACAGTGTTTTCATGAGTTCCTAAGCAGTACTAGGTCAAGAACTTGAAAGCTGGGCCAGCAACAGGTATTGCTTTTCACAGCTTAATGAAAAAGTAGATTATGCATCTTAATTAAAGAAATTTGCAACAAGGTAACATAGCATATCTTAATGTACACTTGCTCTGCAAAGACTGTGAGTGCAGAGTGGAAAGCCATAACCTGGCACTCAGAGACTTCTTAATTTAGGCATCAAAAACAGCAGTGAGGGGGTGGTACTGGCTGATTAGAAGGCTTTTGTCCAAGCAAGAAACCTGGCAGACTAGAACAGCCCCTGCTTATGTCCATGCTGCTACCAGCACCCTATGTAGCTATAGCTGTGCTAAAGCTTAATTGACCATAGTGATCATCACCACAGTTCTTACTGGAATGAGGTTATCTTCTAAGCACCAGCAAAAGGTAGGAGATCCATTTACATTTTCACAAATGGTGGTTTCCCCTACAGACTTCCGTGTAACAACATGCAGAGGTTGTAGTATCAAAGGAAAACAAAGAATATGGGTTCTACATGTCAAACTTTTGCAACTGGACAAGATGAGTGATGCCATCTGAAAAAGATACATGGCAGCATCAGAAGCGGCTGTATATCCCAAGGAATGGCTGGTTTTTACAAGTGACTCAACCTGGTTTAGGTACCTTGCAGTCTCAGATTTCTGTATGTACAACAGACAAAAACTATGCTAAAAGCAAGTGGGTGAAGAACTGGGTGAGATATCTGCAAAGTGTTTCCTTTGCCCTGAGAAGGTGGTTCTCAGAATGATGAGACAGCAGAAGGGATCTGCAGTGCCAACAGTAGAAATATCTATTTGCAATATTGCAATATTCTGCAGCATAGCATAAGTTCAAGGGACCTTCCTCAAAGCAAAAACCACAGTGGACATTGCTTCAATAAGATAACAACTCCTGTGACTCTCTGGAGAGTTCTCTCCATGACAGAGTTTACACATGGCATGTAACTACCCGGGCAAGCTGCTGCTTTTGGGTTTGCTCCTCATCAGACAACACTTCCAGATGGCAAAATACAGAGCACAGCCTACATAAAGAAGTCTAGAAGATGTCAGGAAACTGGATTTTCCAGAGTAACTTTTAAAGGTGAAGGAGTCAGATTTTCTGGGATGGAAATATGGGGAAAAAATTAGAGATAAAACCAAAACAATGGAAGACTGATGATAAGAAGGCAGAAAGAATGCTTGGACAGACCACTTGGAGATGACAACCAAGCTACTGGCCAGTATTTGGTCCCCTCATTTGCCAGCTGGGAGGATCACCTTGCTGAAAAAAGAGGGAACTGTAGTCAGTAAGGCAAGCAGCACAACTCTCTATAGCAACAGCCAACTGCTGTGTAGTTTTACAGCTTGAGTTCACCTTACAGCTGTAACTTTACAAACATATATTGCCTGGTACTCACTGCCAGACAGATGTGTAAATCCAGTGTTTTACTCCCTAACAGCATCCTACTTTGGCTACAATGAAAATGCCTGCTCTGCTGGATGCTCCTATTTCACCAGAAAGGGATTTGAGATAATTTAAAATATATTCACACATGACTCAAACACTGTTGAAGTAAATTACAGTTTTCCACTTAGACTGGAATAATTAGTACACTGTAGCCTCCCAAACTGACATGCAAAATAGATGGGGACTTGTTTATCTGTGTCCACATGTACCCCTACTAAAAATAAATACAAAGCACAGCTTGTGACTAAGAAATACCTACTTAAATCTGAAGTTGGCTTAGCACCGTTTTGAGAGAAATGTTATGAATATTTCATATACTTCTCAGAAACCATCACTACTGTTCTACACCCAGAAAATCTTGACTAAGCACACACAAATTAAAAATGCATTTGTTATTGAAATGAACCGGCATCAACCCTTCAACACAGACCTCTGTTAGGAGCCAAACAGGAAATCATTCATTTAATGCTTGATTATAGGAATGACTGAATCACAAAGCAACAAACACTTCCTCCAAAATAAGAAGATTCTTGAATTGCAGCTGTCACACCATCCAGCAATTATATTTGGATGATATTTCCAGCTTGTGCAATGGTGCTAGCTGGCTGGTACATAATGCTGAAAAAACCCCAAAGTGTCTTTAACGACAGCGTCTTATCTCCCAAAATAGTGCAGTCTGCTTTCTGGCTTGGTAGCTGATAGCAGTTCAAGCTACAGTAAAGGCCCACCATGCAATTTCAGAATGTTTTACACATTCAGAGTCTTGCTTTGACTCTTTTTTTGCTTCTTTGGGGTGAAAGGATAACATTCGCAGATGGAGAGAAACTTTCCATTATACCTGGCAGTCCTCTGGAATCAACAGACTGAAAAGCGACCAGACTGTGACTTCAGTTACAGTAACATGAATGCAGAACAGATTCATGAGAATTTGGCATGCACCACCCTGCTTTTAATACTAATTATTCCATTATTTTAATAATGATATTTTTTAAAAGGCCACCAATGATGAAATTGCTTTATGCTCCTCTCCAGAAAATGTTGAAGTTATCTGAGAAAATAATGTATTTTTTCCTCTTATTTTACCTTAATGCTTTTTGTGTGTGTGTGCAAAAACATAGTTCTGATGCTTGTCTGGGATGGGGAGACAGAGATGAAGATATGAAATATGTTTATGTTTAGATGGTAACAGTTTTAAACTGAAGTACTGATATGAGAAGCAAATTTCAAAAATAACAGGCAAGAAGGACAGTGAAGTGAAGTGAAGTGAAGTGAAGTGAAGTGAAGTGAAGTGAAGGAGATATTATTAATACTCTGGACATTTCTTACAGTGTAATCACGTTATAAATGTAGATAATATATTCAGTGTCATATCTTAGTACATCTGTGAAAGTGTCCCTGCTTTCAATAACCTAATACAGTTTTTCTGTTCATTGTGTAGAAAACCAAACAGAAAATTGGTAGAATTATAGGTGATCTAAGGTTAAAAGCAATGGTACTGAAGAATAAAGGCCATGGTAAACAAGCCAAATATTTTTCACATCAGTGCTAATCCTGAAGAGCTTCAGCAGAATTGCAAAGTGCAACTCTTCTTTACAAGGAGCTGTGGAAGTCTTTCTAAGTGAAGTGTCACTTGGAGAACTTTTGAAAGAAATCAATAAAATCAGAGCAGCAAACTGCCAAGACCAGTATGAACAGAGTAAGTGTGATATGTAATCTAGATAAGATAGAAAAATGGGAGATGGCAAATAGAAGGTTGCTATTCTCTAGAGTCTGAAAGTCATCTTGGAACTACAGACCAGTAAGCCTTGTTCCCATCCACCAGTCTAGGAACAGTTATATAGAATAAAGCTACATATTGGAGGCTTAGAACAGAAGGGAGATGAGAGAAGAATTCTCCTGGGTTTGAAGTCAATAAATGAAGATGTTTGTTCCAAGTTGATCTCCTCAAAGTTCCAAAACTTCTATGTTAAGGTCATTGGAAGAATTAAAATTGCATTAGATAATTAGATGTGATTATCCTCTAGTGGAATAGCAACATGTAGAAATTAAAAAGGAATGTCCCATACATAAACAGAGGGATGTCTTACAAAAACACAGTTAAGAAATGTTGACCATAGGGAGATGACAAAATTTGTTGACTGCAGTCAAAACTAAGGCTGACTGCAAAGAGCTACAAGAATTCTTATGATACTAAATGATGTGTGACAAAGGCAGCTGATTTGCCTTTGAAAGAAACTTGAATTTTATCTCCTTATCATGCAAGTCAGGGGATTTTTCTTGCATGATTAAATCAGACCTCTTAAGTAATAGGGAGTTCAACATACTGACATCTAAAATTACAAAAATTGATTCAGTTTCATGGCCTGTGTAGTGCTGGTTGCAAAAGCAGCTTACTAGCTAGCATGGCATCCAGGTTTAGAATCCTTTGTCAACACAGGCTTCAGGAATTTTTACTCATTAATTTCAAAGAATACTAAGACTTCTTTTACTTTTTTTCTTTCAGTTCTAGGAAGTACAAGAGTGTGCGCTGTATTTCATGCTGGACAAATCTTAATTATTATGAATTGCTTTCTGGCAATACAGTATGTGAAGGAACAGTGGAATGTGAACCTGAAATGTGAAATTCTGCCCAGTGTTGGGTTGTGACCTGACTGTAAATGTTTTTTTTAACAGAGAATAAAGTCAACTTGTTCTGCAGATTTTGACAAATACTTCACAAAAGAACCACAAAGATAATGCAAATCACTGCTCTCTGGCAATTAAAAGTCTATTCAAAGATGACAGTACCTTGAAATATTTTTCTGAAGATAATCAAAATGCTGTTATGTTGCTATAAATACATTAATTAAAATATTACTGCTGTGGCTTCAAATTTCAGATATAAGTCAGGAAAAAAATCCCCTCAATTTCGTGGATAACTCTACCTAAATATTCTTCTGTTCTAACTTTATCCTGGCTTTTTTTTTTACATCAATAAGATTTGTATGGTTTTTTTTGTGAACTTTCACTTATTTCTGTTGCATAATAGCAATAGATGTCAGTCTATTTCTACCATCATAATTAGTTGCTGTGGGGATGACTGAAATATCATGAATTATTATAATTGCAAATCAGGAATAAGCAGTAGGAAAAGATGACATTGATAATGTGCAAATATTGCAAGGTTCCTTGAAACTAGTTGACTACAAGGTATTTGAATTTGCCATAATAATGAGGAGGCTTACAGAATAAGGGGGTGGCGTATATTTCAGAAAAATACACTATGAAGAAACACGACAGTTACATATGATGGCATCTTAAATTTAGCTTAACATTAAAGCAAAATTATCATGCAACCCACATATCTTCTGATTTTGTTGCATATAATTTTGCTGAAGGCCTAAAGAAAAGTCATTTGCGGTATTCACCTTTATTACTATGAGGCAAAAACACCACAGCAGTAATCCATAAAATCAGTAGGTGTTATCCTGAACTAATCTTCTTTGGCAGATAAATGAAGGAGAAACAGGTGTTCAAGTATCTGCATGAAAAGCAGTGAGAATGATTCCTTTGACATAGTTCTTTAAAAGGCAGGAATCATACTCTATCTTCCACTGGAGACTAATGAACCTCTCGGAGGGAGAAAGGACTAAGTAGACAAAAATAAAATTCCTGATGTATTTTTTTATAGCAGAAGTCCTTTACATTGTGTTGCCTTTTGTTGCAGGGCTGTCTGGCAGCCCAATCTCACCTCAGAGCTGCATTAAGTGACTGCAAAGTGCAATGATGCTGCCTTCATACAGACACTGTGTGCACTCCCAAAATGACAGCATTATTAAATCTTCGCCTTTTCTGCCTCAGTAGCATGAAGCAATTGTCCTGAATTGAAGAAAAAAAATCCCAAAATGATGCTTTTATGAAGAAACAAACTTTTAAAAGCTTGACTGAGCTAAATACTGAGTTAAACACTCTCTTATGTGTTTCTGTTCAGAGCTAAGTTGTTGCATTCTGAAATATGAAGGGAAAGTGAAAAGCATTAAAGGAAATTGAGAAGCAGCTCTCTGTAAAACAAGATTTCTTACCCTTTCTGAGCACAGCAAAGCTTCTGATATCAGAACTGTATTCCCAAGATTTCCATGCCATTATTTGGATAGCTTTTTAAACACTAAATTAGTCTCCTGGCGTCTTATGAAGATGACATATATTGATAGTTGAGCTCCAGAATATCAATGCATTTTTTACTGATTGAGCAACCAAACACCAAATGGCTTTGGTATCAACAAACTCAGTTCAAAGACACTGGAATGGATTCTGTGAGGGTGAATGAGCATATTCCATTCTGACCCTCCCTATGCTCAGACAGGATTTCTGATCCACCTCTTAACAAGGCAAAATCTGAAACACACTCCACTGCTATCTTATCCATCTACTGCACCTTTTCAAGACACTGTTGCTGATGCAATAGTCTGATAATTAGGCTAATTTGACGTGAAACCTCTTGCTTTTAAACTCAGCAGTTAATGAAACAAATTAATATAAAACTGAAAATGCATCTGGTTTGGAAATTTTCTTCTCTGTGTCGGTCAAAGTAAATACTGCACATCTCCCATCATCTATAAAGGCTGGGTAGGATGTGCAGTGTCTATTTTTACTTCTACACGGCAAATAAAACCTAACACACAGCTGCACACTGTAGTATTACACATTTATACAGCTCTGAGGGATTATCTTAAATATTTTGGAGCTCAAATACCCCTTCTTATGTTGTTTGTTAGACCTCAAGGAGGAGTCAGGAAAGTGTGTCTGCTAATCACAAAACTGTAGAATGGTTTGGGTTGGAAGGGATCTGAAGATCATCTAGTTCCAGCTCCCTTGCCATGGGCAGGGACACCTTCCACTACATCAGGTTACTCAGAGCCCCAGGTACCACTGAAGGAAAATATTCAGTCAGCATTATATATGGAGTGGGATTGGACATAATTAGAACAGTTTTACTGCCTTGGCAAGGGACAGAAGAGAAATAATGATGATTTTATATTTAATGACTCTGCATTTATTTAGTCAATTGATAGATAGGGATATGCCAGCTGGCTTCCCCCATCTCAACATATTATAGTGAGTTCTGACTTTGTTTCAAGAAAAAAAATAAAGGCCTGACTTAGGTAATTAATTACTACAATCACAGAACCAAATCCTGCTCTCATTACCTTTTTAAACCTTAGATGAAATTATTCACTAGAGTTCATGTGCTTACTGCAGATTTAAATTGATGCAGCAGGGTGCCATATTTTTGCATTACTTAATTTACTCTGAACAATAGAGTACGTTGACAGTTTAAAAATAATTTAAAGAACAAGAGGCTCTTCTTTTTTTTTTTTTTTTAATCAATTTCAGTTGCTTATCCTATTTGAATTTTTTTCTTAGTATGTAAAAAGGTTTGAGAAGAGATAGAGGCAATCAATAGCTTCATACTGTTGTTTTCATTCCATCTCAGAAATATCAGCTAAAAAGGTGCTTGTTTACCTCTGGTTTTATTAATGATCTTTTAAGAGACTGAAATTATATTTGTTGTGTAATGTAACTGGACTTTGTAAATTTGTTCTCCTCCCCCAAAGAGTCAATCATATGTTTTTATGTGGTTGACGCTATAAAAACCAAACTTTTGCACGGACTGGGTAACATTTTTTGCCACTCTTTTCTGGAGAGGACAAAAGTTGAACTACTCAGAATAATTGTCTTCCAGAGCAGATAAAAATTGGTAGTTTTTATATACATGAGAAAATGCAAACATAAATACATAATAACCTCCATCTTCCTTGTAAATGTAAGAAAATGGAAACAGAAGTCCTGTTCCCATTGAAGGTCACTTTTACCAGAGATCAGACACCAGAGCTCAAAGGAAAATCTATGATACATTTGATTTCCCACAATTTATAAAGAAGAGGCTTTTTTGTCTTCAAGTGACTTTTAGATTGTGCTCTGCTCTATCCCCTTCTTAGGGCCTGACACATTGCAAGAAGAGCAATCTCAGTAACATAAGCAGTAGGTACAGGCTCTGACAACCAAATCAAACTTAAAAAAAAAAAAAAATCAATTGACCCATTAAAATTGCTTTTGGTATTACCTTTATCAGAAGGACAGTAATACATCCTGAGCCCATATAAACAGATTACTCAACCACCCCTGAAGTGCAGCCAGTACTGGGGTGGGAAGCAATAATTGTGATGTGCTAGCAAACACAGCACTGCGATTCTTGAGGGAGGGAAAAAAACCATCATCAGTTAAAATTCCAGGGGCAAAGTACAAATGGGGAAGGCTGAAATAATTGCCCCAGGTGGAACTTGATTGAAAGGCTAAGTTGGTGTTCTTATTTTTGAGGAAATTTCAAAGTTATCTTCATAGACTCAAGTAGTTCTTGAAGCCTGGCTTCCTCTAAAACATAAGAGAATGATTTTCCTTAGTTCATAGTTTAACTTAGAGAGTACACTGGATCCTGTAGCTAGTCACTAACACTTTGCAGAGGTCTGATGGTTTCCCTAGAAAGAATGTAAATCCCAAGGGAGAAAGAAACATGAAGAACCTAGCCTTCACTATGCAGTAAGAGCAAAACCTTTTGGAGAAGCACAGTGCATTATAGTATCCCTGTGCTGAAGTAGGAGACCATGCTCCTCCTCTCTATGGCTTGGACCTGAACAAAACCCATCTAGGACTGGGCATGTACACTGGTAGCAGCTGCAAAGGAAGTCTTTACTTTCATGATGTGCAAAGGTAAGTGCACAGAACAGGTACCCAAAGTTGGAAGAAAAAAAGGACCGGCTTAGTTCTACTTTTAAGAACTTCCTAAAATAAAAGCTGTATATGAATTTTGATGGAGAAAGGAGATGAGGAAAGCCTGTCTGGTGAAATCTTGATTATTTATCAATTTTCCCTTGATAGAATTCATCAGCTTGCCATGCTTGGAAAACAAATGTCTTGATAATGCAAGAAAGATTTTCGAGCTTTTCCCAAAGTGTGTGTGCAGGAAAATATGATAAGAGTTCAGCTTTCTAGAAACTATGAATAAATAAATATATAAATATGGGAATTTTCCTTCTGGCCAATTTTGCTAATAGAGTATTTTTGCTTTGCATACTGCTATAGTCCTTTAAACATATCCTCATATTCACATGGAGCTGTGTACTGCAGCTTTACTCAAAGTGAGTAATGAAGAGCACCAGCATCAGTGGGAGTTTACTGACTGTGCACTAATTTTTTGTAGGAGAAACATGAGTCTGCTTATATTGCAGGGTGCAAAATGAATATGAAAGAGCTGCTCATTAACTTAATGACAAAGGTATGGCATAGGGCCAGCCTTTCCTACACCACCAACACTGGCAGACTTTTAACCACACTTCCTAGAGCGATCATAGGTGATCCTAGGTGATGATTTTCACAGTATCACATTGGTTATTATGGCTTTAAAAAAAATTAAATTATTTCAACATTTTGCTGAAGAATAGTTCCTCAAGCCAGTTTTTATGACTACAATAAAATAAAATACTTCCTTTAAACTGTAAAATCCTGAAGCTTTGGAACCTGAGAAGAGGATGAGTCTGTCTTAAAGGCTGATTGTATCCAAACAAAATTTTTGAATCCCACGTGAACTAGGATCTTTTTACCAGGAAGACCACACCCAAGAGGAATCATTGCTTCTTCTTTCTTTACTGATTTTTTTTTTTTCAGAAAGGTGCTCCTTTCTCTTTCTTTGATTCTCTTCCTCTCCTTCAGTTCCTGAAAATATACAGTAACTACATACAGGCTGACTGGAGGAGAGGGGAGGAAATTGCCTTATTAGGCTGATAAAAGTAGTTGCTTATTAGCTTTCTCAAAACTGGGTTTGAGTACTCTTTTTTTTTATTTTGCCCAGATTCCCCAGTTTTTGTAAAGTTCCATGGGGTTGTTTTGCTGGACTCATAAATTACAGCACAACCCAATTCTCCTACTCTGTGAGGTGCTGCACTGTAATTAATAAATCATTTGAATTTCAACAGCAGCTTCTGTCAAGGAAGATCAAAGAGCCCAAATATTAGAGTAGTGTGTTAACATTCTCTCTCTCGCATACAATTCCTATGGGAAATCTAAGGAAAACTCCACATCTGTGCTTGATCCTCAGAGGAAGCTCCCTCACCACTCTTCAGCAGCTAATGCCAGAGGATGGAGAAACCTTCCCTCCTGCTCCACAGGTCTTGTAGGATGGAGCATCATTGCTCTGTGCCCCATAGATCTTGTAGCAATAAGCACCAGATGACAACACAATAAGTCTGCCCCCCATAAAGGCCTCTGTCCCTTAGAAAGTGGGAATCAACTTGTAATTTTACTACTACTCCCACTTGATAATCTGAGTTGTGACTCCCATAATTTCCTGCGGAGGAAGGAACTACTTGTACTGGTGGAGTGGTTACCATCATTATCTGACCACTGTGTTGGTTGGATCCATAAAGCCAATAACTAAAAAAACAAAGAACCTATATCTTCAACTAAACTAGTTTCATACACACCCCAGAAACTATGGGTTTGCAAGAGTTACTCTTTTGCACTGAAAGCACTGTTTCATTTGAAATTAATTTAACTTGGGTAAGTAAAAATATCAGGCTCACTCTGAAAATATTACAAATGCCATCACCAAATATACAAGTAAACCACAAATCTTGCTGGGAAAACTGAAACACGATATTTTTCACATGAGTACCCATTTAAGGGAGGAAAATAAGCCTTTAGCCTTAATAAGTTCTGTTGCAGCTAGTTGAAAACTATCATCTTCTCTACAGACTTTAACATTTGTGATGACTTTGCTTTCTCCAGTAGAATTTAAATGAGGAAGAAATGGCTTCAACATAAATAAATAAAAAGTTTAAAATGTCGAAGAAGCTCTTATCATCAAAGAGTTGATTTAAGAAATACCTTAGCAAGTCTCTTTTTAATTAGAAATATTAACCTTTCTGCTTGGAAATAAGCAAGCATATTACAGTGATACCCTCAGATAGGTTTGTGCTGAGAAGTTCACTTAAGAGGAGCCCAGTTTAAATGAGACAAGAGATAAGGTATTGTCATAATATGAATTGCTTTCCTTTAAGATTACATTGCCTTCATCTAACATTTTTATTTAAAAAGACCCTGTCACGTATCCCTGTCTGAGTATGAATGCTCAGGGCAAATGCTCCCACAGTGTAATTTACTATTGAATTTAAGGAACCGAATAATGGCAGATTTTATTAGTCCAGCAGAACAACCTTTAGACAGGTTTAGTTAGCTGAACTCTGTTCATCAAGGACATTTTGTAAAGTGGTAGAAGGTCAAACTCCTTAAAGGCAACCTCCTTTCACTGGGAAAAAAGCGCTGATTATTCCTGTCTGTAGCACTATTATTGGGGTGGTTAATAGAAATACTCTGAAGCATTATAACCATGTTCAAATGGACCAGTATCCAAGTCCACAAAGATAAAAATAACAAAGCCCAGCTGTCACCTGCTGTCACCTATGATTTTTTTCACTTAGAAACAGCAGATCTTGATGATTATTAGCTACAGCC
This sequence comes from Melospiza melodia melodia, assembly GCF_035770615.1. NCBI lineage: Eukaryota > Metazoa > Chordata > Aves > Passeriformes > Passerellidae > Melospiza > Melospiza melodia. The sequence continues at coordinate 85,819,824 of NC_086194.1, forward strand.
CCTTGCCTTGCTTTAGTACCTATTAGTAAAAATATCTTTAACTTATTATAAACTTAAACCCATGCTATTTTGAATAAATTTATTATTATTCTTCCTGATAGAATGAAGCCAAACAGTTCACATCAACACAATTGTTGCAATCCCTTTTTCTGTTGAAATAAAAGAATTCAGGAAAACACAATGTTTTGAAATCCAGAGAGAATGTTTCCCAAAATTCTTACCAAAACATCTCTGGGATAAAGGCATTTAAGGGCTCATGAACTTGTTTTCATATTTTAAATAAAAATGGTATCTTTTAGTTAAACACCATAGCATTTATCTTCTGGACTGAGGTGTGTATATCTGCACTAAAACTTGGACAACAGGGAAAGAACACTGAAGAGAACAAAAAGAACCTGAAACTTCGTCAGCCACATTGAGCCTAGCTGAAGTTTTAGATTACTTTTATACAAAGATGCTCCTTTTTGCCTTTTCAGTGCTGGCTGGTTGCCTGCTGGAGCTGTGTCCTCTTCTCTAGTCTTTTATGCTTTACGGGTGAGGATGAAAAAACTAATGTGTGTTCATTGCCTGCAGGAGGTCACAGACCTGATTTGGCTCCAGGACATTGTTGGGGTACAGGCACAGGGAGGGCAGAAGTGACTAAATCTTACATGGTTGTGTTGGTGAGGCAAATAAACCCTAATAATCTGTTCCATGCCCCATATTGGGAATCTGCTGCTAAGAAAGTGGAGTTAAGCTCTGTCCCATACTCTTGAGGGTCTCAGAGAAGTAGCTGGAAGATGAACAGTGCTGATTACAACAAAGCTTGGTAAAATACTGTTGTCTCTGCAACTGGATCATAATGGCCTGGTACCTGGAGATGTAAGTTTGAATCTCCAATGCTTGCACTGGGAATTTGCACTCTCTAATCCTGAAAAAGCTAGTAAAATTATTTTTTAGCAACCAAACATCATATTCTGAGTAGAAATGTATTCCAACATAAAAGACAATGCGCTGGTGATCCACCCATTGGGATGATAGATCATGGATTTGATGATTTACTAGAAATACTACTAGACTTACACTTTTTCAAATGTTTTCCATGGGTTTTGAGGAAAAGAGGATTAAATAGGGATGAAAGGGGGTAGCTACTTACAAAGCTGCTTTAGAGGCAATCTGTACTCTTATGAGACTGTACAGACATGTGAGACCCTCCCCTTCCATCTCAGTACACCTTCCTGAAACAATTTGTCTTTAAAATGTGACAAACAGCTAAGCAAGCATTACATAAAAAGATGTTGGCAGGCTGCTTTTCTTTATCCCTGTAAACTTTTGCCACATAATATTAAATACAATTATAAAGCATTCACCAGATTAAATGTTAAAGAGGTCTAACGCTCCATCTCTTACTTCTGGCAATGAAGAGTTTAATCTAATTAAAGCCTTGAGCTGAATGTGTCTGCTGGTTCTAATCCTCAGCAGTTTTATTGTTAGGTTATGCAATCCTAATTAAAGACAATTTTAGACAACAGCAAATTTTAATGAGAGAAAAATATACACAGTGTCCTTGTGGGTCTGTTTAAGAATTACTTTTAAGGTTTATTTTTAGCCAATAGATTTCCATATATAAGATACAACTACATTCCCTCAGAGAAATCGCATTTTAATGTTTGCTATTGTAGTGCTGTCACTGTGTGCTTGCAGTTTGAATGCTACTACCTAAAATCAAGACTTACTTCAGTGCTGTCCAGTACATTAAAATAAAGTGATATGACACAGAGCCTGTGCTTCTTGATTCCAGAGTTCAACTTAAAACATCTTAATTTTCAAAAGGTATTAAATATCTACAGAGTCTTATTCTCTGATAAGCCATCTCACAAAATATAAGTGTTGAAAAACACCGTTTCAGAAAACCTACACAACAACACTCCAGAGAATATACATTTCAGTTTTATTTTTAGGAAGTGAAGAAAAATGTCATGGAATTTCATCCAAAGCTAGCTCTCAACACCCTGCTCTCCCTGTGGGGTGCTGCAGAAACAGTAATTTTGGTAAGAGTGACAGAATTATTGTAACTGTCAGGGAAACACTTTAGTCCCCTACAGATGCCTTAGGGCACTCAGGAAGACCTAGCTCTTTGCCTGCAACAATCTAAGACCACAGCCAGAACAGAACCAGAGGAAATGAAGCAGTAGATGTATAATTTCCCTTCCAGTACGCCAGCTTTTTATTTATAAACTAAACAGGAGTTCAAAAAAAAGTATTGACAAAAGTTGAGCTTGATGTTATTATTCTGTGAATGACAATCACAGTTGGAGATATGGATCTACCAAAAGAGATTCTGGATGGCTGCAGCAGGGAGTAAGGGGGGAATATTTGCCTAGTTTTATTGTCTGTTGTGGTGAGTGCATTATTGCTCAGAAAAGTAGCTGCAGGGGCTGTGTCCAGTGCTTTGAATTCAAAATATAAGCGTTACTGTCCTTAAGGGGGTGAAAGTGCTCTAAGAGCACAAAACTGTCCTCTTGAATTCACTTTGTCCTTCTATGGATGCATGGCAAAAAGTGTCTGCTAAGAGCACGCCTGGAGCAGTCAAGTTTGCTGCTCTCTAAACTTAGCTTGTGTGGAGAATATCATATTCCTATTAGCCTACACCTCTGAGTATGGGGGCTCAGCTGTGAGAGACACCAACCCAGGATGTGCCTCCAGGGCACAGGCACAGAGGGATGACCCAGCTGCATGCCCTGGTCCAGGCTGGCACTCCCCTGCTGCTGCTGGTTTCATGCCATTGGCAGCACAGGAGTGCTGAGGGTTGCAGGCATTTTTGTGGACAAAGGAGGAAAGGGAGGGAGACACTGCTTGAGGAATCAAAACCAAGAAAGAGTAAGAACCAAAGGGAAATTCATGGTCCAGTTTGAAATGATGAGGCGATAAGCAGTTAACTCACTCACCGGCACAAGACCCTGTCCAAAATTCTGCTCTAAGCTCACACAAAGGTTCCACAGGAAACCTCTAGCTTTGCACAGACTTTTAATGTAGTTTTTAAAGGACAGCTAGGTTTTATATGAAATGAAGGAAAAGCTTTCTCAGGTTAAATTTGGTAACATGAACATGAATTTTTGTGTACAAATTTCTAATCCTACAATGTCTGTATTTTATATTAAGGAAGAGCACACATCACTGCCATGCTGTGGATTCCCTGAAGAGCTGATGAATAAAGCAACAGAAATTGGTGAGATGCCTACAGTAAATCATTCGTGTGCCTTCCTGGTTCTCCAATCAGGCAGATAAGAAATCTGAGCTATTACAGTGGAAGAAATAAGCCATTTTAAAATATTCTTTTTTTACCATGTATTTCTACAAGTAACATCCTTGTAGGTGTTCTGTCACAGGCAATGTCAATAATATTAATGTTCTTTTTAGAGAAAGGAAAGCCTCAAGTTATAGTAAACACAACTTAGCTATTTAAGATTAATACTCTAAAAAAAGAAGTTCCAATTAATTTTTCTGCTTTTCATCTTTGACCTGGTCATCTTCTTTATAACTATGTCTCATTGCCAACCTTAGGATGAGGGAGGCAATTGCCTGGCTTGAATTTGAAGTCAAAATAAAATTGTAGGCTAATTCTTGTCAGATGCTAGACAAGAATTGAGTCTAAAAATCTGAATTGAAAGTCAAGTCTGTTTTACATGTTGAACACATTGAACGGTGGGCTTTATCACAGGTTTTAATTTATCTTTTGTGTCATCTTTTGTGACTACAGTTTATTATTCTCTTATGGGAACACAGCAAATGAAAGTTCTCTCTTTGTAAGACTTAGCAGACATATGACAAGATAGAGGTGGGTTACAGATAATTTTCTGTCTGCATTTAATCGCACTACAGCTACTTTAATGATAGAGAACAGACTCCTAAGATAAATAACATAACAAGGCTGTTGTGAGAAATCTGCTAGACTTTCATATACCTTACTAATAAAACTAGGCTGGGGGAAGTTAACCAAGGTTTTTGCTGCCAGGGTTCCCAGAGCCTGCATGCTTCTCTCTCTTTCTGTCTAGGGCTCAAGCACTGAACATAATCAGGTCAAATATTTTAGCCTTCACTCATTTTATACTCATATTTTGATATAAATTTTCAGTTCAAAAAATCTCCATTTAAATTAGTTACTAATGGGACCAGGTAGAAATAGTTTTTGATTAAACAGGCATGTTCATAATATTTCTTATAGCCAGCTGCCTATAGCTAGTTTTTTGCCAATAATAATTCCATCACAGAGATGACCTTGGGCCTTTCAAAGACTTTTCAGTGACTGAGCAACTTAACCAACTTCAACAGAGGCTGACCAGGTTTTGCCTTTTTGACAGAGGAGGTCACATGGCTATTTTCAGTTCTAGGGCATGCTGAAATCACTGGGTGAAGGCTTACATTAATGTTCAGGGCAGCAAGGCTGAGGAGCAAGGTTTACTGAACAAGTCCTGAAAGGATGGCAAGGCTAAGGTGAATGCTGGGGTGAAGGTCTTGCTCTGCAGAGAGGCATGGTGATCTACAAGTAGCACAGAACATGTCACTGGCAGCAGCAAGTGAGCATTCCCAGGAGAACAGCCCTGGGAACACCACTATGGCAAAGGCTGCACATGTGGAGATTGCAGAAATGCAGAGCTGCTCTGCACTGCATGGGAGGCTGGCAGCAGAGCTCAGAGCACAACGTGGTTTTCTGATTCCCAGCCCAGCTGCTTAGTCATAACTCTGACTTTAATCAACTTCAAAGTACAATGGTGGAAAAACCTCAGAAATAAGTCCCACCCTGGCTGCAATTTCTGCCAAAAATGATCTTCTGCTACAAATTTAAGCCGTTGTGTAAGTGTGGCAAAAAGCCTTTGGAGTAGACTGTGCAAACTGCAGAAAGAGGAGGGAATGACTGGTGAAAGAACCCTCTTACTGATTTGTGTGGGTGTAGGTAGCACCTAGTGACCAGACACCAAACTGGCACCAAAAAATATGCTTTAGATCATCACCTTAAACTTATGCATGAGAATAATCAAGCTCAGCTGAAGAGGAAGGAGATCTCAGACAATACAGGAGGGAACCCTGCCACTAGCAGGGTTCCAACATTGGTTTTGACTGCTCTTCTTGTCTACTGCTCTCCTGGGCTCCTTTAGAACTAGCAATATTAATGACTAGTGTAGCCACCTGAGGAAAATTTCCTTGCTGAATTTAATCTACATGAAATTTGTCTGGTTAAGATGAATGGTTTCTCAAGAGCTATATTCTGTATTGAGCACTTCTTAAATACAGAAAGCTGTACACTTATCGTGCACTGCCAAGGTAAAACCTGCAAAAGAAAATGAATCTTGGAAATGGAAATAAAAATACCTCCAGTGATTTAGAAAGTCTTGCCTGTCACTATTATTTCTACAGCTTACATATATTTCTTACATATTCCAACAGAGCAAACAAAATAAGCACACTGATTTTTTAATACATTTATTGAAGCAGTCTAACATCCTTGAACTACTGTGACTGAAGCTCTACAAATCATTCCCCTGCCCCCACTGTCTTCAATCTCCATTGGTGTAAATTATGGAGGAGTTCACCCAGAGCAGTGCACATGTGTGTGTTGAAGAGTCTGTGCTGGGTAGTAGCCGGCTGTGATTGATCCCATCACCCAAAAGCTGGTGAGTCATACAATCATTAGCAAAGGAGCTGATACAAAAATAAAGCTGAGATAAGAATTAGGTAGCAGTTTTGACTTAATTTTGTTTCAAATGGCCTGCATTTTATTAGGTGCAAATCAGATTTGTGTGAAATGAGGCTAAGGCTCTGGTGTCAGGATTTGGTAAATCTTGTCCATTTTTGTTACATCAAATATATCTTCTCATATAAAATTATGGACACATTATCCAGCCAGCTAACTGCTTTTTTATAGGTAATCATGTGAGTGAAACTTGACTGTCCAAATATTTATGTAAAGAAAATGCCAGTAGTCAGATATGCATGACCAAAATATAAGAAAATTCAAAGAAAGAGATGTTTTTCCAGACTAATAGTTATGAAAGCCAGGAATGCAAAGCTTTAATGCTAATGTGACATATCTATGCCTCTGCTATGGGAAAATATGATAGTAGGAAAATATGCTAAAGCATGGGCATTTCAAGTTTATGACATGGGGTGCTCTTTAATTTTCTGTTAATTATAAATTCCTTAAAGATACAGGGGAGTATTGCCATATGTAACTCCAAAACAATGTCAAAGGCTCTTGATAAGTTTGGATCAAATATTTTTCCAGTGCAGAAATGCTTCTCCCCTCACCCTCCAACTTTGCTCCATGTATGTCTCTGAAATCTCCCAAAAGCTTTGCTCTAAAAGTATGTGGTTTGAGAAAGTCTAATACTTTGAAAATATTACATGAAAAAGATTAACCCATACCCAAAAAGAGCACATTTTAACATCCTTCTTTATGGTTCAGCCACAGCAGCTGTGTGTGGGACAGCTGCTACAGAACATGGCTTGTCCAAGCTCCCACCAGGAGTCTCTGTAAGAAGCCATGAGCCAAGCTGCCCATCCCAAACCAACAACTTATATGGACAACAGACATCTAAAGCATGGGGCTTCAGTAATGAAAAGTCCTTGCAGAGGACTTACACTTGAAAGTGAGAAGCAAGAGGGAGCAGTGTCCCTGATTGTAACCTTTTTTCTCTGTTTATTCTTTGAGAAAGGCAAGTTCTGCAGGGCTGGTTCTCCTGGCTCTGAATTTCATGCAGATTTCTCCACACAAGATTCAGAGCAGTTTTAATATGCAAATGCTCATTAGCTTCCAGAAGCTTAGATGAAGATATTACAAAGTAAGTCCAATCATGGTATTGCTGCTAGGTTTTCAGTCCCCAGATTAAAACACTTTTATCTGAGAATGCGCTTAAATGCATAATGGTCAGTATATGAATTTATGATTATTTGTTTTCCAGGTCTGTTCAATACCAATTCTGCACTGTCATGAGCTACACATCAAAGAAGAACAATAGGACTACAGTTTTCTTTGCAGTATCTGCACTATTCTGACTATATATCAAAATAAATGAGCGATGGGCATAGTTGTAACACAAACATGACACTTTCCAGTAATATTCTATCAGGTATGAAAACTTAATGGTAGCATTTTTGTACATACCTAGTTGAAATGTTGTATGTGTTTCATTGCTATGGGCTTAGATGTGAACCGCACCAGAGTTCAAGGAATATTTGTATTCCAAACACGTGACCTAGGCACATTTGCAACTAACAACATTATTAAAAATTAATCTTTATAAATACATAATCATATTTGTGGCAGGGCAACTTAAGTGTTTCTGATGCTCTGCTGTTCTTCATAAAATGCTGCAACATATTTTGTCCTTTTCTCAAATAATCTCATTGCTGGTGCTGTGGATAACTACTGACTAGTATTAATATAATAGAGTTAACAGGCAAGAGTTATGAAGTGTGTACATACACAGGTGGGTAGAGAGAAAGAGGTGGAGAGAAACATGTTTTGTAGGTGAGAAGTGTTGCATTTTTTAGCTTTTAAAGAACGGCGGTTTTTGTCTTTGCAGTACCAGTCTATTTTGTTATTAAGTGGTGACTTTCCTGTCATGATGCAAGCACTCTATATATCACCCAAGCTAAAGAAGAAGCACAGATTCTATTGAGTATTTTTCTAATTTTAGTAGAAAATTACAATTATTTTGCCAAATCCTTTAATTAGCAGATGGTATTACAGCCATTGTCAGTCAGATACTGCTCTCAGTACACCAGAGCAATCCCTTTATTCCCAAGTGGGTCACGGAGGTGTAATCAATGACAGTATTTCCTCTTTACTCTCCTTTAATTAAGTAGAACAGAGTGGGGAAACCACATGACAACTATAAGACCACTGTTAAAATTTTTGAAACCCTGAAACTGTTTTGCTGGCATTGTGATAAAATCAACTCAGAAAGAGCATTATGGATTTTTTGAAGGAGCATCCAATTTGCCTATTCTCATCTCACATACATTTGCCTGAGGTTTGGGTACACCTGGAACGTGGCTTTCATGAGAACTGTCATACGTAAAGCTCTCCAAGAATCTCAAAAGCACTTCATTAACACCAAAGTGATCTAATTAACTATATTTACATTACACACCTCTAAAAACTGATGCCACAAAACCACACCGATGGTATATTCTTAAAGACCTGCTATTCTCAAACAGGAAGGCAGTCCAAATATTAATATTGCCAAAGGGTTGTGAGCCCCTTAAATCCTACTGTTGTGCTCACTGAGGCAAAAGCACACTGTTATTTTATTCCCTATCCTTGGAATCACCAGGAACAATAGGTCCAGATGGCCATACCTTTACTACAAAAAGAATTTCTTCAAACTGGCCCATGGCTGTAAGCAGCACACAGCAGACAGCAGAAGTGGGATAGGCAAACACACACACATCAACAAGACATCTGAGGTGCTCTAAAAGAGTTTTATTAGGATGCACATTTCCCAGGAATTCACTATTTAAGAGTTTCTTTACTCTGTCTGTAAAATAGATTGGTGCCTGACTGGTTTTTTATATTGACTCTTCTCAAAGAATTTACTCCATTTCCACCGTGCTGCTCCATGTTTTGTAGCCTCCTTGAGCTTAATGCACTCTGTGCAGGGCTGACAAGCTATTCTGTCAGATCCAGTTTGTGCAGTTTCACCTGGCTGAATGTTCCCACCAAGCTCTGAACTCGTTCACAACCCAATTAATTTGTATTGCCCTGGCACTTCACTCAGCAATGCTCAAGAATCCCAAGAGTGTCCTGAGCCTCTCTGAACACTGTGGTGTGAAGCAACATCCAGGCACACAAAACGCTGGGAATTGGGCTGAAAATTTTCACTTCTCCTAAGCTTCCTGGCCACTAAGCTTTTCAGTTGCAACTAAATCCAGAAGGAATTGTTCATCTGAAATTCCTGATGGGCTTTGACAATCCTAGAGTGGAGGAAAGAGCATATACCTGTGCGTGTTAATGTACTGCTGAAGGAAACATGGTATCCCTCCTGAATCTCTCACACTGAAATGAGTGGAGATGGAAAAATTAGGCGCCTTCTTAAATATATGTCCAGACACTACACACTCACTTTGCATCTTACTGGTATTATCACTGAGAGCCCCGCAAATCTAGTAAAATATTTTACTTTTAGAGACTTCTCAGTGTCTGTGTTTTTGAGAAGTATTAATCACATAAGAAAAAAGAGCCTAAATTACTCATGTCTCATTTCAAAGCTAGAAGAAACTGAAAACAGAAACCCACTATTTAAATATGTTCCACTGCTTTTCCTTCTGCTCAGGGTCATCCAATCCATAAATTCAATTCAAAAGTAAGATAAAATATGCATATGTTTACATAAAGCCTAAATATGTTATACAAATGGCAAGAACGGGAATGGCTTTTAAATTATATAGCAAAAGTAACAAATTAAAATAAAACATGAATAATAAGGACTAGAATATACACCAATTTATGCCTCTCCAACTCATTCCAGCTTCCTGACTTATGCAATATCTTTTATTTATATATCTCTATCTATCTCTATATATTGCACTTGAATAAGCTGCTCTGGAAGGTTCAGTCCCTAAGCTGAGTCATTGCATGTTTCTTAATACACTTAATCTCACGGAATAGTTGCTCACATCAATCCACACCTAGCACATGCTGTGAAAACATAATTTATGAGCTACATCTCTTCAGTATCTGGATTTTGACTAGGTTTTTAAGACTAGCTTACTAGCTTACTTTCCTTTACTAAGGAAAGTAGGAATGAATGCACGTGAGCATGTGTAAATGAGCATTAATCACAGCTACTCATGCTTGTTTGTCTTCCTGCCATCTAGATTCGGCCTCTATTTCATTCCTTAGCTATCATACTGTCTGCCTCATACCTTTTATCTTCAAGCACTTAGCAGAAGTCCGCTCCAAATTAGGAATCAGCTTAATAATTAAAAGATCTGTACCTACACAGAATAAAATGGACTGGTAGAACAATGCACTTTAGGGCAAAATTTATGCTTTTCTTTACAATGCCAGTGTTACCTAACCTGACAGATTTAATAGGAAATACCTAGACGTAACTGAAAACAAAATTTGACCTGAAATATCTGAAACAGAGGTGTAAGTCAAAGTACAACTTGATCTTATGTAAGCAAAAGTCAATTGTTATTTGCTGCTTTATGTTATCCAAGTGACATTGGTGGTAACTATTAAAAAAATTGGGAAAGATCACAGTCCAAAATAAAATGAAGTGAAATCTTAGCCTAGCACTGATCTGTGGCTAGCATGACTTTAAGGCAATCTGTGCTTTGTTTATCCTCTCCTTGCCTGCCCACAGGGCTGCAGGACAGAAGACAAGCTGAGAAAATACTGTGAGCCAAGGAGCTGGCCTAGATGGCTGCCTGAGATACCTGAAGGCAAGCTCAGCTTTGGCTGAGGTCCTGCTGGTTGTCTCTTGCGGTTTCTCTGTGTGAGTTGTTGTCCGTGCAGAGCCAGGGCTTCCGCAGGCATTTCACCTGACGGAAAGGGGCTGAAATGGGAGTGGTGAGTCACAGCACGTCTCTGGGGCATGCTCTGCTCCTACCACGGGTAAGGTCCGCCGCTGTCAATTCCAGCAGTGAACATGACACTGCCAACATCTGTTTGGGACACTTCTGGCCAGAACTGGAGCCACAACTTACATCGTACTGACGAAACTGCTATCTCATTTAAGGATTCTCCCATGATATGCAGCATGCAAAAATGAAACAAAAATTCTCCAGAGGTGCACTCTGAGCAATCTCAAAGCAGACAGTATTAAAAGGATAAAAAACAGCTTAGGTTTTAGTAAAATGCAGTGGCCCACTGGCTGCAGAGGATATCCTGTGGCACAAAAATGATTGCAGGCAGTTGGCAAGAAGAGACAGGTCAGTGTGTTCATGTTTGCTCAGGGCTGATTCCAATTTTTTAAAATCGTATCAATTTCCTAGCCTAATACTGAGTGAAATTTAATTAAAGTGGTGTTTGAATTTAAGTATTTCACCATAATATCAGCTACCCACTCAGTACTACACTGCTCTCATCACAGACATACTGATTGAAGTTTACACAGCACTTCCCGCTTCTCCACAGAGGGCTGATTGGTCCCATGATGATCATGCTTCTCCTGATTTCCAGCTGGTACATTTCATTAAGAGACAGCTAAAACTGCCTCAGTGGTTTCCTCATATTACTTTTCCACACAAGCAGTTGGTTTGACTACCAAGGGGATGCCAAGGAGTCAGGAACAGGATGAGAGGGTGGCTTTTGAGAAGTCTTTTCCTACACAGAGGTAGTCCCACTTCAAAAGGCTTTGGGAAACATTCTCATGAGCAACTGAAAATGCCTAAAGATCTCCTGGAGACTAATGGGACCAATGCATTTACATTATTCAAGCAAAATGAAACAGGAAAAATTAAGTAAACAATGAGCCAGAAATCAGCATTTTGTAAACAATCTCCTATTTGTTATTCATCAACATAATTTTGTTCTGCAGTTATCTCCTCTAATAAATGTGTGTGCATTTTTTGTGCTATTCTTTCCTTGAGAGCATTACTTAAAATAGTGTTCTCACTATTTGGAGTGCCTTAGATACACAGCAAAAAGCTTCCTGCAGAAAGCCTTCACTACATTTTTACAGAGGGTCAGGCCTGTTGTCACTGAAGGTGATGAGATTTTACAACCAAGTTTAACAGACAAAAGGATGGCCTATATCATCTGCTGCAGGCAGGCAATGTAGTGAGCTTGAACATGTGTATAGATTACAGGAGAAAAAAGTAGGACATAAGCATATATACATAAAGGTTTTACAGAAATAGCAGGTGTTAGATGAATAGGGAGACTCTGCTCTACCAGCTGCAAGCCAACTATGATATGGATCTAGGACTCCTGAATATTAGCCCTCTTTTTATCCAGCTTCTCTGCAGCACAAGAGGCACCAGTAGACTAGCAGCACAAGTACTTTGCTTAGCCCATACCTTGCCACATATGTTTGAAAAAGCTATTGCTTTACTCACCTTAACCTACAGGGAGTTTCAGACCATAGACACACACCAATTTATTCATAATATGCATACTGGTACCATGTTTGCTCTGACAGCGGCTAAGAGAGAGCTCTGCTTTTCTGGAGATACTGCTGGGTTTATTAGATAATGCAATCCTCAAAGCCCCTCTTCTGTTTCTCTCATTTATCTGTGCAGTGAACTATGATTTGGCCTACTTTCAATTAGCACAGAAGGGGAGCGTCTCAGCTCTCCTCCCCTGTGGCTTTTCTATCCTGTGTATTTGCAATGTTCACTTTTATAGCCTTTCCTTCTAGGGATGCAGGAAAGAAAACAAGACCAATATAAATCATTTTGCAGCATGGGGCAACAAGGTTACTCAAATATACACTGTATTTCCTGGATGAAACAATGTTGCCAAGACAACAGATATCACAGGTAAAAGCCACTCTTCCTCAGGGCACATAATTCCACAGATAAATTCTGAAGACCCTGGTAAAATTCAAGTCCTTTCTCTCAGTGGTCATTTTGCTGATAAGGACAATAGGAGAAAGATGTCATGACTATGCTGAAGAGCACACAGCCAGCTCAATTCAAATGAATTAAATGAACCAGTGCCAGAAGACAACTAAATTGTGAAACAGTTACGTCTTCACTAGCAACAGGGGCTCCAGACCTCTGGAAACCAATGTTCAGGTGTCAGCACATGGGCTCACCAATGGCTTCTACAAGAGCAGCTCAGGTAATGCCTTCTCAACAGATCAAAGAATACTACAAATAATGCCCTGACCAAAATGTGAATTGGCATTAATTCTGTTAATTCAGTTGCCCCAGTTCAAGCCTCAGCTGCCTGCATTCAGAAGGTGTAACAGTATGAATGACACAGCTGAGACTTGGCTTGATCCAAGTGCAGTCACTCAAATGAGGGCAGCTGAGTTAAGCCAGTCTCACAATCCTTGCAGTGAAATCAGAAAATGGACTAATCTGCTAGACTAACAAACGGGAGGATTTTGATTGGTTTTGTCAGCTTCTTGCGGCGCATTTTAGCCTGCAGGAATGTTGTCTGCACATTAATGCCAGAAACACCACAGTGTCACTGGCCTCTCGTTTCAGCACAATGCCTTTGCAGATTCAGATGCAAAAAACCAACATCAATATTTAGAGGTAGCCATTCCAAACTGGAAGTTTTCTGGGGCGTAAACATCACATCTAAATAAAAGATAGTGCATGGACTCGGTTACTAGCAGGGAGAAGTACATGTGCCAGGGCTCCTGCATCGCTGCTGCCAGCATTAGAGTTCTGTGTTACGGAGATCAACAATGGATGCCTGGCTGACTGTGGGGTCAGTTCAGATCCATCACTAATTAAGAGCAGCTGTTGCTGATTTGATTTTTTAAATTTATAAACCAATACACAGGGGTTTTCTGTAATAATCTTCCCACGACAGTTCTGCATTTGTCTGCCTGCAGAGTAACCTCCTGATCTCTCCCAGGGGTCTGATCAAAACCCTGCAAATACCTTCACACCCTGGCTCTTTCCAAAGCAAACAGAAGCATGAAGACACACAAGGATTCTTCACTTAGCACAAAATCCAAAATAATTTCTATAAACAATTTCACAGAAGCTTCTTATTCTTATAAGTATCTTATTCTGATACTTACCTTCCTTACAGAAGTACATTTGATGAAAGATATTGCAGATATTTTGAAGTTAATACTGAGGTTGTAAAAGGATGCCGTATGTGCTGCCACTCTTCTAAACTCATTGGCCAGCCTAAAACAAGAAGAGCCAAAGCATCCCTTTCTATAGCACCCAGCCAATGCCTTGTTTTCTCCCATCCCTTCCTGCATATTTTTAGCAGCAGCAGTGGCTTCCTTGTCTTTATATGCCTTCATTGGTAATTCCACTACCTCTTTCCAATTTTGGCATACTTTGGTCAGGACAAAAGATCATAAATTTGTAGTGTTTCTAAAATTCTGAAAGGCTGGTTAGGGAAACTTGACCCAAATTGCCATTCCCAGGCTTGTGATCAGATGGCAAAAGATTCAGGAAGGAGCAACCCATACAATATTGTGTTTCAAAAGTTCTGTTTCTCATGGAATTACTGAGTCTGATTTTTTTCACAACTATAAACTAGAATCCTTCAGATTGAGGACTGGGATGGTGTACAGGAAGCTACTAGCTGGTGAGAAAAACCACTACCACTCAGGTATGCAAACTGTAGCTCAAATGTCATCTAATATTTCACTCATAGTCAACTACATAATTTTTTAAAATGGATGTTTTATCTATCTGTAGCATATTTTCTTATTAGATGAGAAACTGGGAGGAATGCTACTATGACTACTTAATACAGATTTGATCCTATGCCCACAAAAACCAGAGAGAATCAAATGATCATTTTTATGGGGCTTTTGATCAGGTCCATAAAGCACACAGACCATTAGATGTACATGTACAGTTCTGAAAATGTAAGTGCCAGTACAGAAGTGTAAATGCAGTATTGATTCTTGATGATAGTGATAGAAATTCACGGCTTCAAATGGTCTTGAGGCAGAACTTAACTATAAAAGATTGCAAGGTTTCTAAATATATGTGCATACCCTGGAAACATTCTGCCCGCAGATATTGTTTATTACTGCAAAGATCTGAGCACCCACCAAGTCCCACAGTGTTCCTTTGGGAACAGAGCACCTCAGAAAGGTGATTGTGCAGTTGGCAGAAGCCTTCCTGGCCAGTCCATACGAACAAAGGCTTTTGGTATTCGGGGACTGCCTGCCAGGCACCCTGCGCTCAGTGAGGACAGCGACAGAATTCATCAGCTTCAGCAGGAAGAAAATCAGACTCATTGCCAACCATTTTCAGCATAAATATATGCACTGCCTTCAGGTAGAAGCATATCTGGACCTTTTTTGGTCCTTCCTCAGACGACTGCTTGTCTGTGCATGTTCAGCTGTCAGCCCCATGCTACTTTTAACTAAGGATTAAATGAAGAGCACATGGGGACCAAGAGCTTCCTGCAAGACACAGGGAAATGAGCAATTGATGTTTTCAGATTCAAGTAGTAGCTAGTGGCAGTCAAACTCCCTGTAACTTTTCTTTTAGAATAGGCAAAAAATGCTGTTGGGTAAATTTAAAAAGTGTGGTTCACCACAGCAAAAGGATGATTTTTACTGCCTGTTTTGATAAAGAGAATTGTTTGGGATTGCCAGATTACCTTGAAGAGATGTAAATAGAACTCTGAGGATATACAGGACCCATACTGTTAATTACCAAATTAAAACCTTTTAAAGAGGAACCTGTCCTTCAAAAATGCATATACCCATACTCATCTGCAAAATAAGAGACTGAGAAACTCCATTTTTCAACCTAGAAACATATACCTGCTACTCCAGTAAGAACAAAAGGAATAGTGAGTCATGTTCAGCATCATGGATCTATTCTACCACTACCTTTATGTAAAAGTGTTGAATATCCTGTAGATAATAAGCAATTCAGATGCAGTTAACAACAGATAGTATTGTCTTCAGCCTACACAAACAAATAGTAACCAAATTAAATCTTGTTTTTAACTACTTCTTTATACAGACATCATACAGTGGAACTGAAACATTCATCTGAAAGTGTATCAATAAAGCAAATTTTTAGTATTCACAAAATCTGTATGTTTCTCCAAATAGGGAGCTTAACTTCTAAAAGGAATGAGTACTTTTCCCCCGTGCTCTTGGTTTCTAAGATTTTCTCCTACATTTTAGAAATCCTTTTTATTACTGTAAACCCAAAGTCTCTCTGAATTACTTGACTTTGAGAGCTGCAGGTCTGAAGAAACCCTACATATGGAGAGACTGACCCCAAAAAAAAGAGACCTGGTCAAATTGCAGTCAAGTCCTGCAATACTTAGAAGTCCAATATCTACAGATGTTGTTTGCAACAAGACTGGGATGGGTTAGCAGCAGAATTTGGAAGAGAACACAACATCTTTCTCTCTTCATTAAACATTCTTATCACCACCTCGGACTTCCTTTGCCCAGTCCCTCAGGCAGTCCAGTAGCCAGGTGCAGCTTTCACAAACAGAGCCTCTAGCACCCATCTCTTGTGACACCTCAGGTTTACACCTCAGACACCTCAGATCTACGCTTTCCTGCACTTTAGTTCTGGTGATTGCTTACATGGGTGCTCAGGAAGAGCAATCTGAATTGGAGATTCAAGGAGGATCACCAGTGCCACATTAAACACTTATGTGGACACTTTAATTCAGAACTAAATTTGCCTTAATGAATTAAAATAAAATGAATGAGTTTATGAACTGCATAAACATCCACCCAAGGGTTTATGATGTTATAACTAATCTGTTTCATATTTATGGTTTAAATAATTCAAGTTACAATGTATAAACAAGCCCTAGAATAAAAAAGACTTAGACCAAGCTTTCTATGAAACTGTTCCTCATCAAGCTATCTTTGATTTCCAATTCATAATCTGTGTTTTCCTATTAAGCCTCTGTATATAGGGCAATTCAGTTTCTCTTTCTAGCAGCTATTTATTATTCCTTAACATATTAGCCCCAGCATCCCTGGAAAGAGCTCATGAAGTTAATGGTTTTGTCTGGGTGATTGCCGTCCATATTTCAGATCCCCGTGGACCTGGAATTCTCATCTCTGCTGCCAATACCCTATACATCTAACTGTATGTGCCTTTAATGCAGCTCATGGACATGGAAATAAAGGGTAACCACCATGATTAAAAAGTCCCATCAGATTAGACCCACTGGGCTGCATGCTCACACGACCAAACCAACCCATTTCCCAGTCACAACACGGGTCACACGGCACAGCAGGACTCCCTCGAGGTTCTGCCGTGCTGGCCTTGGGGATTCCTGCTTCATTTCCCCCCTGCGGGAAACACTGAGAGAGAGCAAAACAGCATTCTAGGAATAAAGCTTCCTCAACAGCACTTCTCAGTGAAAGCAACATTGTGAAGACAAATTTCCTCATGGACTCATGTCACTGTGAAATGTTGTGATTTTTTCCTGTGCCTTTATAAAGGCAGTGAAAATCAAAGAACAAAAGCCAGCGGTCTGAGAAATACTAATTAATATCCATGCTTCCACATACAATCTAAACATAAAATGCAGCTTCTACACATTTTGTTGTTAAATGAAATCATTCTAAAATAACCTGTAAGGACACTGTCTGATGAAGACCCTCCATTCATGAGTCATAGTAATGGAAGCTGAGGATGTACAACAACTTTTTACACAAGAATGAGCTTATTCCAAACACGTATTCTCTCTCCCCACAGCCAGATATTCCATTATTGGTGATTTGTTGCTAAAACACTTAAAACATTTCCAGTGGACGTTGTTCTCTAATCCATATGCCATGAAAAAGCTTATGTTATGAACAGCATCTATTTCAATCATCACAATTTGTACTTTTTCTAATGGATTAATTGTATTATATTATTTTAACATGAATGCACTGTTGTAGAATTATGTCACAGCATTAGAGTTTGGGTGGCCTCATATAATCTTCATGCAGCAGCTGGAATTGTAATTAGCATAAAAACCAAACAGCCTCATTAAACATCTCTTTCCTGTAAGATGGGACACATTTAGAGGCCTCGTTTCACACATTCCATTACAGCTGGCACGGGGGTAGAACAATCCCTAAACGCATTTTTCAGCCCAGCTAAGCAAAGCCCACTTCTTAAACCCTGGAAATGTTCTGCAGCACATCTCAGGAAGACACAGTGATACTGCTCTGTAGTGGAATACATGCTCCCGGGGGAGTGATTGTTTCCTCCATTTTTGAACTAGGAGCTTCCAGTTGGCAACTCAAGTATAAAAATAGACAACTGCTTTCACTGCCTTCCTTGTACAAATCAGATCTGCAACTTCCGAATGCATTTCCATTCTTTTAATCTCCTTAAAATGACAAATCTGAAGACGCTGACAATTTAAAAATCAGCAATAGAGGCAAACATCAGCCATCACTTTCCCTTGCTATTAAGTTTCTTCTGCCACCCTAGCTTTGGGCTGTTTATGTAATTGTGAGGCTTAAAATGACCACTGGCTTTAAAAATCTCTGTGAATCTTTGGTTCCACAGCAGTAAGCAGATACACAAGATAGTTTTGCTCCCTCTATAGAACAGCAAAAGATGAAATTTTTTAAAAGTTGTCTACAGTTTTGCATGAATTCTGGTACATTTTCCTGCCAATTTCTCAAAAGACATTAAGAAAATGTCAGTGCATACAAAAAGAAGTTAAATGCACTCCTAGAATTTTTTTTTCACTTTCAAAATTCAGAATACATCAAGTGTGTAGTTTTGGATCAATGCAAAAAATAGAACTGTGTATGGATTTTAATTTTTATTCAGTCCTTGAATG
Source organism: Melospiza melodia melodia (assembly GCF_035770615.1). NCBI lineage: Eukaryota > Metazoa > Chordata > Aves > Passeriformes > Passerellidae > Melospiza > Melospiza melodia. Next base: position 85,838,245 of record NC_086194.1, read on the forward strand.
CAAGCAGTGTAATACTTCAACAGACCTAAGATACAAATGGTTTTCTGTCTACCAGGAAACCATTTTATATATGAAATTCAGGTTTTTAACTATACTAAATAATATCTAGTTCCAATTTCAAACAGAAATGTAAATTTGCATAAAAACTCTTCTAAGATTAATCTAGAAAACACTGAAATATAATGATCTTAATTTTTTTATTTTTCTTCATGCAAAAATATTTATTTCATTCAATGTACATTCAGGAACTGCCCAAGTTCCTGCAAAATGCTGCTTTTCTTCAGACAATGACAGCTTGTGCTTACCTCAAATAATCACAACATGGTGAACATAGCAGCCCTTTCTAACTCTGAAAAGTAGTTGTACTGCTGGTTTTTAATAAAACCAGAGCTCCTTTTTTTGCAAGTTTGGACTTAGTTTTATAAAAGTGCCATCTCTTCTCCCAAAATCTTGGAAATGATCAGTGATTTTTAGCAATGCCTTAATGCTGTATGAGCTGCTCCAGCAAAGCAAAAATACCTGGCTTGGACCAGCATCTTTATCACCTGCTCCCTGTTTCACTTCAAAAGGGTCCCTAGGGGTTTCACACAAAAATATTAACAGGCTTTGTCATGGAGGAGAACAGGAAGGGTTCTGAGGTATTTCAGGCTTCAGGGTGGCTTCAGACCCAGCTAGCCTGGAGGGGACACTGTGCTCTCTCTCTGAGCACTGATTCAGAATTCTGAATTATATTTCCAAGTCATCAGAATATGAGCATCAGGGAAGATAAAAACATAATTACTTCTGTTCTCCATATCTAAACCTAGAGACAGTCTGGCTTGAAAGTATAAGAGGAATTTTAAATGAAATATTTATACTTTTCACATGGGTTCACAGCAGATATTAAATAAAATTCAGAAGAACAGAATGGGAGCATAAAGTGCTATAAAACACTTATCCTTGTTAGACAATAATCCAAACAAAACCACTCTTTTCAACAAAAACAGAACCTCTGCAGATAGATGTCAATAACCTGGCACTTGGGAAAACCACACTGAGGTCTCTCACCCCACAGAGCACCACCTAAAAGTACAGGCAGGGCTGAAGCAGGCATGGCTGCAGCCTGTGCTTCTCCTTCCTTTCCCCAGGCAAAGGTCTTACCTAAATTGCATGACCAGTTTAATACCCTAAGGGTTTTCTATGAAAAACACAAGAGGCAATTACTGGCAAAGCAGAAGGTTTAAGAGAATTGAATTGGCAATATATAATTGAATGTCTCCCATCTGGAATATTCTGGAAAGAAAAGTTTAAAATATTTACCTGTTGTAGTTAGAAATAATCAGCAGTAGGAATCAAATGATCTGGGCATGGTTTATGAATAACAGTTTCTTTAATTGAACAGCTTTATCACATTTTGGTTTTTTTCTTGTTATTTATCAGAAACACTGAAAAATCCTTGCCCGTAAGTGTTGCCAATTTAAGCAATCTCCCCTGCTGACTGGGAGACTTAACTTACATAAACACACTGGCATATTATTTTTTTAATAGAGTATCTTAAAAAAAAATCTGGTTGGAAAAACCAAAGCACCAAGGATTAACAAGTGGAAAAAAAAAAAGATTCAGGCACAAAATTATTATCTGTTTTAAAGCAGATTTTGGGAGTGAGGCAGCTAAAGTTTGGATGAGTCAGCTTTGAAGAGGCTCACTTAATATCTTTAAATGGCTTGAGTGAGAGTGAAAGCAAATGGAAGAGCATGTTACACCCTCCCCAAAAAGTAAACTGAAAAAATCCACATGCTCCCTTTTGGCATTGTCTACACTATTTGGCTTAAATCTTTAGATCGAGAGTGCAGACCTCCTCTATTCCTACTTAACAGAGTAACTGCTAGCAAGAGAAGATTGTCATCCTCTGTACAGATAACTATTAAAAGAGTCTTAAGGCCCTTAGGCAGCAGATCAATCCAGAGACCTGCCCTGAATGTCCTTTTCCCCAAACCAGCTGATGATACTTGGCTCACAATGGTTTGCATTTTGGCTCTTTTGATATTCTGGTCTACTTCAGCCCCGGTCTTCATCATTTCCAACTCTCTACACCTTGAGACAGGTTCTTGAACACCAGTCTCTACAATGTAACCCAAGCCAATGAAGCCTTACATGAAACAGGATCAGATCTCCCCTGTTCTCAGGAGGGTACCCCAAGCATAGGGCTAGAAAGTCACAGTGGTGTCTTCCTTGGTCACAGACCAAGGTGTGGCTCACCCATGGGTTTTGGGATGGGAACTGTGGCACCGGAGGACTGATATGTGATTACTGCCCTGTAGAGGACGATTCCAAGTGCTTCTAGGAAGGGAAACTGGGACACAAATAAAAGGAGCTTTCAATGTACCTAGGAGGAAAGGCTGAGTTCAAAAGATTTTCCTTTCCTGCTATTCTCTTGTCATTCCAACTAGTGTCCTTCAAGTACAAGTTACGTGCTTCCTTCTCCATTTTGCCTGAGCACTGTGATTCAGGAAGCAAGGATGGTGGAAGACAGATGCACCAATTCTTTAAAATGAAGGTCACCAGAAATGCGAAAAGACAAAACAAGACATTTTTCTCTACTCAAAATTCTCCAAGCAGCTGAAACACTTTTTTTCTGAAAGGTTGCAAACAGTTGGCTTTTGACGAAAGTAGCGACAAAAAACCTTCAATAATATTTCAAGTAAGCGCAGAATCTATTTCCCCTCAAGCTTCTTTCTTTCAGAAGCAGTTCCTTCTCCAAAACATCTCCAGGAAATGACATTTCAGCACGTGTACAGCACTGCAATAAAACAGCAACACACCCAGGAATATTTTTCAAGTTCACAGCAAGGCGAGCAGATGATCAAGGTATTAAAAAAAATTACAAAGGTCTAGCAGAGGAGACAGTGAGCTTGGTCTCTTGCTATCTGCTTTGCTGATTCTCAGAGAGCCCCATTTGGCTTTTAAAATCTTGATCAGTCTTCTAGAGCCATCCCAGCTGCATCCAGCCACGGAAATGTGCTTGAGTATAGAAAATGATGTTTCTTCCTGGCTTGTTCTGCCATGAGACTGCTACTTGTCAGCTGTAAGAAACAATGCTCTTAACAGAAAGAATTTTGCCATTTAGAAGTTTGCCCGTTCTTCACAGCTTTATAATACCTCACATTTTTGTTGAGGGGGCCTTGGCCCTGCATGGAAATAAAGGTTTCCACACTTCATGTAAAAATCTTTGCTAACTTTGAAAACATACAGCATATCTTTGACTGTAGCATGAATAACAATGTGGCAGAATTTGGTTTCTTTGTTTAAGTCCCTGTATATGGAACTTCAGTGTCCAGAGAGTTTATGCTGTACTGCAGGGGTCTCATCACCCATCAAGGAACTTACAATAGATGTTCTGTGATAAAATGATTTGCAGACCTGACACTGAAAACCACATCGTGCTGGTGGGAACTTCACTTTTGTCCAGGAGGAGAATTTCTCTGACGTGTCATTCACATTCTCTGACAAAATTCCTTCACCCAGGGTTTTTCTCCTGGGAAGCTCAGAAGCCTCAGAGAAAAGGAAAACAATTCTTATCTCATTTGCTTCTCCTGTGTTTTGCTCATGTAGAATGTGTTTGGAGATTGTTTACCAAAAGGTGATTGCCTGATTAGATTCTGGTGTGACTTGCTTTGACTCATTGGCCAACCAAGGCCAAGCTGTGTTGGAACTCTGGAAAGAGTCATGAGTTTTCATTATTATCTATTTAGCATTCATTAAGTATCTTTTCTGAATTTTTCAGTTTAGTATGGTATAGTATTCTTTAATATAATATAGTATTATAAAGTAATAAATTAGCCTTCTGAGAACATGGAGTCAGATGCATCATTCCTATCTTCATTGGGGCTTCCCTACAAATACAATACTGTGAGAATTAACTTGTTTCTGTTCCTGCTGTGGAACACTGGTGTCCCTCATAGAGTGTAATCTCCCTGCTTTCTGAGATTATGCCTAGACAAAGCCTATCTTTCATTCACAGTGCACATTCCTTACATACCTCCTTAACACACCACCTTCCAGCAGAAGAGGTCACAGATCAAACCCAGCGGCTCATCTGGTGCTTCCCACCTGCACACAGATCACGCTACCCGTGATCTTCTCTACCTGCTCTGGCTGTTTTACGAAATACCTGATGATGATCTCACAGAGACCAGCTGCAAGGCAAAGGCATGAGATGTCTGCATCAAACCCATGACTCTGACCTTTGTTACCAAGTCAGCACCAAGGCAATGTCAGAATTTGGACCCTTCTGCAACGTCACTACACAAATACCAAAACCAATGCACTCTATAAATACATAACTCTACAAAACATGAGCATCCTTTTGACCCTCTGCTTGTCAGTGACAATACAATAACAAAGCTGGAGGATGGGGGATTTATGCTCAAATACCACAATTTGAGTATTGATGTGCTGAGAGGAGTCATGTATAGTAAGCCTAACACTGAGGTCCTCCATCAATCAAATTATATACTGTCTCACCTCATGCAGTTACTAGATGTCAGAAAATAACTTTTCCTATCACCTAAAAGGTTTTTTTGCTCTTTGACTGTTGAATTGAATTTAAAAACATTCATCTCTGAATAACTAAGCAGAGCTTTCAGTCTGATAAAGATATGCATACAAAATGTTAGCACTTGGAAATACCAAGAAAAAGGCAACCTTTCAACCTTACATATCAGCTTTCTCTTTCTTTCTGTCCTCTCCCAGAGAAGAATCTCCCATTAATTTCAGAGGAAATTTCATCAGATTAGGCCATGTGTTTTGACCCTTACTACTTTTGACATTAAAAATAATTGAATCCATTGTTGCAGCAAATAAGGACGTAATAAAATACTTGTATTAGTATCTATTTTTTGATAATTACTGATGTTCTATGCAGGTGGGAAAGCTTGGGTGCGTGCCTGTAGGACACTAATGGGAATGCTTTTTTTCCAAGTGTCACATTTATCAGTGCACTAGAAGAAAATAAGCCTGTATTATGAAGCTTCATGCTGGCTCTCATTATGCCATCTCACAAGCTTGTCCTTTGATTCATTATAAAGATTAAATATATTTTCTCAGTGAGATCAGAGGTACTAGACAAGAGGTCATGCAAATGCTGGCAGAAAAATGCTAGTTTTCCACGTGTCAAATCTTTTGTACTACACATCAAAGGTTCAAACAATGCTTCTAATTGCTGTGGGGGTCTTGTAGGGTGCTGGTGGATTTCTGTTCCCCAGGGATGGGGATGATGGAAACTGTGAGGTCCCAGCTCTCGCACAGTCCAGAAGCAAATCTCTATCCCTGCCTTCTACAGGGTGCTCAGCAAATTTGACATCCTCATCAATTTTGCTGCAGTTAGTAGCAGGGGAGCTGACAGGAATACCAATTTTGCAGAGCAGCTGCAGGATACTGTTAACTTACTAGAAATAAAAATTTTTCTAAAAAAAAAAAGAGAAAGGTTTTGGATTCAACTGAGATCAAACCCAGTACTGTGACTGACGAATGTTCTGGAGACCCAGCTCTTAAATTGTTTTTTCAGACACTGACCTCACTCTTACTAGGGGAGAAGATACGCTGGCGTGTCTGGTAAAACTTCCTATTCCTCTGAGAAGAGAAAATACATGTGTTCAGTCTGGTTCTAATCACTGTGCACTTTCCAAATATTTTGGTAATGGGGCAAATCTTAGCAATACTTCTTGTAATGCCCAGAGTGGACTATGGAGCCATATTCCATCCAGCTTCAAACCAGTCAGCCTAAACACAGCAGCATGCAGCTCAGCCTCATCAGCTGGAGCTGCAGAAACCATAAAACTCAACAGTAGGCAAGCTTTAGCAACCCATGGTACCTCCTGAACAGCCATGGTTACTCTCCTAGTTGTAACCAACCAAGGCAGCATGCTCAAACTAGATTCAAAGCAGTGGTCACCACAGTGTCCACATATCCCTAAGAGCTACATGGTTTTCATGGAAATGCTACTACACTACACTATGGTTATGACTGATGCAGAATAAGAAAGACAAGTCCTTTTTTTTGCAGAAAGATATCATTTTTGGTGACAATAGCTTCTAGCTGTCAAGTCAAAAAATATGATCATCACTCAGAGTGATATAGCCATCCATTCCAGCTCATTAGTTTTTGGCTGATAAATCAGAAAGCAGCCTAAACAGCACACAGTAAAGAACTCATTCAGGTACAAACCCTGAAAATACTTATTCTGCATTTAAACTCATTCAAGAATTCACACTTAGTTAAATGAGATGTCTCACCCCATTGTGGGCCACTTTCAGGAGTACAGGATTTGGGGTGCCACAGGTACACCCAAGTAGTGCCTGAAACCTTCCACTGTGCAATACACAGGGTAGAAAAGCAACTTATTGTAGCTCAAGCCTCTTCTGACACTTGAAGGAGCAAGATACTCACTGCTTTCTTTCTAGTTCTAGAGAAAACAATAAGAAATCTGTAGAAACTCCATGTTTTCTCACAGATAATCCAGGCTAAAGACTTGCAGAACCAAATGTAGCAATTATTGGCCATCATGAAAGAACAAAGAAAATAAACCTTCTAAATAAATTGCAGAGCTTTCATCACATGGATCAATGCCTGCATCTGGGATTCTTGCTCAGACCAATTTACATTATAAACCCACATTTTTTCAGTTTCCCTTTTTTTTTTAATAACAAAGGGTCTTGGACTAGAAGTGCAAGAAAGCAATGGCAAAAGGAGGGGTGTGGCAGGAACTGAGACTTGGTTTTCTCAAAAAAACAGGGACACATCATTCCTGCCCAATGGAATGAATAATTTCTGGTTATCCAAGTTACTCAACACAATGTCAACTTTATCCAGTCACTCCTTTTTTTCTCACTCCTTTATTAGCACTCACAGGAGTTTAAATGTGGCTAAATCGACCTCTAGCATTATCTTTTCACACTGCCTTTTCCTTTATTCATAATCTGTGGAATCAATATTCAAAGATTTCTTCTGAGTTTGGCTCTAGATCTAGTAGCAGAACCTGAAAATAAAGCTTTGGTGAGCTGCTGATTTAATTGCAGCATACCCAATGTGTCACTTTAGGGCTTTTAAAGAAAAAGTTTGTAACAAAGTTAAAGATCTTCTCTTACAATCTGATGAATCTCTCCAAGTCAAGCTTCTAGAGTTGAAATCTCCCCAAGCCAAGCTTCAAGATTTGAAATACTCTTGCAAATTGAGACTGTATTACAAATTTTCAGCCTTAATGAGGAAAAAGTTCCAGATTAATAAACCGACCCCAACGCGACTGTTACCTGCTGAAGTGTGCTTAAATTTTTCACTCTTCTTCTTCCTCCATTTCCATGGCTTAAAAATTCTCCCAAGAGTGGCAAATTTGCTCCTTCTTCTGATTGGAGGCGTGTGAGTCCCAGGTACTAGAGAATCTGAACGCATTGCAGCCAGTCTTTCCACCTCTTCAGCTGTAATTCCGGCAAGAAAAAGAGAAAAACACAAGGAAGGTGGGAAGTGAAATAAATGCTTTAATAAATTATCAGAAAACCACACAGATGGCAAAAATTTTTCATGGACATGGAGAAGGATAACAAAGGGAAAAAAAAATTTACCATTATTTTCTTTTCTTTTAGTGAAATTGTTAATCTACTGTAAAGAACAGTAGTAAGAACAAGATTCAACAGAAAATTATTAAGTTATAGAAGTTATGGCTTTTAAAAAATTGTTCTACATTGCTCTAGACGGCTGGCAGTTCAGCCATCACCCATTCCTGGGGAAGTGTGACAGAGAATGGGGAAGAGAAAGCCAAAAAAAAAGATGCAATATAAGTTAAAAGAAATGTTACAGAGTTTTGTGGTTTTTTTTAATTGCAATGGAAAGAAACATTTTGTTTTACTAATATTTATTAAGAGCAAGGACCCTCATAAATAATGACCCTTTGGTACCATTTGGTGTCCATTAAAATTGTGTGGGTTACAAAAAGGGGCTACATTAGAACTTCCTAGTGAGACAGAGGGAGCTAAGAAAATCATAGAATCATAGAATTGTTTGGGATGAAAAAGACCTCTAAGAAGGAGTGCAGCTGTTAACCCAGCACTGCTAAGTCCACCCCTAAACCACATCCCCAAGTGCCAGATTTACACATCTTCTAAATTCTTCCAAAGATGGCGACTGCATCATCATCACCATCTTCGAAAGATGGTGACTGCCACTTCCCTGGCGGCCTGTTCCAATGCTTTACAACTGTTTACATAAAAAATTTTGTCCTAATATGCAATCTAAAATCTCCCTGGTGTCACTCGAGGCCATTTCCTCTAGTCCTACCACTGATTACCTGGGAGAAGAGGCTGATCCCCACCTGGCTACACCCTCCTTTAAGGTAGTTCTAGAGACCTATAAGGTTCCCCTGAGCCTCCTTTTCTCCTCCTAATCTCTCCTGCCTCAGATACTCATGATAAGACCTGTGCTCCAGAACCTTTAGCAGCCTTTCTCTAGTACCCCAGAGTCTTTCTTGTAGTGCAGGGACAAGTCTAGTCCCATTTTTCACCCCATTCACTGCCCCCCAATTCTTATGCTTAGCTTTAAACATTTAAACTTTTAATTTTAGATTTTAATGCAGTCTCCACTTCGGGCCGAATTCCCTTGAAGAGGATAGAGGTTTTCACTGAGCTTCTGTTTTTAAGAGTTCAGTTATCTGCCACCTTTACCCTGTAGTACACCATGATAGTCTCAATACTGGAAACAAAAAACCCTGAAGAACTTAAATTACCCTTCCAACTTGATAGAGAACAAGAGAAGTCTGGGGATTGTCCCTTGACATACTTAAATTGCATGGTCCCCCTGTCTCACATTTGCAAGGCAAAACTAATGCTGATAGTTTTGGGAAATAATATCTCTGACATTAGAGGCAGGAAAGCCAGGACCACAAAGAAAGCACCAACAGAGGGAAGGTACCAGTAGCACGAGAGGTTGTCTCTGTGCCACAGCTGCATAGTTCAGTCAGCATACAAGCAGGGGCTTTATGTGGTTTGTTGTTGTTATTTTTGTTTGTTCATTTTTTAAGTTGTTGTTGGGTGTTTTTTGTTTTTTTTTTTTTTTTAAGGGATACCATTTCCCAGACTTGTGTTGTAATGTGACACTGCCACTAACACTGATTTGAGAGGATTGCACACACAGTCCAGATGCATAAAGACAGGATGCAGATTGTCACCTCTCCTGCTCTGAAGACAACAGCCCAGTGTTTCTATTCACCTCTCATATTTTAAATATTAACCTCAGGCATGAGCTTGAGCTCAGGAACCTCAGCAAGAACATTGCTTTGAAGGGATGAGCACGCCCACTCCACACTGACAGAATCACCAGAGATTTTGGCTGGCAAATTCTTATGTATCTCAATGGAAATTTTTTCAAGGCTTTAAGTGAGCCAAATTTAGGTTGGTTTTCATGGGAACAGCCAGAGACGCATTTCTAACACAAAGGAGGTTTCATTATCAGAACTGCAACTGAACTACTATTTGAGTCCCTCAGGTCTTTGCAAGAAGGTTGGTTATTTTGTTATTGCTCTTTTGTTTGTTTTTAATGTTAATATCCAACATAATCCTTTTTCCTGTAAACTATCAATGCCAGATACAGTTGCCTGTAATTTTCCAAGGAAGAAAAAGCTAGCCAGCAAGATAGATAGATATATAGATAGATATATATCCGAGCCCAGATATTTCAGTGGAAATGGTTAAAAACTGCTATTCTTTGGGGTAATAAAGAGAAAGACAGACCTTTCTGAGAACATCTCTTTTCAATTTAAAACAGAGGGAATAAAAGATAATCTGGCCAAAGCATTTCATTCTGTTCCAGCTCTTTGTGCCTGACTGCCTGGAGAAATACCTTCTTATCCAAAGAACCCATTACAAGGCTCTGTCCTGTACAGGGGCTGGGACATGCTGTATCAAGGCTGGGAATTGCCTGGTTATGCTGAATAAACCATATGGATAAAAAGAAGAGGAAATCAGAAATTTCCTTACACTTTCTCATTTCACTGGAACCTGCTGGGCCTTGAAGACCAGCACAGGGTACAGACCACTGCCCTCTATATGCAGGTCCAAAGGGACAACTCCTTTTCCCCTTCCTCCATTTTTGAGATGCCTCTAGTTCAAGCAAGTAAGATCCCACTGTGCTCCAGTGTTGTGATTTTCTAGAGATGCTGCTAAAAGCAATGGGCTGGTATTGTCTTTGGTGTCTTATTGAGGGGACACAGGAACTGTGTCCCCACTGAGCAAACTGGGAATGACACTACTGCTGCTGCTGCTGAATTAGGCTTCCTGCTAACAAACCTACAGCTGAAACATTGAAATTCCTCTTGCTGCTCACCCTCTCTCCTTTTCACCATCACTGAGCCAAGATCTCTGCTATGCAAGTGCCTTTGTTATGAAATCTCAGAGCTGCAACAACTTCTCTTTACTAGCTGGTCCTAATTGGTATTGCTGAGGCCATTTCCTGGAGAACCAACACCCCTTAAAGACACTCTCCTTTCACAACACAACTCTGTCTCACACCAGCTGTGCTCTCACTGCCCCTAGGGAAGCTTTTCCCACTCAGGGTAAATGAGTATGGATTTACAGTCAGGCAAAACTAACACTGGAGTAAAAAATAATTTACCCAGAGGGTGGGTTCACTGAAAGCCAAACACAGTGTCAAAACCATTTCCACATTTTGACTGCTCTTCCCTGAATTTCAGTACTGTCTTACACACAAATCTGTGGCCTCAGAGTCCTGCAGTGTCTGGCATCAGTCATGAAAGTGTCCATTCTCCTTCATCCTCTCCAAACACACACACACAGCTCCAAGCTAATGCAAGTAACCACTCTTTTTCCTTCTCATTTGCATTTCTCAGAAGGACATGATTTTTTTTTCATGAGAAATGCTCTCAAGAGCACTGCTAATTCAAAGCATAATAATCACTGGCCAGGAATAAACCACATTAGCATAAAGCCATGACAGTTTTAATACAGCAAGAATAAAAGCAGACCACGATGCAAGAAGCAAATGCCAGCATTCTGTGCTCTCCTCTGCTGCATCTTTTGCTCAAGTTGGCTGGATTTCTCTGCCTTTTTGGCTCATAATAGCTATTGACTGGCTGTGGGCTGCGACACCCACTGCTGACAGCAGGCTCCGTAGGCTGATTTCACACCTTTGCTGTTCCCAAAAAAGCTGGTACTTGCAGGAATGGAAAGTAACCCAGACCTTGCACTCTTTTTCTATTTTTTTTTTCTTCAAAGAGGAAAGCAGTCCCAGCAGTCCCAGCCTGATCAGTCTGCTGAACTGGGAGAGGGAACTGCAGTGTGCATTAGTACCTGTAGTCACACTGTGGAGATCTCATCTTGACACTGGTGCCACAAATGTGATCTTTACGGGTCACAGGCACTGCTGATACTCACTGCTTTTGGGAACTTGTTCTGATTTTTTTCCAGGATATGAGAGATCTTTCTGAGACACAAAGAAATACTGGGAACTGCTCTTATGGCAAGAGGGTGACGCACTCCCCTCCCACTTTCTTCTGTCCAAGCTGTCATTTCAGAGCTAGCAATGGGGAAACTAAGCCTGAGAGTTTTTCATGGGCTGTTTGGCTGTGAGACAGCTATCAATATTTTACTGTAGTTCTTAATAATTCTGAAGTTCATATAGGCTTTATATAGGGCTAAAGTAAGACATGGGGTTTTAATGAAAAAACCCCACCACAAACTGAAGTACTTTGCATCCAAGTAATATAGAAAAAAGTACATATTTGAAATAAATTACAAAGAAAAGAAGAGGCCAGGCCATCTTGAACCAGTTCTGTATGTTCTTATGATTTTCCCACATCTTTCAGTAGGGTGTTGATTTCCAGAAAGTCCAGTAAGAGACAACATAGCAGTTGCCTACTTATAGGATTTGAGAAGGATAGCATGCAGATCAAAAGCCCTCCCACAGATGAGGTAACTCATGAAGTTTTCCTGGAGAATGACAGCCAGTTTTGTCATTCCCACCACTGTCTGGGAATCACTTAATCTATTAATGTAGCTGATATGTAATACCATAATATCCAGCTTCCATTTTAGAAAAAAACCACTATTACAGCATTTGGGTACAAAGAGCAATTTCATTGCTGAAGGCTGAAGCCCACCCATCCCACTGCTGGTCTTTAATATTACCTTCCTCATGGGTAACAACACCACGTTCTCTCTTAGACTTTTTCTTAACACTCATTTTTCATAATCAGACACATGATTATCTTAATCAAAAGGAAATTTACTTCACAAAGTTAGATTTTAATTCTTCCTAGGAAGTTCCAGTGGCTACCTTTTGCTTTCTGTTACGTTTGCACAAATCTGTAGTAACAGGCTGAAAATTATCTTGGCCCTAAAGGTGCAATTAACTAAATGTGTCATATTATTCAATGACAAGAACCTTATATAAATAAAATCCCCTAACATAATACTACTCATTTCCAATCCACATCCAACCAACCTTTATTCTGCAGATTAAGTTTCCAACAAGCTCCTGTTGCAAGGTTTCTTTAGAACTTGCACCCCAAATATCCTTCACTTCAGACTGCATGGACCTTATTCTAGCAGCTTTGCTCAACACAAGATGCAGACACACCATATGTCTTTTTGAAATGACAGGAAACCTGAAAAACTCCTCTAATTGCTGAGCACTTATGTCTACTCTTTACCCAAATGGGAACACTTTCAATTAAAAAACCACCTTGTTTTTCTTTCAGGAAAACGGTATATTTTCTGCTCTTCCATTATCTTATGCTCAGTTGTTTCCCTTTAATTTCCTTTTGCACCTGGAATTAATTTCCATCAGCCTTGCCTTTACTATGTGAATTTCCCATTTAAACTTTTCCTAAGTCCACAAAGGTCTGTTTTCCCATGAAAGACAAGGCATGCCACGCTGCAGTCTAAGCGCAGTCTTGCCAAATGAGGATGATTACCTGTCTGGTGGAGAACAGCTCCCACTGGACATACGCATTTGCAGTGGCAGTGAGCTGGCATAGTGATTTTATGAGCCATTAAGAGCCTGTCAGCAGCTTTCCTCTGCATGCTAAGCAGCACTCACTTTCCAAACCCTTGCCAATTATTCCTGGTCCTCAGGTGCAGCACTTCACACTGTGTCCATGAATGGAGTCTCTCATCTCTTAACCTCGCCTGCTTCAGCACAGGTACCACACCATGGTACAGCTCTACTCTCAGCTACAGTCTCTCTATCACCGTCTACTTATTTCTCTTGTTGGCACAGAAGTGCAGAGAATAGTTTTGGAAGTCTAATCCCTCTAGGACCCTGCTTTTGACTCATCCCCATTTTGACGTAAAATGTAAATTATTCATGCTGATTGCAATCTGAAAGCCACTTTTTTAACCTCTGCAAACTACACTGCACTGAATGCATCACTCTAAACATGTCTTTACAGATATGAATTCTCTCAAAACACCAGATATTTTCTGTATCATAAGATAGTACATAAGATTTTCACTTGCAACAAAAGCACTTTATCATGTCACCAATAGCTATATAATCTCTTCCCAAAAACCTGTAACTATAGAAAAGAAGGATTTTTAGATTTCTTTGATATCAACTGTTTTCTGTTTCCTTTATTTCTTTTACTACTCACTAGGTTTTCTGTCTTTTGTGCATTTATTTCATATAGATTAAAGATTAAATAAAATAAACAGTACTGTGGCTCATCACTGTCATGTTTCCAGACACTGGAGCTGACACCAAAGGTCCATCCTGGGCATCACACACAATGTCTGGAGGAGACTCAGCAGCTTCAAAATAAGACTCAGAGCAGTCACTATAAGTGGAACACATCCAAAAACCAGCCAAGAGAAAAACAGGGCCAGCAAAAGCAGAAGAGATCTCACACTGTTCTTGGGGCTACAGTTCCATAGGTACCAGGAACTGCTCCAGTAAAAACTGCAGCTTGAAAGGAAGGGATATTTTACCCTTCCTAATTGACAAGCAGGGAGGAGATGCACAGTTTGCACTTTTAAGAAAGCAGAGGAAGTAAGATGAGATGCAAGGACTTTTCTGTTAGAGCAGGCAGAGAACTTGGGAGAAAGGAGAATCATGGGGTCACTTTCATCTTCCCCTTGAAAAGGCTTAAGTCCACATCTCTGATTTTCCCAGGGAACACTACTACTCTTTCAGTCACACCCAAACCTATCAATTAGAGTTAGGTCTCATCCATCACAGCTCAAGTTCTTCCTGAAAGCCAAAGCTAAGGGCAACAGAGAAGATGTCTTCCTTCCAGCAAATCTTTAACTCATTCAACAAGAAAAAACAGAAATTGAAGCCCATGTATCTTCAACTCCTAAATATATCCTGATGAAGAAACAGTGCACAAAATTTTTTCCTGTGCTTGTTTCAGCTTGCTAGTGATGGAAACTCTCTTCTTAAAGGAGCTAGTAATGATTCCATTTTCATGGTTGAATTTCTCTCTTAAGCCAGCCTGTATTGCAAATTCTACTCAGCGGCAAAACACAAAGCAATCCAAGAACAGGACTGAGTCCACAAAAGCCCATGGGTTTGTTGCTCACATTTTGCTAAGTTTCTCTTAGTGGGTGATAATTTTCCTAATTGCCATGTGGACAGAGGAAGACACAGTTGCTCACATAGAAGAGCACCTTGGCTCTACCAGTCTTCACTAGGAATCAGGGAAGTTCTCCACCCTTTTAAAAATAAACCACTAGTGCTAAAGGCTAGCTGTTTATTTTGAGAAATCCCAGAAAAAATATTTGAATCCTTCTAAATTTCTTAGGGGATTTCTGATGGACTAAACAATTTCTGATCTTTTTCTTTTGACATTACTGGAAGTAGCCATATCCAATATTTTATTTTACTAGAAATGTGTGCTATAGAAGGCATATATTTATATTTTTCAGAAACTTGAGAGAGGTATGTCCTCTTTTTAAAAGTAATCCTACTCAGAAAATGGCATTGCAAACATTAAACTTCCTAAATACAATGATACCATTTCACCACTATCACCATAAAGATAAAAAATTGAGTTTTTAATTACTGCAATGGCTGAGAGAAGAAGAAAAAACCACCTTATTAAGAGCTAGAAAGTTCAAACCATTCCCCGTAAACTCTGCACTCCTTCCCTTAGGAAAAAGAAACTCTGTTTCTGTTTAAAGAAGTTGATATGAAGTTGGCCAAGAGGAAAGGAGTAATTATACCAAATGGCACATTGATAATGAACCTAAATATGAGTTTTAAAACCTCCCTCAGTAACAGCCTAGCAAAAAAAAAAAAAAGTTTCATATGTTCTCTGAAAGAAGACAATCTGTATCCATGATCAGGAATTTACAATAAGTACTAAACACTTTTGCTTTGAGTGCAGCAGTACTGCTGAGTGCAGCAGTACCTATGGTTATAATGAGAACTTTTTGTTTATTCAAATGACAGTTTAGTTTAGGCCCTTACAGTAGAGGCTTGAGTTTCAAAGATGAATACTCAAAGGGGACAAAAACATCCACAATTCCTTTAAGGTCATGAATAAAGCATGATAATTTGTTGGCTAAAACACTCTGACTTCTTCTGTGTGTTTTTCATAGCTATGATTTCATTTTTTTCTACCATCATTTTTAGCATAAAGTTCTAGGGTGTCTCATGGTTGCTGAGCTCTGCAGGGTATTGCTCTTGCTCAATAGATTTATAGGAAAATCTCTGGTTCCTGAAGAGCTGCTGCTGCCTTGAAAAAAAAGGTGGTGCCCATCAAGTAATCAAATTGGTATATCTGCCTAAGAAATATTACAGTCAAAGGAAGGACCTATGCATGTAGCTTCAAGCTCATGAATTATTCCAAATCCAGCACCCAGAAATAGCTCAAAAAATGAGAATGGGTTTAGATCAGAGCTAAGGAAAAAAATACTACAGGGAACCAAGAAAACACAATCACAGAAAAAGCTCTGAAATAAAGCTAGCAGAAAGAAATGAATGAAATCCCGATTGTAGCACAGTGAACGACAAAGGTCACAAGGAGTCAAATTACTTTACCCAAACCATCTAGTAACTGGCCAAAGCTGCTAAAGGGTCCCTTCTAGAATGCTAAAATTTACCTTAAAGAAATTGGCAGAGAAGACATTAGGGCATGGGGTGTGACTGAGTGCTTTCCACTGTATTGATGGGAATGATGCCTTTCTGTGGTGTTTGAGAGAGGAACCAGCGGCATGTTGTGAGGTGCAAATGGAAGCAGAGCATTCAGCAGCACACTGGGATGTGCTTATACAGAGTCACTTGGCCATGAAATTGGCAGCAAAGTTTATTTTCAACATCATGAAGGTAAGTGTGATAGGCATCTGCACAATGGTTCATTTCAGCCTAGAAGAAGGATGAAATTAAACCAAACCCTGACATTTCTTACAATTAAAACAAAGGGATCTCTTTTCACCTCTTCACTGACGGTACTGGACAAAGCAACAAACTGATGAAATCTCTTTTGCCTTCATGCTGAAAGTTTCCTTTCAAAATCATCAAGATTCTGCTACCAAGCAGATGATTAAAAAAAACCCCAAAACCCACCAAACCAAAACAACAAACCACAACAAGTACAACATAAGCCTTTCTGAGCAGTTCTTGGCAATATAAACTGCCTTTTTCTATATAACCTATGGGGAACAGGTTCTCAATTTTAAGTACTGTTCTCTTTTAGGAGAAATATCTATATGACATCCTACAAGTATCACAAATCCCTGTCAAGTCAAATATTATATGCTCTTCCAACTGAATTGGAGTATTTGCCCCACAAACCTAATGTTCAAAAATCTCTTTAGCTAAACAGCATTTTGTTTGAATTCACAAGTCAGAGACTATCTCGAACCATGACATCTGGCTGAGCATATCAAGTTTTAGAAGGCTTATGGTGGTGTTCAGATTGAAAAATTTCTCAAGCATTTAGTTAAAGAGGGAGGAAACAAGAAACAAAACAGGTATGTGACTGCAGGTACTAACACAAACATATAAAAATGGAACCCGGTCTACATGCCATAATAATGAAAAAATCTGAATTAAATTAATCATAGCAAGTGAAGAACACCATTTGCTTGGTAAGCACAGAGAACAGGTGCACTAGCTAAGAGCTGCTGAACTCTACAAGTAATGCCTATCTTCACATAGGTCTGTATTTTTAAAAAAAATCATTTATCTCACTGTGCCCAATGGCCAGAGAAAGCTGACAAAATTAAAAACAGATGAAAACAACCCCAAAGAAAAATCCCACCAAAGTGTCCTTCTTGAGCCTCTATGCAATGCTAGCAGATGTATTAATGAACTGATGCCTGTCTTGCTGTTTAGTGAACTGCCTGTTCTGCCAACTTGAGATGAATAAGAGAAAGAAGCATCAGTTCACTGGAACTACACGATCTCCCTATTTTCTTTTAGGCTCATGGATTCCTATGCACGAGCACATTGAGTTCACAAGGAAAATGGCATTTGACTCAGATGACAAAAACACATAGAAAAGCAAATGCACATCAGTAACTAGAGTCAAATAATGCAGGGAAAATGCTGTCCTTATTTAAATGAGACACACAAGAAAGAAAGAAGGAAACATCTCCCTAGTTCTAGCTTGATAATGCATGTGACTTAGGGGGTGGACTTTGAAGGAGAGGAAGCTACACAGCTGAGCCTCATGAGTCCCTCCTTTCTTTACCATTTGGGTATCATGTCTAATTTTCTTCAAACACTGCTAGAGGAGCTCAAGTTTGCCAGCTACAGAGAGCAGTCGGTCAGAAACTGCTCTTCTCTATTCAAAAGCTGGAGCAGGAAGCACATTCTGTCTTAAGTGCCACAGCAGGTCACTGGAAGACAACATCTCACTCTCATGACCATAAAACCACAGACAATTATTTTGGGGCTGTGAATATTAATGAAAGCTTTACTCATCTCACTCTTCTACTTCTCAACAGGGTGCAATTCAGATTCAAATAGTCAAAGTTCTACACAAGCCTCCACACCTGGCTTTCCCTTCAGGGCGAACCCAAATTTCAAAACTATTCATCCAATAAAACCCATGTGCTAGCATAAGGAAAGCATCCTGTTTTGCTGGTGCATGGGAGGAGAGGGATGAGGTCTTTCAAATTCTGGTTTCACTTCTGGTTCAAATAGTTTCCACCGTCTGCCCATCCATCCGTCCATGCACCTACACCCACATGTCTGTGCACCTACACTGCTGACTGTTCAGTCTGTGCATCTGAATTTTTATCAGTGTTGACATTTTAAGCAGCTTGGAAAGTAAAATGGGAAAGATAAGATTCTATAAAGCACTACAGCAGCATGACACACATACCCTTTATATGAGTTCAATTTCAGATGATACAGAAGAAATAACATTTCTATTTATTTTATTTATTTACTTATTTTACTAGACTCAAGGTTGATAGAGTCACCATGTTAAAAATAACATTGGAGCTGCACACATACAGTTTCAGATAGCATCAGAAACGTCAAAGTAACTGCAGCCAATGCATGGGGTAAAGAGAGATAAAGATGATGCCATAATCCTTATGACATAGACTGCTGAGATTAGGAACCATGTCTACAGTCTGTAAGGATGTGAATATATGGATCATCAATACTTTGGAGAAATTTGTTAACACATAGACTATGGATGCAATAGACCGCAGTGACATTTCCAAGCCTGGCTCATTTGTCAGAATGCAGTTAATGAGTATTCTAATTATTTATCCTAAGATCTCCAATGCATTCAAGTCTGCTTACCAACATTTCCATCTGTTTATTCTTGAATCTGTACTGAAAGGACAACAAACACCAAGATAACACTAATTGTGTTGCAGCTGAACACCCCGTAGCCTACAACTGAAGATAAAAAATAGTTATCAAAATTTCTAACAGAACTTAGATGTGGCAGCAGCTCTCTGACCACAGAGAGAAACAGACAACTTTCCCAGGCAAGTTGTCTGTTGTTGTTTGTTTGGGGAAAAGCTGTGAGAAGATCAGAGAAAAGAATGAGAAACAATTCTTGTCTTAACTGGCTGCACCTGGTATTGTGAACATGTGGAATGTGTTATGGAGATTTATTTACCAAAGGGTGGTTTCTTAATTAGCCAATGGTGATGGTGCTTTGATTGGAGGAATAATTAGGTCCACCTGTAGTGAACTAGGGTATAAAAGTATTTTTCTTAATAAAAATGATCAGCCTTCTGTAAATGTCTTGAGAGTCTATGTAACTTCTTACCTGGCTGGGGACCCATTGTGCTGACACTTAGACTCCTGTTTCTTGCCATGACTTGATAGGCTCAGTATTTCCATCATTACACTTCTGTGCTTCCAGAAGATTTAAAATACCAGTAGTCTCTGTTTTTTTTGAACAGATGATCAACTTCTCTTAGGAGGTGAAATAAAAATCATTCTCTGCTACCTAAATCTCCCAAGATAAATTAAACAATTGGATCCATTTTAATTTTATTCCCTGCACTTCTATTGCATGAAGCCATTAGACTAATGGCCTGAAAGATGTCATGCAAAAGATGACAGAGGGCAAGATCCCTCTCCTAAGTAGTGACAGGGGAGGGTGTCTACTGAACTGCAGCACTAAACCTGTCATCCTAGCCTTGGGCTGCACAGCTCAGGGCAGGAGGAAGGAAAGGGAAGATTTGAAGTACATCTTACATCCTTTTCAAAATGACCCGATCAATACATACGCTGGGCTCTCCCTGCACACGAGGCTGTACATCCTAAATTGCAACCCTTGGGATTTGGAGATTCAGCAAGTCATGGACACTGAACACTTCTGGTTAGGGCAAAGAAATGGGCACGGTAATAACAAACGAAGTTACACAAACCAAGGGTTTGGAGCCTGCAGGTCTCGCCCCAGTTTATGTCCTGACTAGCACACTCTAAATCATAAATATGCAGAAACCTGCCCTCCTCTTCTCCTTGGACATTTTGGACACAATTTTATTTTTGGGGAAGGGTGGGGAGTGTTGGGGAAAGCTGGGGACATGTTTGTCTTTTATTCCTGAGTCATATCTTCAGACCTTAAAAATTTCCACTGTTTATGCAGAGGAAATATGCAGAGGCTGTCAGTCAGGTCTGGCCATCTCCCATTTGTGGTTTCTCTCACTTGGGATGCAGAGCTTCCTTTCAGGGAGGAACACTGCTTGTCCATGAGAGCTCTTTCAACAGCACAGGTTAATGTTGGCTATGGGCACTGTGATTTGGGCATGTTTCAGGCAGGGTAGCCTGCACATTACCAAGTCAAAATGCAATGTCTAGTGGTTCCAAAGAAGCTGCAGCAGGTGATTTTATAGTGGCCGATTTTATCTTTGATTTAAATGACAGCAAGTGCTCATTGTTTCTCAGAGCAACAGAAATAACTCATCATTTGAATCTAAGAGTCTCATCCAAAGGCAAAGGCTCTGCTAGATTTGCCTTATCTTCAGTAAGCTCAACCCAAAGCCAGAAAAGTCAGTGAGAGATGACAGTGACATGATCAAACATTGTCTTATTCCTCTCCACCCAATCCTTTCTGAGACAAGGAGACTAAAAGCAACAGACCAGTGAAGATTCATGTCACTTCACAAAAGCAAAAAACCAGCAAGAGGACAGTTTTCCACCTCACAGGGATGGCAAAAACAGTGCCATCTCATTATTTTCTGAGAAGCGTGCAAATCAAAGTCACAAAGGAGAAACAGGGCCTCCCAGTGTGTCCCAACTTCACCCCTTTGCAGCTTTGCTGCATTCATTTAGATAATGGCAAACATCACAGTACCCTCCAGTTTTTAAGAAAGCCCCTGAAACATGCAGACAAAGCTGGCTTAACCACTGCACACTCTGGTGCTGCCCTTCAGTTATACCAGTCCCCTGATGCTGGGGTTTGGCTAATGGAATTGGAATGGTGTGTGAGACCTGGTGTGATCCACTAAAGAGACTACAAATATATCCAATTAATCTTAGACATCCTGGCAGACTATTAGCAAGATGGTACTGCTGATACTTATACTGTGCTCTTGAAATTAGATTCTGGCTAATTGTGGGCTGAGTAAGGTGTCAACAACAGGAAGTCAAATTTGGTATTGTCTGATTACAAACAAGAAGATCTTAGAGGATACAAAGGAATAGCTATGCATTTACTAACAGTCACTGAAATAGATCAAGAAACAAAATCCTACAATACAAAAACTGATGTAGAAAGCCTACCTCCTCTGCTGAGGGAACAGAGATGAATGAAAATGTCATAAATATAACAGTATACTCAAGGAGCCCATAAATGAACTCTTCTGCTTTTAATGATATGATATATAAAGAAAAGAAACAAAAAAAAAAAAAACAAAGAGAAGAAAGGAAGGGACATCCCATGGCAGAATACTGAGTCTTCTGATCTCTTCTCCCCATACCCAGTATTTCTCTGCTGTTTAGCTTTGACAGGCAGTGACAATATTAATGAATAAAATTTCAATAATGGTTGGAAAATGAAGTACTTCCATCTATCTAATTTTCTTCTAAAAAATTCCAAGTTTCAAAAAACTAAGAAGTCAAATGAGCAAAGCACCCTGTAAGAGAAACATCTTTAAGCAAGTAAGAGAATAAGAAAAGACAAAACACAGAAATAGAATCCAGCTGCCCACCTGGGCAGGGACCAAAGAATAGAATAGGACATAGCGGTGGTGGAAATACAAAAAGGCACAGAAAGCCAAACTTATTCAGCCAGGTTCATACTAGGTTTGAAGTGCATGCAACAAGAACATGCTCCTCCATGATCTATGCCACCATCCACATCTTGCCCCTTTTCTACAAATTGCTCCATACTTTACACATGGAAAATCTGTGGCCTTTTATGGTTTATCAAATAGTTCTGTATTACATTTCTGATGTATGTAACCTGATACAGAAGAATCAAAACCAGGCATATTAATTAGGATGGCAACAAATACTCTGAGCATATCATTACTGGTAAATACAGGAAAACCACTGTATTGCTCTCATCATACTTGATGGCATTTTAACTGCTTTTTTGAAATTCCCACAAGAAAATGATTTTTTTGTGTGTGTGTTTGGTGTTGCCCCAATCTTTGCATTTAAGAAGCTTACATATACCAAGACTACAAACTTGGTTCTCAGACAGAAAGCAGGATGGTAAAATGCTATCTAAAGATGACAACTTAGAGCATTGGAAAGGGGAGAAAACACCAAAGGAGACAAAACTGAAACAGACAAGCTATCTGCTCTCTAAAGACCCAAAGAATTGAGGTATCCTCTTATCCATGTCATTATGTCAGCAATGTGCAATAAAAATGAGGGGGTGCTGAGCCATCGTGACCAATTCCAGCATCTTTGTTGGTTTTGTTCCTGTAAGTCCTCAAATCAATGACAAAGACATACAGAGTTCCCAGAAAAGGTGGCAAATATTTCCCCCATAAGGACACAGAAGTTTTCACTGGAAAATAAAGAACTTAGTCATCTAGTTGCATAAGCTTGACCCAATCTTGTGTACACTTTTTCTCCTCATACTATCTAATTTACCAAAGTGAAGAACTTGCTTACTAACTATATTTTTCTTACAGTTTCTGTTAATAATGTAAATTATATTGCTATTTTGGACAAGACATCTTCCAGGGCACTTCAAAGTAAGCCTGGAGCTCTGCTGGGTGACAGCCCATGCAAACTTGGGCTGTGAATTTGCTATTGCCAGCACAGTGTCACCTGGAATGGTACACAACTGGCTTGTTTTGTGGCCAGCAGCTTTTGCTACAGGCAGTTTAACAGGATGAGAGTTAGTCACTACAGAGATGCATGTGAGCAGTTAATGACCTGCTCCAGGCTTCATGATATTTCTTCAGGTTTATTTTGGGACATAAATGTCACTTCCTCTCTTCCCCCATCCCTTTTCTTCAGCTGCAGACTAGCCAACTGAAAGAATTGCCAGTGTTTAAGGAAAATCTCACATCTCACGGGTCAGCCACTCGCATTTGCTAGTCTTGGCACGTGTGTAAGCCAGGGGGACAGCCTCTTACAGCCTAAATGGAGCTTTTTGTTCCTCTTCTCTTCCTCCCCACTGTTCTCCCTGCTTGCAGGCCATGCCCATCTGCAGCAGCACTAACAGATCCCTGTTAGCCTCTGATTTCAGGTCAAACCCACAGGTTACTATGAGTTTTTGTTAGTTCCCAAAGTGAAAGACAAAGTGATGGGAGCAGAGCGCTGGGACTTTGCCCCCTCCACTCCTTAGTAAAGGACAGCTAAAGGATCATGTGCTGGCAGCCATGGGCTTTTGCTGTCTGGAAGTTACCATGAGTAGGCATCACACCTTCCTCCTAGAAGGCACATTTATTCACATCCTGCCAAACACCCAGGGCTTGTATCTTCCAGAGCAGAAAGTAATGCTGGTGGAAACAAAGTGGGCCACCCAGCTCACCAGCAACCTGTTGGGATGTGGAGCATCTTTGCTTGATCCCATCAACTTTCTCTAGCATAGCATCATATTCACCCAAATCAAATACTACAGAGTTCAACTGCCAAAAATAAGCTGATTTGGTTCTATGATCTGTTTGAAACATATTTCACTCAGCAATGAAGCCCATGCCTTTCCCTCTCTGCTTCTTTAGGGTAACTATCCCTCAGGGACTAAAGACACACACTGCATAATTGTATTAGCTGTCCAAACCTCAAACATGTTTTTCAGCTTCCCACGCTTCACAACAGGACCAGGTACACTGTTTTTTTACCTACTTTTCTATTCTATGTAGTATAATTTTTTCACTCCAAAATATCTCATGATTTTTGACAGGTACCACTGTAAAAGACTGCAATGCCTCATAGCAACATACTTTGCTCACTCTGCAGATGGTAATGGAAAAGCAGTTACTGTCTGAAATTATGTGAGAATTAGTGAAGTAAAACTTATTTCTATACATAGCTCTTGCATGGCTTACAGTTTGTCTAGAAGATAACTATTTAATTTAGTAATTACTTCTGTGGGAAGCAATACAATCACATCAGAGACAATCTTTTAAGTGATGCTAAAGTAAATGCTCTAAAAGTTCCCAGTTAAAAGAAATAAGTCTTCAGTTCCAGGTGGGAATCACACATGCATACACATACACACACACATGCACAAGACCCCATACACAGCTCCCCACTTTCTTTTCGGAAAAGATATTTATCTGGAAGCTCTAGAGGATGGGCAGCGTCAGAAAAACAAGTGTCAGAATTCCTATAGCAACAGTATCTCAGTCCACGCTGATTTTCATGCATATATAAGATCTTAGAATAATTTCTGCTTAAATAGCAAAACCATGAAGTATAGGAGCACATAATAAATAGACTGACTATCAGCTCTGAATGAAACCTTTTGGGTATGTTCATTCTTTGTATTATTTGTACTGCCACTACACTTGAACCTAAAGACCTAAAAACTTTGAGCCACACAGTTCTTGGAACTAGGAACACAAATGGCAAGAGACAGTCCTTTCCTCCCTCTCCCCACTAAAGGACCCATAATCTATTTATAGACCAGCAGCAAGTGGAAGGAAATCCCACAATCTCCATTTCACAGACAAGGAGCTTGGGTACAGAGTGATATATGATGGACATGCTTGAAGCTGCCCAGAGATACTCGACAGAGAACCCTTAAGCTGAGAACCCTAATTTGTCAGTGATAAAAAACCACTTAGCTCTGTGAATTCCTTCTCTTCCAATGCACTCCTAAGTTAACTTTTTCCCACTCAAGTTTTCTTGTCAGACCCTCTGCATAAAAATCAAAAGTATCCCACTTCATTTGTTCCACTCACTCTGTTAGGTCACCTCTGGGTGTCATTGAAGTCTTTACAGTTCTTTCTAGCCATACAGTAGAGATCTGTCTAAAGCACATTCCGGACCCAGGCTCAGCATTCAGTAGGACACTGAGATTTGCAGTCAGTTTCCAGTATAAAATAAATAAAAACCAGCCAAGCCTCTTCCTTCACTTGTTTCTCTGACTACTGTGGTTCATCAGTCATGTCATCTGCTATGACCCAGCACTATCACAACCCTCACAGAGACCACCAAAATCAGCACACTGAGAAGTGCTCTATACATACCAGATGTTTAGCATTACAGCATGCCTTGATCTCTTGCAGTTCTAGCTCCTTCTGCTCTACTAGATTATCAGTCACTTCTCCATATTTACATTCAGAAAACACTTTCATTCCTCTTCATGATTTTGGAGCAACCTGTGTTGTCTCCTCAATTCTTGTATATTGTTTCTTTGGACTGTTGCAACTCTTCTCCATTCTGCTTCTCCCAACATCTCCCTCACAGCCCCTAGCATTCAGAGATCAGCCCTATTGCTCCTGTATTCCTGGAGGTGACTCACATCTCTCTTCACTTGACCTCCCTCTCAGTTCAGTCCACCATGTCTGATTGCCTCTCTGGCATCCTGTCCTGAATATCTCATTCTTCACTCATGTACAGTTTCACCACTCAATTTTCAACACAGTTTCTGTTATTCTACCACCCAACCTTTTGGTACTGGTGCTTTTATAGACCTCTCTTGTTGTTTTCTATTTTGCAACTAAATTAGCATTAAATATATCCATTCTTTTCAGTCCAATGGTTAAAGCATCTCCATTTTCATCCTATTACTGTAGGATCCTGCTTATCTTTGAGCTCCTCACTTATTATTTTTTTACCTCATCAAAATGCTGCATCTACACCAACTCCTTTTACCTGTACTTCAGTGTGCCCATCTGCATTGTCAAATTTCTTCATCAACTTCTCTCCAAATTACAGGACCTCCCTTCCAAGATATCATATGACTCAGTACCTGCTTCCATATTTTCCTTCAGTTTCATGGCTATCTCTTTTAGTATTCTCCTAGTTGTGACTTTTCCTAGATTAGCTGATGGTATCTGAAGGATCTGCCTCAGTTTCAGCATAAATTTTCCTTCTAGAGTAGTAGAACAATGAAAATGTAGAGTAAGACAATGACTAGAATCCAGGACTCATAACTGGATTTGGAGGATATTTCAGCATTAAATAAATGTGTCCAACTGATCTGCCTATGCCATAGGGACTGAATACTGGTCTTTGTACATGGTTCCAACAAATACAATAGCTGCTCAGATCACAGGATCCACACAGGACATTTGGGTACACTAGAGCAGCTATAGACCTGCAAGACATTATATAAACTATACATAATTTGAATAGGAGGGTGGGGGTGCTCACATTGCAAAGTGCTGTACATTTCCCTTATAAAAGGTAGTAAGTGGTCCCCTTTCTAAGTGCTCTTTAGGCTGTGCAACTGTGAGGATTCATGGACATCTTGAGATCCTGACAGGTTTCTCTGTATCTGAGCTGGTCACAGATTTTTACCTGATCTGTCTGATATGATCATTGTGTAATTTCAGTTAATTATATCATCCTTTCCCTCCAAGCACCAAAAGATGCAGAACTGGTATTCACCAGAAAAAAAAAAAAAATTCCTGGCATTTTTCAATGCTGAAAGTGAGTGTCCCCAGGCAGCATAGCTGGGACTAGACTACAGTTTCTTTACTTTCTGAAAGAAACTCATAGATGTGCATGCTGTGGAAAGAAAAGATTAAGGCTGTACTGGTATTAGTTACTTTTTAAATTATGATCATTTGCATGACACAGAATGAAATCCTACCCCACAGAAAGAGGGGGCAAAACCAGACTGATGATGTGCCCTGGAAGCCTGCTGGCTGCGAGCCTCTCTGCTCTGTTCTTTGCCTCTCTAGGGTTACTAGATTATCTCCTGCCAAGAGCCATAGCCTGCCCTCGGAGTATGTAATGGT
This sequence comes from Melospiza melodia melodia, assembly GCF_035770615.1. Lineage (NCBI taxonomy): Eukaryota > Metazoa > Chordata > Aves > Passeriformes > Passerellidae > Melospiza > Melospiza melodia. The sequence goes on from NC_086194.1 coordinate 85,865,026, forward strand.
TTGAAGCTAAATAACCAAACACAGAGAAGGAAGAAAACCCCTAAAATACAAACCTATTAGTCTGCTAAGAGGTACAAGTAACTGGAGTTATACATTCATATGCATCCATGTGTACACGTGTGCCTTAAAAGGGAAGAAAGCATATTCTTTTCTTACTGTGCTAAGATTTCAAGTACACGGTTCCAAAAAAAACTCAGCAAAAGATGTTGATGCAATTGAGTTTTAGGTCAATTCAATTAAACTAGGAAAGCATAATTTTATAAATGTCTTCATTTGCTTTTAAGGATAAATAAATTACACTAGTAGTGTAAAGTAAATACTACTGCTTTGGCTGGACAAAGCCATTCCTTTAATATCTGTGGGGCTTGCTGTCAGTAGCAGCACATAAGAGGAAAGGAAACACTCAACAATTTACATAGCATTCATCAGATTCTTCCCTCAGCTGTAGTGGCATAAGCAGAAAGAGTGCTTAACCCACTGTGGGTTTCCAGGCTTCTCAGGCTATCTTCTCCCTATTCACCAAAAGCAATTCTGTTCAGCTTTAGCTGCTTTTTAATCAAAGAAATTATAATCACATTAGCAGGATGCTTATTCTGAAGAGACATTAGCAAATGCACGGTTACTTTGTTAAACTGCAGACCTGTGGTTGAAAAAGAACCACGAGTTCCCAAATAATATTTTGTTCTTTTGTATAGTGCAAATGAAAGCAGAGTTGGTTAATTAAAATATTATTATTAATAATAATAATAATACTAACCTTAATGTCAAAAGCTGAAAAATGGAGTGCCAACAACTACTAAGAACCTCAGCTCAGAAAACGCTAACAATTTCAAATTCACATTTATCATCAAAAAAAGTCTTTCCCTGACCTTCAGAAAATGAGATCTGTATACCACATCAGTTAATAGGGACCTAAGTCGAGTGCCTTCAGTCCTAAGTAACATGCAAATCCACACAGCAAAGCAAAGTAATACAACATTGAACAAGAATGTGGGGTAACATCTGTGAGGCTATTTTTTGCCTGAATGCTTGTATGCTGCTCCTAGTTCTCAGCTTCTCCTAATAGCTTACTTCGGCAAAATCCAGAGAATTTGTCATTGTTGCCTTCAAATATTTGCATTCCTAGAAACATAAAAAGCATATACTTACCTGTAGCAACACCTGTGATTGATTACACCGTCACTCCCTGAATACCCTCTAGAGGTTTTGCTCAGTCCCAAAAGGAGAGGGGGAAGGGATGAGAACAGTTGTCTGAAGAGCACTGTATTAATTCCAATAAAAATACAATTTCCCCCATGCATTTGACAGCACGATGAAAATCACACTAGCGGTATTCCTGATAAACCAGATCTTCCAGATACTCAGTTGAGTCAAGCAAACTCTATTGCAGCACGACAAGGAAAAAGTTGATGTATCAAGGCAAAAAACCCCCTGATCTAAAATTCATAGGAATGGGAACAAAACACAATCAATACAAGCAGCAATTTCTATAGCAACTGGGGAGAAAAGGGAATGGGAAAATAGGAGAAGAGTTGGTGCCTTAACTGTTAGCACAAAGCTTCTGAGGCAAATGAAGGGACCCGTCCCTTTTGGCATCTCCCCGATCGAGAGGCTGAATCAATGCCCAGCGTATTGCTCCCGCGCCTCCTTTCCTCTTTCCCTGGGATCTGTGGAGGAGCAAGCCGAGCATCCCAGGCTCCGACGGGAGCGCACACATGTCCGCGCACCCCCGAGCAAGCACAGGCGCTCCCTGCCTCGCTCCTACACCCACAGGATCTCGGCACTCACCGTCACGGGCTTCCTCCCCGCGACTGCAGTTGCTGCAAATGTGTTTGATCTCCTTGCCTATGTGATACTGTATCACAAACGAGACGTTGTTAGTGCTGCTGGTGGGCTCCTTCAGTGGCTTCATCCTCACTAGATAGAAAGCTTTCTTTTTAGGTTTCTCTCCACTCATGTCCGAAACCGAGCCCTGCCCGCAGCCAGCAGAAGGAAAAGCCAGCATCCCAGGCTGCCTGGCGTGCGTGCAATCCGCCATCCGCTCCCGCTCGCCTCGGTGTTTAGCTGCCACACACAACAGGGATGAAGGGGAGGGCTGGGGGAGAGGGGGAGGCGGGAGGAGAGCAGGCAGAAGCGCTGCCTGAGCCTTGCTGCCTGCCCTCCGCGACCCCTCTCCTTAACCAATCCCCCGGGCAGGGCTGGAGGATGCTCAGCGCGTTCCCGCTCCGAGCCTCTCCCTCAGCCGCGGGAGCCGGACACATGTGGCGGCACGGCGGAGCCTGGCACACCTTTGGCTACCTTGCCGCCTGCGGACACCCAGGAGGCAGAGCCTTCCCTGGCCTCCCGGTCCCTCTGCATCTCCTTCTCCCACGCCCTCCCCCATTTCCGAGCGCCCCGGGCCGCGGCCCTGCGGGATGGCGGGCACAGCCCGGCCCTGCCAGCGCCGCCGTGCTCCGGCCTGGAGTACACGGCAGCAGGGCCGGCAGCGCGGCCCGTCCCACGGAATTAACGATGTACACACAAAGAACTGTCCGGCAGCGGGCTGCAAATCTTCCTCCCCGGCTCTCCATCATCTCCGGCTGCGGCTCAAGGGGGCACAGGGGCACGCCGGTTCAGCTGCCCCAGCAAAACCAAACCCCACCCGCTTTTCATTCCGATTTTTTTCCCCCTTTGCTTCTTATAAAAGCCAGATAAGGTGCTTGGTCCGGCTCGTGCAGGGCTTAAGAGGGCGGCCACGGACAATGGCTGGCACCGCCTGGTGACTTCGGCCCGAGAGCCCCTGCAGCCCCTGCTCCTCAGCCGCCACGGCTGAGCCACACTGTGTGACTGCTTATCTAGGCAGCGAACTTCTTTGTCTCCCTTGCCTCCTGCCCATGGTTGCAGCTGCTCCAGAGAACAGCCTAATCATTCCAGGCTGCCTGCATTTCCAAAACTCCCCCTGCCTGAAAGGGATTATAATCCCTGGCCAGACACATCAATCTGCTGTCCAGCTGCCCCCAAAATGCTGTGCGTTTTCACGGCTTGGTAAACAACCCAAACTGCCCAACCTGCCGAAGCAGCAGCTCAGGACAGTGCCTGTGACACAGAGAATTAGAGGAGTGGGGGCAAAGATGCTTGCTTCTTGCAGGTTCTGGGAAGGAAAGCCTGAAGAAGAGATGATATCCTCAGCTATTCTGGCTGCTATTACAGGAATGCGAGTGCTGGTTCTTTAAATGTTCAGCAAGCTATCAGTTTGGCAGGCACTAAGCAGAGAGAGTGCAATTGGGGCAGATGAAATACGGCAAAGAATAACACCATTCTCCTTATTTTTAGCCAAAGCCCTCACTCACTGTTAGAAGAAATCCACTCATTCTACAACTCTTTATCATTTCCACATATTGTTGCCCCATGTTTTACTGCAACATGAGGACAAAACAGCCTTGATACTCTTAAACTACACATGAAACAGTCAGTGAGAGTTTTGCCTAAAGAAGACAGAGCAGAAACTTAATTCATTGCCATGGTTTTCAATTTTCTTAAGTTCATGCACACACACACACACACACACACACACACACACACACAGAGGCACACAGAAGATGCATACAATGAAACTGCTGACCTACTTGCTCTGCATCATTCTGATGCAGGTCTGACTTCTCACCTGGCACTCCTGGGAGTTGAAACCAAATGCAAGGCTTTACTTTTCTCAGCAGAGTTCACAAATCAGCCAAGGTGCTATCAGATCTCACAGAAATACAGACTGAAGCAGGCATTCAGCAGAATTATGCTGGTCACCAAGCCATACAAGCATCCTATACACTGGGCTATGTATGTGGGTTTATGCTGAATAGAGTCGGTCACCTCAGGTGATGTATTGCCCCAAAGGACTTGATTTTGCATGTGTTGCTCATCTAAGATTCCTACCCGCTTCATATAAGTGGTAGGAGAACAGGGAATGCACAATTATTCAGGAATAAGCAGGTGAGTTCCCCAAATGTGTATAAGTGTGTAGCTCCGAGTTAATGCACTGAAAAGCCATCCCTTTGAAGGAAGGCCTGATGCTGAGGTGCTGTTTGCTATGTTACACATTTGGAAAGTAAAGGCTGAGAAGAGTTTGATTCCTCCAGTAGTCAGACAGCAGTTCAGAGACTCGCAGTGGAATTCCCTCTAACTTATTCACTGCCTTTGAGAACACCTTCAGTTTGGTTGTGATTCAGAAAATAATTAGGTGAGTGGAAGACATGATCATAATTCACCTTCTGAACTTGCTTAGAGTTCACACTGTCACTCGTACTCAGTACTGCTGCATTATGGAAATGGGTCAGGAGAGAAAAGCACATTCAAATGCCAGCTTCCCTGAATCTGGGAAATATGAGTGTTAATGAAATGCAGGGTGAACTCAAAACTGGAATATCATATCTGTTGTCTCGGGGTAGTTTTGGGGTGTTGTGCCTCCCCTGTCTTAAGAAAGAAAACTAGAGTCATACATTCAGCAGAGCTGGTCTTGTAAGGTAAATGGTCTTGTAGTTCAGGAACTGGGGAAGACTTAGAACATGAAAAACTGGGTCAAGTCATCAGTCTTTTGCAACCTCCCTCTAAGACCTCAGAGAATTTATTTACAACCTCTTGATATCTCAGCTCCTTGCCTAAAGAATAGTGATGTTGATGTTTCTGGTTTTCAGACAAATTTTATGAAATCATAATCTAAGGTTCTCTGAAGGTGTTTGTATATCACAGAGGGAATATCAACAGACTTTTCAAATTTAATGAGAGAGAGAGGTTTACTGTTTATAGCAAAATGAGAGGGGGAACAGGAAAAACATTTTCCATCAGGCTTAGCCCAAACAATTCACTCACTCCAGACTTTTTTGTTTTTGTTTCACTTGATTTTATTTCGACAGTATTTATCCCTCCTCTTGCTACTCATTTGATTCTAAAGCTATAAAATTCAACTAGGATCTGAAAATAGACTTCATAACTAAACACTGCCTTTTTACTGACTCTGATATTATCTCCCCAACCCAAAAACCTTTTAGAGAGAGACAGAAGCAACTTCTTTCTCAGGCAGAGACTGAAAGACTATCACCTACCTTCTAGTTCAGCCTCACATGCACTCCATTCTGTGAAAGAACCAGCAAATACTACCAGAGCGGACTGAGTTTTACAAGCAGATCCTGGGAGACTGCAGAAGCCCAGCTGCTCTGACATGTTTGTGGACAACTGGGAATTAAATAACTGGTGAATAAGAGCCCCAAATTATCATGGAGAAAGCCCAGTAAATTTTTGCTTCCAGGTGCTATGTATTTTGAATGCAAACAAGCCCTGAAGATATCTGCTAGTATGTCTCCTGTAACATGCTCTTTGCTATAACATGCAAATTGCCTTCATTCCTAAGAGCTGCCTTACAGAGAATCTGAATTTGCCACAGCTCATAAAACAAAAATAAGTTTAATTATGATCTCTTTAATTATGGTGAAAGCTGCCGCTGCTAATCAGTTCCAGGACAAATAATGTAAAATGAATGTACTACAGTAGTCCTGCAGAAAAAGACTTGCTTTGCCTTTGTAAAGATAAGTGAAAAAGGTCTAATAACTCTTTCACTGCCTCAGTACACAGCTACAAACCTTGGCATAATTTGATTGCACAGTGGACAACAAAAATCAATGAACAGGATGTCAGATAATTCGTTATTTGACAGTGAATCAACAAACTTGCATCCTATTCCCAGGCCACATTTGCTTCTTCTATAAGCTTGAGAAACGACTTGTACCTTCAGTTCTTTCACCCCTTCAGCCTTTGCCATTAAGGAGAATGCCAGTTCCATTGTCCATAAAGAAGAAATGGAAGCAGCATCCCCTTTAAACAGATGACTGACTGATGACTTACCTGCACAAAAATCTCTGAAGCTTGACACTGTCATGCCTTTATTTTTCCCCATTTCACCATGTCTTCCCATGTCAGAGATCACTTGGCTAAGAGTCTTTTTTGGGACACTGTGTCCTCAAAGAGCAGGCAAGTTTACAGCTGCATTCTCCACTCCACAGAGAAGAATATTCCTTCTTACTTCTTTCTCTAAGCTGTGGCACTGTGCAAAATGCCAGTCAGGACATCCCTGAAATGTGCCTTACAGCCCTCAGCTGAACAACAGGGAGGTTTCTGTGTGGGCTGGACAGGCTCTCTCTTCCAGCACAAATAGGTGCACAAAAGAAACTGTGTGGAAGCCTCTGATCCTTGTTTCTTCAGTACAAATGTTGTCTTGGAGATCTGCAGTGTTCCTCTGAACAAGCTATGGCACTATTCTTATAAAAATGCTAGATAAATGGAAGTCTAACAAGGCAGCACCACTTCTTCTCAGCAGTTTAGTCTTTCTAACCAAAACACTATGATTCATGTTTTACAGTCTATTTAGGCAGTGATGTTTTCACAGGGATGCCCCGGTACTTGGCAATTTTTTATAAATATTTTACTTTCCTTCTTATTTCCTCTGCTCATGGTAATAAACATCCCAGTGAGAATAAAAAAGAGATAAAACATAAATAAATTAATTACCAGCTGCTCTGGTGATTAATGCATACATCAATGTTGTGCTACACATAGTGGTACAAACTGATCAGCTTGGAGTAAAGAGGGAAATAAGTACAATTTGATCACTGGCTACAACACAGGAATCAGCCCCTAGCACAGTACCTCCTTTGGTAACATCTTCAATTTACTATCAAAAAAATGCCCTCAAAACCACCTCAGGATGGCTGACATTTTTCAAAGGAGTTTGTCGCCAGGTGAAGAATTTTTCTCATTGCAGTGCACAATTCAAACCTGGCTATCCAAATATTTTCTGTTTGCCAGGCAATTACTGCAGCTGGAGGACTCTGGTCCATGGCAGAGGCTCCAGGGTGCTAGGCTGACAGTATTTCTGCTTACTACGTGGCACATCAGCAAAAATGGGAGGGCAAGGAGGAGGGAGAATCAGCCTGAGACTCCAGCAGGCCAAAATAGAATATGACCTTTTTAGTTTTGCAGCTGTAAACACATTCTTAAGCAACAATCCCAGTTACTCCTGGCAGTCTTTGGCCCAAGAGAGACAAAGACTGCCATCACCCAGGTGATGAGTGCTGCACAAACAAGTGCAAACTGAAGGAAGAAGAAAGGAAAGAAAATGCCCCTTCCTGGATTTTCAACATTCAGCAATAGTGCTGAAGCATTACACATCTCATTCTTGCTCTACCTGCAGGGCTCTCCACATCCTGTGCATATGCTTTGCCATGATGGAGTCCTCTCCTTATTTAGGAGACGCCCTGCTTTATTTCTATGTGATGCCATATGGTGTGAAGAAAGCGAACAGAAAAGGTTACACGTAAAAACCACATAAGCTTAGAAACACCTGTTTGCTGCAAAAGTGAAGAACTACTGATGGCAAAGGCCTTCTAAGGATAAAAAGGAAGATGTCATCCTACCTAGCAGGACAGATGGAAAGTTGCTGAGCTGCCATTTGAATGCCCAAACACCTATGTGCAATTAATGTTTCTAAAGGCCTGATAAAGCTAAGGGTAAACATCAGCAATGAACCAGTGTGGGGTGTGAAGTTCTAAAACAGCTGAGCAAGCAAACATTAGCATTAGATGATGCTGAAAGGAAGACAATCTTTATGCTGAAATCACAGCTGAAGCTCTTGCTGTAGCAGAGCTTACTGCAAGTCCTAGCACCAGAGCCATTAGTCACTACAGTCCTAACGAGGTCATTACCTCCCATCTCAGAAAATCCACGCTCAGTTTTCATATCTAATTTTGATGTGGCATGCCCTGAAGTTTTATGATCAATTTGGAGCACTTTGCATATCCTGCATAGCTTTCAGAGGAATGGAAGCCTTTTTTGCCTTGACAACAGAAAAAGGACAGAGCAGAGGCATGAACTGGGACTTGGTAGCACCCCTGCATGATCTAAACTGAGCATTTAGCCGCCATCTTAAAGTTAACAAAAAGTAATTCCAAAAACCTCACTGCAATTACAAGTTTGAAACCAAGGAGGAATCTGAATTAAGTCCTGCGTGGCCAATTTAATAATTCCATTTAGGAAGGATCATACTTAGCGTTGATGTGAGCATACAGACAGCAGTCTGACACTGGTAATTGCTTTGCCCCATGTGTTTGGAGCTGTGGGAATAGATTCTACTAGTAAGATTCACTACAAAATATGGGCCTGACCCAGTGCTTATTCAAGTTAATTGGAATTTTTCCATGGCATTAACTGCACACTTTAACATATACCAAAATGCAACAGCACCGGTGACTTGAAGACCCATATCATTGCAGCAGCCTCCTTGCTAGTTACTCCCTGCTTGACACTGAGAGAATAAAGTATGATATACCATGGATTTTCACACACCACACCACCCCAAAATACCTTTTTCTTTCTGTGCATAAATTAAGAAACAGCTCTCCACCCTCTGCTTTCCTTCCATCAAACCCAGAGCTGTCTTACATATACATGCAGAAAAATATTTTTAAAAACCTCACAAAACTAAACCCACAGTCAGGTATCAGATTGCATCTATAATTCCTCACAAGGTTCTGTTCCCCCACAGCCTGCTAAAAAAAGTGCAGCAGGGGGAGAAGTCAGTGCGCCTGTGTGTACCTGTGTGTCTAGCAAGCCCCTGGGGGAAAAAATCTGAATATGACTTATTCTTGTCACAATTGCTCCTAGACAGCAAAAAGGGAGGGGAAGGTCCAGAGGAGGAGTCCAAGCCTCTAGAATAAATAAAGTCAAGCACTGGTCATCTCTGGCTGACGAACTGGCAGTACTGCTCCCACATCATGGGTTAGTTTTATACTGCTTCCTACGGATATGGAAAACCAGGCACTTATGGTTTTGTTGGCTCCAAGTAAAACTACATGTTTGAAAAGTAAAGCAAAGAAGGCAATATGAGGGTTTTAGAGCTGTGCATTACAATTGTTTCATAAGAAGAACCTTAATTTGGACAAAATCAAGTGCTTCAGTTAAAGTAACAAGGAAAATACAGCAGAAGCCCTGGATTTACAACATGCAATAGAGAAACTTGAAACTTTGTGGAACCTAGCAAAGTTCTACTGTGATAAACCTATGACTTGGAACAGCCTTTTCTGGACACTTTTGGATGCAAAGAAAACTCAGTAAAGTAGGTCACAGTCATCATCTTCCAGGATGCCACTACGGTTTTCTCCATGTTTTCTCAAGAATTATGTCTCAAGACAAGAATAAAAGAAACTATACTGAGAAAAAAAAAAAATCTGCTTTTCATTCCAGTGCCTGGAAATCCTGGGTGATCAACTTCAGACACTTGAGAAAACATCAGTCTTTCTAGAACTGCCACTTTGGATATCCTGAATCTCTATCCCTTTGAGAGTATGTGCCACAGACATGAATATCACAAAATCACAGTAGTCTAGGACTTCCTGTCACAACCCCTCAAGGACTGAGCCATACACAGTGCTCTGTCTGCCCTGGCTCCAGAAAGGTCTGAGTCATCTGGCTTTAAGGAAAGTGTAAGAAAATAGGTCAAACTGAACTTCCCATCACAGGCAATTGCAGCAAAGTCAATCAGCTTGCAAAAGCATTGCTCTCAGCACAAACTGCCCTCATATTTCTGCCTACATAACTAATTAAATTAATTCCTGATCATATCAAATAGCATGACTTCCCCAAGAATGTACAGACTAACACTCCCTGCTGATAATCTTTACTTATAAAAGTTGCTTCTCAGGTAAAGCTATGGAGAAGGATCACACTGCAGGAATCTTTGTTGAAGTAATACATCCAAAATATGAGCGTGGCTTGAAATTGGTAGACAGACCAAAAGATTTATTTCCAAGCAATAAAATAGATAGTTATTATCTCAGAAACTCTCTATTGGCTACTGAGATCACCAGCCTAGAGCAGACAAAGTTACAATCAGCACATAATAGAGATGACTGGATTTTTTGCCTATATAAATGACTCATATTAAGTCTGTTGCTTGCAGTTCAGAACAGTTTACTTGAAGGTCAGGGATATGACTGTGCATGAAGCACATTCACTTAGGGAACACTTTCACACACAAAAGGAAACAGCAAATGAAGAAGGATACATTTGACAGACTTGGCCCCAAAGAGCTCATTTGCAGTAACACAGTTACAGACCCTTGACCAAAGTTTCCAGGTCAATGGCCTGGGACTTGCCATATCGTCTGTGTGCCACTGGGGCAGCCACACAAAACTAACAGGCTTTCATTTCAGTTTTTCATCTCACTATGGTTGCTGTGATTTCCAGAACCAGTGTGTTTAAAGCAATCTGAGAAAGTCACAAAGTGCAAAAGCTTTGGAGGCTGGAGACATGGGAAAAGCCACACAGCAAGTCCAGTAAAGTCAAACTCTGACCAAATTCAGACAGAGGATGAGAGGCTGAGCTGTGAGAACAAGCTAAAGGTTCATGAGGTCTACAGAAGTACAAATGAACAGGCAAGCAGGCAGAATCAAGTGGGAACATGAGATGAGGGGAAGCAACATTCAGCCATAACAGAAAGAAGATAAAGGGAAGGAGAAGAAAAAGAGAGAAGATCAGGAAATCCATGAACTCCTCCCTAAACTTCCAGGGTGCCTTTGAAACAACAGACCCTCCCAACCTTCAAAGGCTTCTCCCAGTGCTGAAAAACACTTTGCAATAACTCATGAACAGTGCAAGAGTACTGAGGCAGCTGCAAAGGCTGATTTAGGTACAAACACTGGCAAAGCTGTAGGGGGAAGCTTTCATAAGCATCTGCCTCCACTGGGCCTGACAGCAGCACACACTGTCAATCCCCTCACCTCAATAAGTGCTCACAGTTTTCTCAAATTAGAAATTAAGACAACACAAATCCCTAGGAATAGCACACAGTTTCTATACATATCACCCAGTGAGTTAGCAGCGCTGAAGTGAAGCAAGAAGCTTCTGACATTATCCATGTGCATCTTTTTCAGTCTTTCCTCCTTCAGCACAATCGTGGGGTCCTCCGACTGGTACAGAAATCTGCATGAGGAACTTTTTATTTTCTCCAAAAAGAAGCAGAAAAAAAAAAGTTCTTACTCTCCTCTTTTTAGCCCCTGGTTACTATGGGCCAGTCATTTTTCATCATCAGGCCCCTATCCCTCAATCACTGCTTGTACTTTCACTGTGGACTGGTGTGAAGCACAAGCACAGAGGGAGAAATTTGGCTTTGCATCAGTCCCATGTCATCATTCTCCTAGTGTTCCCAGAGTTTAACACAACCAGGCTTTACAACACCAACAGACAGTACATGCACCATCAACAGGTCTTACTGACAAAAAGCCATATTAAGCATTTTTTACCTCTTTAAAGCCTTGAATAGCAGTCAACACAAAGAAGCTGCAGTGTGCTGAAGGATCTTAAGAAATAGCTGTATAATCAGTTTTTGCTGAAATCCTGGAACATATTTTAATGTGAATCTTGCCAAGCTCTTTAATGTCTGCCCATTGGTTAAGCCTCAACATCCAGGCTAGATTTTAGTAATTTCTTAGGGGCTTTTATAAAAGCAGGAACTATTAACTGCTAAAATCTAATCCATCTTTTTCCGTGATGCATTGCCATAACATATAACAACACACCTGTAGTACTTTTAACAATCTTAGCCATCATGTACATAAATTATTCACTAGAAATAAAAACTTACTCCTAATATATGCTAATTTTTGGAGGTTTTATAGAGTTAACTGCTTCACCTGTGTGATCCATGATGTCTATCTGTCAAAACCTTAGTCTCCAGAGAACATCGCAGCACAAAGGGCAGGATTTCACTTTCCCAGAGGTTTAAACCAGAGAAGAACGTGACAGAAGGCTGAACTAGAAGGACTGCAGTACAATACACGTTTCATTCACAGTGGAGTGAATGCAGCAAAATAGTGGTAAAACCCACTGCAGATCTTTTTTATTACTTTGTATTACAAAAATTCCAAGGGGCCCCAGCAGAGCTTAGGACTGCAGTATACAATGTACTCTGACATTTTAACAGACTTTTTGTCCTAATGATCTTCAAGTTTCCTCTAGAGCAGTCATCCTCTGGGCTTAAAGCATCCTGGCTTCAAGACTTTCTTGATTCAAGACTTTGGGAAAGCTCTAACTGCATCATGAGGCCAAAAGCAGATGGAAATTTTCAATCACTTCATGGGTTATTGCTGGAAATACATCACCAAAATGTATACTAAGAGGTCAAACACATCTTTGTTCCTTGCATCACCATGAACAACTAAGAACTTAGTGTTCATAGGCAGTACTTGAAGAGCATGCTGAGAAAAGATTCACGAGAGAACAGTTTGCATACTTGTGATGCAAGAATGCAAACTTAAGCACATGTTTCTGCAAAAAAAAATATTTTTCCCTTCCCACAACAGTTTAAAGTTTAAAGGTGAGACTACTAATTACTTACAGCCAAGCATAAGACCAAGGTGCCCAGGAAGGTTGTCTATCTCTGTTGGCGCTCAAGGCTGGAAGGGGTTAAGTCCCCAGGCAATCTGATCTAATTAGATCTGCTTTGAGCTCTGGATGTCCCATCCAACTGAAATTATTCTATAATTCTAAAACATTCAATCAATAGTATCTTCCTCTGACTTGTACACCTTTGAGGTAACAACCAAAGACAGTCTCAGTGGTGTGTGAGTGCACTTCTGCACACTGCAACTGCAAGTTCCAAGCTTTCTTGTCAGGGTAACAGTTTTCAGCCACTCAGACAAGATATTTGAGTGGGATGTGACCATGCCACAGCCCTTTGGTAAGAAGCTGGTAAGTTGTGCTCATGGGAATATACACAGCTTTTCAGTTTTCTCCAGAGAAGCCATTTGGCCTTCCTCAGGGAACCTGCAGCTTTCCTTCTTGAGAGATCTAATGCACTATAAGCTGCAAATAAGCTTTTCATACCAAGGCACTATTTCCCCACCTTCCGCCCCCCCCCCCCCCACCCCCAGCCATACTTTGTCATTCTTCTAGATGTTTTGAGAAATCCAGAATTATGCGTATTTTGTAATTTTGCCTTTTAATCTTTGTGATAAAGGTTCCTCCACCACTTCCTAGCCACCTCCATTTAAGGACTGCCACCTCCACAAGCTGGTTGCCAGAAAACAGCTATCTTGGGAAATGCAATGTGTTAAATGACAAAGGACTGCTCTGCCTGCCCGAGGCATCATTCTTTTGATGTCTGCATAGAAACATGCTGAGGGGGAAATGAAAAGGCTACCAGCCCTGACAATGTAGGGCACTGGCTGCAGCTGCACATGGGAGAGGAACAGGAATTCTATGAGGGCAATCTGGCCTTCAAGTGGAAATGCAGGGACTGTTAAAAGGGAACAAGTGCATGCTTTGCTCTTTCTCTTGTTCTTCTGACCAAAGTAGAAGAGAGGCAAGGTGAGAAAACAAAGAATATGGGATCTAGAGAAGGAAGCAGCTTATTATAAAGCTATTATGAATAGTTGGCATGATGCTTAGCTAGGGGATAATGAAGTTAGCAATTAGAGATGATGAATGGTTGAAGGGGCTTTATAATGATATGGAATGATTTTCATCTTTATATCAGACAGGTTGAATTCGGGTCAAGTCAGTACCAACACAACATGAATGCTATCTGATTTATTTCATCGAGTTTTGTGGAATGAGCTTGGTCCCTTGTAAGCTGTTTGGGACAAAGGCTTATTCATAAGTAATTATCTGCAATAAGCACCTCCACTTGCATGAGGCAGGGCTTTAAACAAGGGACTGTTCAAACAGCCAGGCTTTGAAAAGGTTACAATTCAAGTAGATAAAGCTGTAAAAGTATTACTTAAATATGACAAAGAGAGAGATGGCATTGTTTGTCCAATGCTTTACAGAAATGATGGGCTGAAGCTTTATTTGAATTTATTTTCAATTATGAGCCAGTTCTTCCTGCCTGGGCATTTAGAAATTGCACAGTGCCTGTTGGGCAAAACTGCAGTCTATATAAAGAAGCAAAGAACATAAGGTGTCCTTTACTAGCCACCATGTTCATCAGCATCTTTCAAGAGTCTGCTTCTGCTCTCACAAATCTCGCCGGTGAGAAAGAGAAGGCGTGTTAATTAGTACCAAGGAATGGCGTCAGCTTCTGGCTTGCTAGCAAGGGCTATAAACAACATTATATTTACACAATGCACAACTCCTCTTCTACTGGGTTACTGTCAGAGCAGCACTGGGGTTTGCAGGTCACAACTTGTAGCTCAGATCCTCTCCAGAAATTTTTGGCAATTCAGAATTATGAATCCTCTATTTTTTACATTTGGGAATAGTAAATAAATACATGAGACGAGATTAGAGGTATTGGCCAATGGAGACTTAGTTAAAACACAAAAACCGGTAGGAGAGCTGGAGGAGAGAAGGAATATAGGAAATTTAGTTGATGCTAAAAGGAGGAAAAAAATAAAACAAGTACAAAGAGCTAATACACAGAGACCCCAGAGAAACTGCAGTGGCCTGACCCATTAGTGAGGTTATACCGATATAACCTCATTGCCATTGTCACTGATTTAGCATGGATTTAAAATCCCCTGCACTACAGCGCTTCATCTAGCATACTGCTAAGCAATCCTACTCTGCTGCATGTTCTACTTTGAGTTTGTGCAATGGGACCACATTTGGCATTTGCAGCAGTATAATCATGTTGAATAATTGGACTGTGCAAACTTTCGAAACATCAGTTTCCTCAAGTCTAAAGAAGGATAGAACAAAACTAATTGTGTGGAGTGAACGGGAGGTTAACCAGTCATCAGCTTCCCACTCTAGGCTGCACTGTTCATACAATTAGATTTTGTATTTTGACAATTGTACCAGAGTTAAAGTAATTACAGTTATATGAAGCTTGAAGTGCAGAATTTAGGACTAGGACTTCTGGAGCTGTGCATGCCTCCAAGGCAGGGATGTGATTATTGAGGTACAATCAAGTAATATTAAATTGAGGCGTCGTAGAGAGGAGGTGGAAGGCAGTGCCTTCATGACTAGGAAGAAAAAAGTACAGTTTGTAAGGAAAGACAAAGGGGTTCTAGCTTTGGATGGCACAGGAGGTAATCTCTTTCCTTCATTTCTTTCTGTGCCTTCTCCCCATCCTCTGAGAACAGACAGAAGCAGGCATTTTGGACAATAAAGGAAGGGGCAAGAACTGCAGATTGATTAAGGAGAAAAAAATTAGGAGCTAGCTGAGGACCTAGATCAGTCCAGAAAATTCTTTACTCTCACTAAAGCTACTGCGTACTATTACTTATTCTCCTGATGTTTTCTTTAATCTATTGTCCCTACATGCTTTCTCCTGGCACATTTGACTCTGAACATGTAAAACAGCATTTTTGCTGCACAGTAATGGTAACATTGGGACAATTTTACAGACATTGAGATTTCCAGTGCATAGCCACAGCTATCCAAAGGGTTACACCTGTCCAGTGTCAGAGCTGGTCATGCTAGGTTTGACAAAATGACATCATTCAGGGACACTTACCAAAGGAATGCTAGCTTTTGGGAAAGTACTATGGAATACTCATGGTCCTGAGGCATGAAGGACAATGCCCGTAACCTTTGGTTTTTGCTCACACGTCTTGAAATTGATGATGGTTATTCAGTTATAGAACACAGGTTTCAACTGCATCACAAAGCAATTTAGAAAATGCACTTTGCCTCTGCATAATAGATACTTGTAAAGATTAGGGTAGTTCTTCCATGTCTCAGTAGACACAGGGGGTGCTGCAAGCCTGACTCATTCACCTCTGTTGACATGAAGCATGGCACTGTTTGAGATGACAGACACCGTAATATCAGTGTCTTTTAGTTCTAAGATCTAAAACTGTATGCCAACATTCTGTAAAGTAATACCTTCCAATGGTCTACTGCTTGGGAGGATGGGTAGTTGTCTAACTATAAATTCAATGAAGATTACAGAGGTTTTTTTGTAATTTTTCAGTTGTTTTGGGCATCACTTGCTGGTATCTTCGGCTATAAAAGGTGCCTGGAATGACACGTCAGATAAGACACAGGCCTTTTAAAAATATGAAAACATATTTCAAACACAGTTGTGCTGATTAAGATTTTTGATAATGCAAGCCTTGCAAAAATAGCTTTCCAGTGAACAATGGATCTACACACTTGGGATGATTTAGTTAAAACCAAAATAGAATAGAGAGATGTCACAATGCGAATCTTTGTGTTTGGATGGTTGGTATCCCTTTATAAATTTAATCTCTGTAGATTAATCATTCTCTGTAGTTCACTGTGCTCACAAATTAAATACACTGAAATTCAAACCAAGGATCCTGAAACAAACCCAGCCAGAGGCATTAACAATGCTCCAGTGAGTACGCTGGCACACTTTGATATTCCAGGTCAATGAAGCTTGTTCTAAGAAAACATCTGGAGCACTCTAAATCCAGCATGCTTTAAAATCTAAATCTATGCTGAGCTTCTCTTCATTTCTTTAAGATGCCTTTTAATTACAGTCCTGATCAATGGCATTTTGCAAAAATAATTTCCTGTGCTACTTTCCCCATTAACAATTAAAATTACTATTTTCTCTCATTTTATTCTGGATAGCTTCTCAGAGCAGAGCATTAAAATCTTAATTTCTGTTCATTAGCACTAATTTTTGATCTAAATACAGAATTCTAATGTTGGTGTAGGGACTGAAGGTTTTATAATTCAGTCATACCTTCCCCTGCCTTTTTCTTCTTAGAGCTGGACTGAAAGAAACACTTAGGGTATTTAAGGGTAGATACAGATCTAAGCTAAGAAAGTCAATCTTCATTGCTTCTTGAGAACTTTTTAAAGGGAGTCATTGATATCAGAATTGAAATGCAAGTACTTCCAACCCACCAAACTGATCAAGAGTTATTTAAATAAGCATTCAACAGATTTTGTCTTTTATATATATGTATTCAACCAAGTGAAATGGGGCATCTTTGAAGAAAGCGCTTTCCTGGTAAAAACCTTATGCTACCTGATTCTGGCCACAGGATAATGTACAAAGATTCCACATCCTCTCCCTTCGCCCCCTTTTTCTCATGGAAAAAATTCAACCAAATAATATTTCTCCTGGGCCAAACAGGCCCCATCTTCAGCTGCATTCTCAGCCTAAAGAAACATCTGTGTCTGTGAGGCTATGCTGTGAGCCCATTCACTCTTTCACTCTGAAAAGCAGACAAACAAGCTGAGCACCTTCATTTCTCAGAAATGTGATTTTAGTTTTTTTTTTTTAATTAACCACAATACTTCAAGACCTTTCCTAAAACAGAAATTCCAGACCAATTTCTGTTTGATAACTCTCCTCCTGTACACACTGAAATTTCATTTTTGCCTTGTCTTATGGGAAGAACATCCCACTGAATCTGTGTCAACCCTTCAGCGGCTTTATCTTCCCCCATAAAGCTATGAAAAACTCCTATAAAATCAATGCACAGATTAATGTGGAATTAAACTCCTCCGCCATGCTAAACTGAATGCAAATTCATGCAAATATTGCTGTAAAATGTCTTTTGCATTGCTCAGTATAAGGCAAGTGAACCCATGACTACAGATGTAATTTTCAAAGGAAAAAACACACTTAGAGCCTCTCTGGCCGCACTATGGAAAGTTCTCTTCAAAGAGAATGATTTCCTTGCAGTCTATATTGCAAAAAGGCCTCTTATATATCTTACTTTAGATATTAATATTGTTTTATGGATGCAGAGTAAGGAAAATCTACTACTCAGTACTAGTAAATCTAGCAGAATTCAGTCCTTATATAGCATGAGCCCATTACAGTGGTGATTATTAGGGCATCACTGACATAGCAAGATCTTCCCAGATATACCAATAGTAAAACAGAGCTAACCTGCATAAACAAACACAGAGCACCAGAAGAAAATCCTAGTTTGTAATTGTACCACACTGAATTCTGGAAGCCTCTGTAAAGATATGAGGCTTAGTCACTAAAGAAAAGACTCAGAAGGAGCTCCTGTTTCATTACATGCAAATGCACTTATCCTATAGATAAGTAACTGAGATACAGCAATGTCTTGCACAAATTCACTGCACATCTGAAGTAGGGCTGCAAGACACACATCGGAAGAGAGGAGCTTACTTTTAATGATGGCTCCAGTCAGTTCTTGTGGACACATTCGCTTAAAAATCTCCCAATATCTTGGGGAGAAGTGGCTACAAGTTACTGCTACACCTAGGCCTGGGACTGGCATTTCTTCAGAAGAGATATATCCACAGAGAGCAATGCATTGCTGCAAAAGGACACATGGAGCATGACATGTTATCTGGAAGAAGCACTGTGCCAACACATTGTGCCATGTAGCTGCTCTGTTAACTGGCTGTGAGAAGAAAAACAGGGAAGAGCTCGTATTTTTCAGTCTCCCCAGGATTTGTGGTAAAAGCTAGAAACCACACTGCTCATTGAAAAGAAATATCGAATGTGCGTGGGCAGTGTACAGGCTCTTATGCCAAGATGCAGAAGCAGCATCTCAGAGGTGGCTTTCCAAGCTATTTGTTTTCCTTTTTTGTTTCCTCTTCTAAAAGAAGAACTACTGAACCATATTCTGGCACTTAGAAACCTCCCAAAGGTAATGCTTGCAGTGGTATATAGACTTTTTTGCTATTGCACAGATCTTTGTTTTTACGTGCTTACAGTAGCATACATGCATGACACATAAGAATGAATACTTTTTTTACCTAAAGTGTCCCTAAGGGGGCTGAATTATTGAGGTCTGAAATATCTCCATCCTTTTTCCTGCCCTGGGGCTGATTGCTAGCCTGCATCTGTCAGTCATGGGAACTGAAAGTTAGGTGGACAAAAATAAAAGCTACTGCAAAGAAAACATGTTTTACAGGAAAAAAAATATGAAAAGAAAAATCTATAATTTTCCAGTCACATTAGTGACAGTGAGATCCTCCCAGCTTTCCAACCACGTACAATTAGCAATTGTTTGAAACAATCAATGAATTAATTACAGCAGTAACTTCCCATTAGATTTCACAGGGAATGTATTATTTGGTGGGGTGCATAAAAAACTACAAAGCAGTACTTTCATTTAAAAGACAAGCAGAAAAAATACCAGGGTAAGCAGTGTATGCCTGAGTCCTACACAACTTCCCAGCAGCATTCCTCTCTGCAGTGCCCGTGGCTCTTTTCCTTTCGGGGTACACTTTTTCTTCACCAAATGAGACCTGAAGCCCCAGTCACGCTCAAAATGCATCTCTTCCTGCATGCAGAATTTCACCTACTCACCCAAAAAAACACACTTGGTGGTACAGCACACGCAACCTAGCAGTGCAACTGCAATCTACCACTCTCTTACTCTAGGTACACATTCAGATGTGGCTTAAATAAGACGGAACTCCTGTCAGTAACCACTTCTCTTTTTGAACACTAAATTGTTGATATGTTCCTAAGCCTTTTTGTCTCTTTTTTTAAAAGCTTCTTACTAGGAAAGATTAATGACTTTACTGTCCCTGTGAAAAATGGTGAGGGAAGCACTGCTAAGCACAGCTACGATTTATCTATCTATCTATATATAAATCCTACTGCTGAGCTTTGATTTGCTGCAGAAACATAATTTTAGCTTGGTAGGAGATACTCATTTGCATCAAAGCAATTGATAAATTGATGCTTACCATAAGGGCTGGCATCATAATCTAGTACACCCCAAGCTTCTGTGGTTCATTATCATCTCAAGAGTGCCCAGGTCTGCATTCAATTTCATGTTTCCAGAATACAGTTTCAGTTTCATGTAGTGATTGTAGACTTCTAGATTCTGCCCAATAAAGCAAAAAAAAATATTCCTGTTGAGTTTCAACTGGTGCCTGGCTCCTTGTCCTGCTGGCAATTAGGCATTTCATTACAAGTGGCAGAAATCTGCATTGCTGGGACACATGTGGAAGGATCTACTTACTGCTTTCAGAAAATCACTGCTGCTTTGATAAAAAAAGCAACTGCTTACATGCATTCTGGACTCTTAGTTTCTAGGCTGGATGGAGCAAGGGCCTTCACCAAGGGAAGAGCCACCTCATTCAGATGCAGGGAATGCATTCTATTTTAGAACCCCAAATGGCAAGCCTGTTGTTCAGAGAATATATACTCTCTGACAATCTCAAGTCAAGCCAGCACAGGAAACTGCTAGGGCATGCATTAGGAAAGTTATAACTGTAGTGTTTCTCTCTTCCTAGCCCTCAACAATGCTGAGTAATGGCATGTCATCACTCTGCTTTGGAGGTGGCAGTCAGGTATGCTACTGCTTGCTTGGAGGGAATGAGATAAAAGCAAGCCAGCAGCAACCTGTCCCCTCCCTTCAAACTCTCTGAGCATCAGCCACACTTACTCCGTCTTTGCCAACCTTCAGTGCTAAACTTGGTATCCCACTCCCCTGAGCTACTGCTTCAGTTTCCAAGATTAGTTGGAACGAGTTCTCTTCCCCAGTGCTTTGCCAACTACAACCTACAGATGCTGGGAGGTAAGGAAGGCACTGAGAGTATGTCCTTATGCAAACGTGGACATTCACATAATGCACAAAGTTGGCCTGAGAAACAAAGACACACACTTGGCACAGTACTCCATTCTAGATCATTTACCTCTCTTTTAAGGATGATAAAATATATCACAAACTAGTTAATGGAACAAATTTAATATTTTGTCGCATTCTTGAAATGAGTATTGTTTTTCATTGTCTTATCAAATTTAATCTCTGAGGTTATGGCACAATGAAAGTTTCCTTGTAATAACTGCACAGAGACTTCAAAAAGAATTTTGTTTCCCTAATGGAGTGTCACTGCGATGATGATTAATTTGTCTCTCCCTTGAGGTCTCAAAGAAAGAAGATTTAAAAATAACCCCAACCAAATAAAAAAGGCCAATCTGAAGGTTCATGTTTTCAAATATGACTGGTGACTACATGGACCTACCTTAATATGCATTGAAGACTTTCAAAAGCAAGGAGTGAGAATTTAAAGGCAGTCCCCTTTAAAATGTGTCCAGCCAGCCACATTTGCAAACAAACAAAAGCACAATTGTTTGGGGAATGTAAGCCTAAATACCACCAATTTTAATACCATCTTTAAATACAATTTATGAAATGACAGCATGGATTGTACAAGCAGAGAGCAGAGAAGCAGCAGAGAATGACTCCTGCAGACACAGTCATACATGTGACAAAAGCAGCGTTGCAAGGGCAGCAATTGTAACAGCACTTCTTCAGGGAAAACCAGCTTGTAAGCAAGAAAACTCAGGCACAAAACAGGTCAAAACCACTCCAAAATGACTCAGAGGTCTCAAAGGCTGAAAACAACAGGTCAATTTTTATGGCTGCAAAAAAAAATCCAATGCTGCTCTTCTGAGAAGTTATGCATCAGAAGCAAGAGGGTGAACACAAGCAGGGGTGATTTCCAAGTAATCACTGCTACAAAAAAATCCCTGGGTAACCTACACTGTGGATGGACACAAGCCTAATCTAACAAGAAGAGAGTGTGGCATCCAGCACAGATTGTGTCCCATTTAAACCTGAATTTGCAGCTTCTGATTTGCAGTCCATCCCTTAGGACATTTTGGGTTGGTCTCTGGACTTGATAATTAGTGTTGGCGCCTACAGTGAAAGCCATCAGAGACTCAACCACAGTTTCTTCATTTTGGTTTAGTCCCTGCAAAAAACGTCTGTGTTCAGTCACTGCTGATTTGATTTTTTTATCAGATGGCTTCTCCTCACCCTCCTCAGCCTGCCAGCCTTCCAAGACCAGATGTTTTAGTGGCCATTATAGATTGGTGGTGCTGGGTTCATTTTGTTAATGACCTTTTTCTTGGACCAAAAATCCAACAAATCACTGTTCAACACCATGGCATCCAAACTAAAGCCTCTACTTGCTTCTGCTGTTTAAGGCATCTGTAAATAACTGATAAGGATTACTTATCTCTTCAGATGGCTTATGTTTTGGCAGAAGGAAGAAAACCCATCAACTCCAGCCTAAAGGAGGATTCTTAAGTGGAGGTTAGTCACTCCTGCTGCTCATGACTGTGCTCAAGCCTTGGAGAAACTGCATCTCCATGGCTTGTGAATGAGCCAAAGCTTCTTTCTCACTGTGATAAATATGCAGAGCACTGCATTAATTAGCTCAGGACACTGCTAATGTCAGATAGCGTAAGTCTCTCAAGTTCAACATGGCCAGATCTTTTACTCTCATTTGTGATGTGACTTACAAATAGGAGTAATAAATAACAGTCACCTGAATGCTAAATCTGTCTCTCCCCTCAAAGAACTACACTTGCTCTATACCATGTGCAGATTAAACATCCCTGGGTCATCTCCTCCATGTGAGGTAAACACTGAATCATAGAAGCATTAAGGTTTGAAAAGACCTCCAAGATCAAGTTTGACCTTTGACCAAACACCACCGTGGCAATTAATCCATAGTACTCAGTGTCATGTCCAGTAATTTCTCAAACATTTCCACCACTTCCCTGGGCAGTCTGCTGCAATGCTTTACCACCATTTCAGTGAAGATGTTCTTCTTGATGTCCAACCTAAACCTCCCACAGCACAACACAAGGCCGTATCTTCTTGGCCTGTTGCTGGCTGATTGGGAGAGGAGACTGACCCCCACCTGGCCACACCCTCCTTTCAGGCAGTTGTAGAGAGTGATCAAGTATTCTCTGAGTCTTCTTTTCTTGAGGCTAAACACCAGCTCCCTCAGCTGCTCCGCATGTGACTCACTCTGCAGACCCTCCAACCAGCTTGTACTGTTATACAGTATCAGCAGTTATGCCATGTCCATGAAGAACTAGAGCAAAACAGGTAAATTTAAAGTATGTGTAGTCACAGCTTGGGCACAGCAGCAGAGCAGACTGGCTTCTCAAAGCTAACAATCCCACCAACTTTCTTTCAATGCTCATTTCAAGAACCAAAGTTTTCCCCAGGAGATACAATTTTCATCTGAGTCAAGTCTCCAATGAGTAGATTTGCTTTGCCTTTGGGAAACAGAAAAAGTACATTTGGCTAGTTACATCATTTAGATCTTTTTACTCTACTCTGTAACTGCTTAGAATTGCAGAAATGAAAGGAGAAAAGCCATTGCTTCTCTATTTAATTCCTTCCTCCCTCCACTTCCCATGCTTATTCTCTATTGGTAATTTTTTACTTTGGATATTTAACAAAGATACAGTACTATTTTCAGGTTCTGTTTGGTTTTTAAAAATTAAAATAAAGATGGCTCAGAAGCCTCATATACTCAAGCACACACCTATTCACTTTCAGATAGAGACAAAATACTTAGCAGAGAAGTAATCTACCATTCCATCTGCACACCCCCCCAACTGGGGAAAAAAAAGGCAAAAAAGCCAGGAAGGCATAGGTGAACATAAAATAATACAAAATCCTTAGCTGTCTAGATCAGCAGCATGCAGGCAGTAAAACTAAAAGAAATCTCATTAACATGACACAACAGTCAATTATAGTAAGCAAAATTTAATGTTAAGTACTGCAGCCTGATTAATCAGCAGACATTCCTATTGTGAAAATGGTGCTCTACAAGTTTCAAGTTTTAGTTCACTGCACCACATTAAGCAAAAGGTGGGAAAGGTACAAGGGGAGACAGATTCATCTTTTGTGTAATTGCACTGACTCCAAAAGCAGACTCCTTTCATTCTTGAAAAGGCTCTGACTTGATATCAAATTCATGCACATTCAGAGGGACTCTCCTGATCATCATTTCCTGGCAGGATTTTTTGTTTTCCCAATATATTTCTAAATATAAATTGACAAAATGAAAAAAATGCTTCAAAAACATTTTGGTTAGGTTCATACCTGAAGAGTCACAGCTGAGGGCAAAACACACCACAGAAAGTATGTGGTGGGCTTGAAGCCCAGACCACCATCACAACTGGAAAAGGTGCAGTATTTGGGGGATTGTTTTCAGGACTGCCTGGCTTCGCTGTGCTCAGCAAAACTAAATTTCCCACTGCATAATTTTAAGAAAACTACCTCCAGCCAGAAACCCAAAGCTTTTGCATAAAGTTCTTACTCACACAGAATCTCCCAAATCTCTTCTACAGCTTAACATATTCATAACATGAATCTTTCAAAGTTTTTCCTACTCTTATACTGAACTACTACAGAATGAAGGACCATTTTACCATTGTACCACTGAATTGACTGCCCTGATATCCTGAAATCCCTTCTGATTTAAATTATCCTCTGATGCTAAGTAGCATCGGTATATTCAAAATTGAATTTTGGTAAACTGGAAAACAATTTTGGGAAAAGTTGTCTAACTCAAATTCCAATCCCTAAAAAACTAAACTTTGAAAAAAATAGCATGAAAATTTGAGAATAATGCTACAATTTATTTTGGTACTGATTAAATTCTGAGCAATCACATGTAACTTTTTTGTTTTTTCACTGCTCTGAAACAACTGAAACTGTGACAAAAAATTATTTTCAAGAAAGAATATTGTTTACTCCAATAATTTGTTTACTCCATGTGGACTTCCTTTCTTGTTCTTTGCATCTGTCATGAGGAAGAGGAAACAACTATTAAACAACTCCTAAACTCCTTTAGAGAGTCTTTTGACTCTCTAAAAAACGCTCTCTCTTTCTGAAAACAGAACTGTTTTTTCACTACAGCTGCACTTCCAAAAGCTTCCAGCATTTTCTTAGTTTGCCTCCACTGTGAATCTATGTGGATCTGACCACTGAGAACTAGAAAACCAAGTACATTTTGCCATTTCTTACAGACATTTTCCACAGGTCTATCAGACAAAGACTGTGTGAAACAAGAATTACTAAGAGGCAGAAATACTGCAATGGTGGTCTAAGTCACAGCTGCAGTTTCTGTTTGCTCTGCACTTCACTTGTAAGTGGATTCTGTGTTTCCCCTAGTCATTGTGTTTCAGAAATACAACCTTGCACAGATTTTTTCCAGGTTGGTTTTGGGGTCTTTTTGTTTGTTTGTGGTTTGCGTTTGTTTCTGGTGGTTCTTTTTGGTTGTCTTTTGGGTTTGTTTGTTTGTGGATTTTTGTTGGGTTTTTTTTTTTTGTTTGTTTGTTTGGTTTTGTTTTCTTTGGGTTTTCTTTGGTTTTTTGCTTGTTTTACCCTCTCAGGATAATAAACCACAGAATTTCCAACAGACACATTTGCTCCTTTATCAGCTTGATAGGCTGTTAAAAATGCCAGACACCTCCTGTTCTACTGTCTGAGAGTGGTAGGCTTAGAAAGAAAGAGGCATCTGGACTTTACTCACATACCTATTGCTTGAAAATCAAAGCAAAAATAACAAAGTTTGAGACTGTTTCTCAATTTGATAAATCAAATCCTAGCTTCACTGTTGAGCTAGAATTTTTCTTCTAAGCAGCATATGAAAGATTGTGTTGGGCCATTTTACTTCTTTGTCACCCATCACACTGAGTTTCCTCAGAGAAGTTTTCATTTGCCGATCCTTTATCCAATAAAGCATGATGACTCCTTCAGAGATTAAAAGTCTAATCTTCAGTAAGACTGACCACTCCTTATGAAAATTAATAGGTCTGTGCTTTCCTACCTATCTAATCCCCACTCTTACTGCCCTCATGAAGATAATGCATAGAAATCAGTGACTATGCTCAAAGAAGTTTCATTCAACTTCTGATCTCCTGAGATTGCACGCACAGAGAAAGATTTTGTAAGAAGACATCTAAATTATATTTTTTTTCTTCAATATCTTTGAAGGATATGTAGTGATATGTTGTGATAGAGGATTATCTAGTGAGCTTTCTTGATAGCTGTGAACATATTTGACTACACAGATGCCCCCTATAATATCATGGAGCAATGGCATTATAGAAATGATGACTATAACCTTTTAGTGCCACCTGGGAAGATTGCCCTGCAGAGAGATGACATTCAGTGGTCCAGGTCCCAGGAGAAGAGACATTCTCCTGTAGCTGCACCCCAAGACAAGATAAACTGCTTCTTCATTTCAACTGGCAATGGATCTGTATTTTGGGAGCAGAACAAGCAGGGCTGCAGTCTCAATAACAGAAATGAGTTACAAAGACCTAGCTCTGTTTCTTAGGAAGGCCAGGGCAGGAAGTGTAGCTCTGCTAACACAGAGGGCAGTGGAATTAGATCGCTGCTAGCTAAAGTCACAGTACTGTATCTGTTGTATGATTCCAGTGAAAACTACAGACATGACAGATGCCTCATACTTATCAATGTTTTACCTGAAGTCTTTTTACTGTTGTTGCTTCCATTGAGAAATAAACTTAGGAAAAAGATTAGACAAATGCTGTTAGCACTGACAAACCTCTTAACATGCAGCACAGTTAGCAATACTACTATTAGGGAGGACCAATAATCATGTACCATATTTTACAACTTTATAACAAAGATGACATTACCCATCACTAAAATCTTTCCCTCTTAGATGTAAATTTCACACAAAAAACACCCTAAAATAAACACTATAACCATTTTTAAATAGAACAGCAGAGGACAGTGCAACTATCTAGGCTAAGCTAAGGTCAAGATCATGCCCTGCCAGGAAAAAAAGAAACAATAAACAGAGAAAAGTTGTTAGTTTGCTTTGCTGAATTGTGTCAGTGGATAAAATGCTGAAGGTTTGGTTTGCATTTCCCAAATGTCTACAACATCAGCAGAGATTTTTAGCCTTTGTAGTCTCCACATATTACTATTTTCCTACTCAGATGTCTTTAGATGTCTAGTTTCATCATGGATGGCTGAGTTTCAACATCTATTTCTGTCCCCTTTAAAAGACAGCAGAGAAGTATGCAGAGCAGAATACTCATTTTGCTCCATGCCATGAACACAGCTATTCACCTAACTGTGACACAGGTCTATAATCACAGCACCCCATGCCAGCAAACACCTTCTTTCTCCCAGGCCATGTTTCAGAACAGCTTAACCAAAACCCAGCAGGACACTTCCCATACTTCAATTTCTTTGTGCTAAGTAAGGCAAACATCCTTGCTAATCAATAGAAGACCAATTCCATACTTAAAATCCATGCTGAAAGGTACTAGAGAAATTACTGGTCTCTGCTATGAATGCATGGCTTTCTTCACCTACAGTAGAAGTTGTTTCTGTACATTTTCTTTCCACTCTCAGGTCTCAGTTTTTCCCTAGCTCCTCTTTGCAGCCTGACAGCTGCTGTAGTTCTGCATAACCACAGAGCGCAGAATAAGCATAAAACTGGCTCAAAGTATAAACTCCATTTCCAAGTGCATCCTCTGGCACTTTTCTGAACAAGCCTTTTCTTTTGTCTCTACCTTTTTCTCCCCCTCTCCTGCTTGATTATAGGCTTATCCTGTTTTCATGCAGATGTACAGGCACTGATTTTGGTAGCCATCAGATATTGGTAAAATACAGCTGCATTTTCTATCATCTTGCAGTACCTTCAGAATCACAGGGTTAAAAATAAAAAAATAGCAGCAGAACACATCTTCCCCCTACCTTAGCATCTTCTCACCCTTTCCTGAGCTTCTTTGTGACCAAGGGCTGAGAAAAGTACCACTAGACCATTTCAGGTCTTCTATATAACTTTCTATACCACTTCCACAGCTTGTGCTGCTATTCAGCAGTTACTGCAGATCTCAGTTTCAGGAGGATTTGCAAGTCAATCCTCTATCTGTAAATCCCAGATGGCTCAGTGATTTTTAGCACAGCTATTGATCTCTTCATTCACAGATACGGCTTCTGGGCAAACACACCCAGTTGCTCCCACCAGCCCCGCCTGACTGCCACCGGCAGAAAAGAGGACTTGGTGAACCCAGACACTACCCGCTAATAATACTGCCACTTTGAGCAATAAAATTAGGCAGGAATAAGCATATGGTTTGCACGTTTGCCTACCTGATTACAAGGCTGCTGCCAGGCTCCCTCCCTTGCTCTGTAACAGCTGTGCTTTTGGCAGCTGAGCAGCAGCCTCCCTAAGTGTCATGCTCTGAAAACGCTCACGCTCTACACACACCCATCCAGCCTTGCCGTGCCAGACAGCCCCTTCTCCGCCGTCAGCCAGCCGAAAAACAAGTTGCAATTCAGTGACCAGTTCCCATATGAAAGGAAGATACAGAGGTCAGAACAATCAATGCAATTAGCCGTTCTGAAAACAGCACAAGGCTTTTTGTAAAATGGGAACAATTGGGTTTTATCTGCCCTTTCCCCTCCTCTCATATATTACCTATAAATCAAGAAGGTCTTCAGCAGATTGCTGCATGTTTGATGCCAACTGCTCTGTCTTCTTCATTTTATCTTATACCACTGCAGAACAGCCAGAATGCATTTGGGCTCCCTGGTGGTGCAGAAGGAAACTGCTCCTTACCTCCAAGAGGTAGGGAATCCTGCCTCCTCAGAGATCTTTGAGGAAGATGATAAGGAAACAAGCCAAAGGTCTAGCTAGCCCTCCCTCCCCACCCATGCTCTTCCCTGCAGATCAGTAAGCTACCATACATCCAGCCTCCACATGGCTGTGGCACCAGTAGGAGATTTCAGGCAAAGTGACATGGTATTTGATACTACTGTGACTCGTTCACATTTTGAAGGCTGTTTGTTGAGCTTTGTTACATGCAGTTTTGTCTCCTTCTGCAGGGAATTACTCAGCCAGGCAGTCACATGGCTGCAGCAGCATTATTAGAGGACTCAAAGTGTGCTAAGCTCATCTGGAAATCATATGAGGTGGGGAGATAAACAAACCCAAATGATGACAAGGAACTACTATCTCTGTGCAAATAGCAGCTTGTGACTTCCCCAGTGTGCATTCTCCCAGGGCTTTCCATCACAGAAAAACTCTATGAGTTATGGAGTAGTGTAAACCCCACCTAAATTTGAGAGGAACCCATCAGTACATGGAGTTCAAAACAAGCAGACAAACAGGTTACAACATGCCCTCAAGAAGGAAATGGGTACAGGGAAGAGGAGGATATGTATGAGTGCGAGTGTTTCAGATTTGGGGGGAGGGCAACAGTTAAAATAGTAACAAAATAGTGGAAAATTTTAAATTCAAATTCAGGTCCAATACAAGTCTTCTCCAAGGGTCAAAGGAGAACATTTCAGAGTTTCATAAAGTTTAATGGAATCTGATACAAATATTTGTATATGAGATTTTGGGTTGGACCTGCTCCATCATAATGTTTGGGAAAGTATCATGCAGGACTCAAGAAAATTAGAATGGTGTTATTTATAAATGCAAGTGAAGCACAGAGAGCTCTCAGACTGTGTCATGGTGGGATCAACAATGGAATTTACACTTTATTTAAAACCTAGACCAAGATGGTTCTTTGTCTGCCCTGACTAAGCTTAAAGGAGCATTTCATTCATTGCTGTGGTGCGTATGAGTGGTGCAAAATGAGAGACTCTGCAGATAATGGCTTGGATGTCCCACCTGCATGGCCAGATGTGGTGCTAGGATGTGAGGCCCAACAAAAAGATCCCCATTTTTGGTGGATGTTGCCCATGGGGTTAGGCATATTCCTTAGGGCCCCCTAAATCCTCAGGAACAGAGCTATTCACCTGACTGCTTTCTTGCTTCAGTTGATAAACTCTTTCTAGATTACTTTCAACTTCTTTCACAAATTGCTTGTCATATTTCTTTCCTGATCACACTTTTGCTTATTATTTTTTTCTTTCTATTTAAGTTGTGTAGTGAGGCAGCCAGTTTCATTCTTACCATTTCACAGATTTTACAGTGTAATGTAACCGATTTGTGTAATTGTTACTTCTTTTTCCCCAGCATTTCCCTTCCCTCATGCCTCACACCAAATATGTATAGCTACCAGCAGCCTTGTCTCTGCAGTCAAGTTCCTGCATAGCACAGCTCTTTTTTGTAATTCTCATTATGGTCAGGGCTATCACTGATGCTTCCAAAATGCACGCAAAGAGCCAGACAAAGACCAGAATCTTGATGGAAGAGGCACTGACAGAGGTGTGCAGATCCACAGTGGGAATGGGCAGCTCCTCAGACCTGTGGTATGTGCCCTTCTGAAACTTTCCTTCTGATCCAATCAGCCTGAAGCACTTCCAAATATAAATCTTTCAGCTTTCCACAGTGCTTCCCCAGTCATTCTGTACTGCCACCCTCACTGAGGGAGGAGCTGAGGGGCGGCTGACAGGTGTGACCATACAATCACAGAATATGCTGAGCTCAAAGGGATCCACAAGGATCATCAACTCCAATTCCTGACCCTGTACAGGACACCCCAAGAATCACACCATGAGCCCAAGGGCACAGTCCAAAATCATCTTGAACTCTGTCAGGCTTGGTGCTGGGACCACTTTCCTTGGGGAGCCTGTTTCAGTGCCCAATCACCCTCTGTATGAAGAACCTTTTCCTGATATTCAACCTAAACCCTTCCGGACACAACTTCATGCCATTCCCTTGGGTCCTATCACTGGGCACCACAGGGAAGAGCTCAGTGTCTGTCCTTCCTCTTCCTCCCTAAAGGGGAAAAGGAGGTTTCCCCTTTTCCAGGCTGAACAGACCAAGTAGCCTCAGCTGCTCCTCGTATGGCTTCTCCTCAAGGCCCTTCACCCTCTTGTTGCCCTTCTTTAGATGCTCTCTAAGAGTTTCATATCATGCACTGGAAAATAAGATCAGGAGAAAGAGCTACTGGAAGGACAGGTTCATACCTAGCCCTGACATTTATGTGAGTTTTTGCTTGTTCTGAGCTGGTGATCGTTGTGGACACAGTGATACAAATGTGGGTTGATCTACCAGTACACAGCAATTAGGCAGGGGGCTGGCTATCTCTTGAGACTGCTGCATCTATTTTTCCCTCTGAAAACCTTCCCACTTTGGCTATGACACCATGCTGACACACTTGTCTCTCCAGCAAGTTGCCCTTTCCTTACCCATTCCACTTATCCCCTGCAAAGCACATTCAGGGAACCCTAAAGGAAATTAATATTCACCACAAAAACAGAGAAAAGAAAATACTGTTGAAGTCCAATTGGGTTGCTGAATATTTTAATGTGCAAGTCCCAAAACTCAGGGGATATTCAGTGATGGGATGGATTTGGTATTGGACTCTCATCTGAATGAAAACTGACATGTATGAAAAGACATAAAGCAGAAAGCTAACAGAATATACTGATTTCTGTAATTTTACTGTCCTAAAACTATTAGCCTCTGGAAGGGACATATGGTACTTGTTTAACTTTGTATCTCAGTTTTCAACAAAAACCTTTACTCTGGTTTTAAGATCCCCTTTTTCTCTTTATGGTAAAGTCCATCCAGTAGGGATCTGGATCAAAATCTGTTACTTGTCCTGTGAAAAAGACAGAAGTTTACCCCCTATAAATCACCACCCGAAAGGGAAGCAGCAAGTCAGGTGGACTGCTGATATTGAGTACTCTCTGAACAGTTTAGGAAAGCAACACCTAATGGTCATCTCATGAACATCCTTGGTAACCTGACACAAAGCATCTCACAGTTTCATCTTGAACTGTCTGTGCTTGTCTGCTCCAGTAAAGACTTCTCCCCTCAACTGAATTTTTCAGTCTCCAGCCTCATCTAGCTTGTGACCCAGGTTAGTTGCTTGTAACAACAGCTTAGAAATGCATGGTGGACTCTCATTAAGAGGACTGATACTTATTGAAGAATCAGGTGCTTTCTCTTGCTAGTTTCATCACATGCACTGTAAAAAAAACAAAACAAAAACTCGCAGATTTAGATTATAATATTTTAAACCCAGTAATAAATATGGAAGAACATTCTGTGCAACTGTTCTTTGATTTGCTGTGTGTGGTTGGTCTATTTCTTTACTTTCTGTGCTTTAAAAGTAAACCTCACCAAACAGCTGTGATTCTAGCATGTTCACATGATGTGGGGAGCTGGAATTCCATGAGAAACCATGAAGTTGTGGTTCTGTGTTCGACACAGAAAGTCTGAATATTTTGGGTAGCCATCAATCCTTGCTGCAGCTTCACCAGGTTCACTGAACTCAGTACAGCGTGTCCAAAACAACTGCCTCATCTTTCTGCATGGTAGAGACAATTATGAAAAAATCTCATTTCATCAAAAATGTAAAAAAGCTTTAAGACCTCTCAAAGTGGGAGATGGGCAAAGCTATCCTATGTCAAGCACAAGCTAAATGTGAAACAGAGACAGCAATAGTCTATTACAGTTTTGCTAGACAGATATATTTTTAAAGGGTGTATCTCTGTGAAAAATGTCTATTGTATTATTTTTTCTTTCCTCAGTATACCACATAAAAAATGCCAAAACACCAACAAATCCAAAATCTTATCTACTTCAAAGTCCCTAGAAATAATGTGAATGCCTAGCAGAATTTTAATGATACAGAGAGAGTTACTGCAGATTAGTTTAAGTATCACTAAATAATGAGGCATTTCAGGGGCTGTAAGATACTGAGGGTTTCTGAATTCAGTCTTTTGTCTGTAGTACTTTGAGGAATTTATTAATGCAGTTCATATTATGTAGGGTTTCACAGAGGCAAATTAAATGCATGTTGTTTTTAAAAAATATCCACATCTATAGGAATATAAATAGTCCTAGCATGAAAATATGGTATCTTAGAGAAAATTTACAGAACAAAAATGCTTTTGAAACAATAATAATACTTTCTTAGCATCTATCTTTTTGCAAAACATTCAACAGAAAGCATAGCAAATTAATCCTTCCAACACTCCTTTGAAATTCGGAGATAACTAATTCTTCTTTTACAGATAAGGCCCACAGAGGTAGGATAGTAAAACTGTTTGGCTAAAGACATTTGGAAAGCTAAGGCTAAAAGTTAAAGGAGTATTGACAGATAACCACATCTTACATTACATCTTACATAATCCAGACCCACATCTTGCATTCTTCTTAATGAATACCCCATAATTTTAAAAAATAAGGAGGATAGTATCTCTCCCTATATCGAAAGGCTGCATGATTCTGGGAGAAGCAAAATAACTCTGTGCCTATGTGAAGAATAAGTACATAGTTCAAACATAAATGTGCATAACATCCTTTTTAATATACAGACAGCTGTACTAGGGGAAAAATACAGTCAGAAAAGCTTGGCTCGACAATGTATGAGTCTCCCCCATCCAATCAATCTGGATGCTGTAGCCAGAGCCATAACAAAAGCTGGAGAATGAAAATTGCTGTTCCTCAGTACCCTTTTAGACAAGGGCAACAAATGTAACCAACAGCTCGGTCTACCACTATAAAAAGACAGGCTGTAGACTCACAAGGGCCAAGCAAGTGGCATTCATTAAAACCAGGAGGAAGAAGAAAACATGATGAGATTTGGCTTTAAAGTCAAATCTAAACGCAGTGGTAGAAAAGCAGTTCAAGCCACAGAGAGAATTCATTACTCCATGGGTATCTCCATAACTTTGCAAGGAATTCTGGCCAGCATCTCAAGTCAAATTTAACCCTTTGTAGATCTACTGACTTCTGTGGAATCTTTATTGAACAAATTTCTTAAAAAGCTCTGGGATGGCTACCTAAAGCTCTTTGTAGTGAGAGGAATTTCAAGAAAATCCACATTACCCTAAATGAATCTAAATATAGACTAGGTTAACTTCTTATCTCATTGAAGATCAGGAACTGCCTGTGCAAAACCCCTTATTAAACTTTCTTGCCTTAGCTGGCAAGTAGTTCCACAGGATTTTGGGCTGTCAGGGTAGTGAATGAGTGAGAGAATAGCTAAACAGGATTACCACGACACAGTAACATGAAGGTGAATATAGTGGTCATCTGAAGCAAACTGGTGGTTTTCACACCTTATCTCCTACATCCTTTCAAAGTATGCGTATTTTTAGAACTTGTAGCATGTCAAAGAGGAAAGGTTTAAAATGGGATCAAGGGTAAAACAAAACAGCTGAAGAGAGGTGCTCATACTTTTGAATTGTGGCAATCCAACCCTGTGAAAATTACCTACTTCAAAAGGCAATGGTAACAGGTGAGAATAGGAAATGTCAATACAACCTAGAGATCATACCATGAAGGGCTCACATTTTGCCTAATACAGCTCCCCTGAAGTCAGACAGAATAGAATTTCATGCTATTCCTAGGAAAAGAATGGAACAGACTATTTTAGTTGGAAGGGACCTAAAATGATCATCTATAATCCAGCTGCCTGACCATTTGAGGGCTGACCAAAAGTTAAAGCATGCTCTTAAGAGCACTGACCAAATGCCTCTTAAACACTGACAGGCTGGGAGCATCAGCCACCTATTTAGGAAGCTTCTTCCAGGGTTTCACCACCCTCTCAGTAAGGAATTGCTTCCTAATACATAGTCTAAATCTCTCTTTGTGCGGCTTGGAACATCCTATCATTGCATCCCAGGGAGTAGAGCTCATCATCTCCCTCCCCCCTTCCTCTCCTCAGGAAGCTGTAGACAACAATGAGGTCACCCCTCAGCCTCCTTCTCTCCAAGTTAGACAAGTCCAAACTCCTCAGCTGCTCCTCACAGGACCTGCTTCCAGCCCTGTCACCACCTTTGTTACCCTCCTGGTACGTTCAAGGATCTCCACAACCTTCTTAAATGGTGGGTGCAGATGTGCACACAGGGCTCAGGGTGAGGCTGACGCAGCGGGACAACTCCTCTCCTGGCTGGCTGGCTATGCCTTGCTCAATGTGGCCTGGGATGAGGTTTGCCCTTGGGGATGCCAGGGCACACAATGGCTCACAGGGACCTGCTGCTGACCCGCACTCTCAGATCCCCTTCCACAGGGCTGCTCTCCAGCCACTCCTCCCCAGGTTCATACCTGTGCCCATGATCCTCCATCCTAGGAGCCAGATCCAGCATTTGGATTTGTTAAATTTCATCCCACTGATGAATGCCCAATGCTCCACTCTACCTCTCTGCAAGGACTCCCGTCCCCCAAGAGAGTCAGCAGCACCTCCCTGTTTGATACCATCAGCAAACCTGCTAAGGGGGCATTCAATTCCTGCCTCCAGATCACTGAGAGGTATTTGCACAGCACTGGCCCTGGAACTGATCCTGAGGAACACCCCTGGTGACTGCTCACCAGCCAGATGTAGCCTCATTAACCAAATCCCCTTGCATCCTGCTGCTTAGCCAGTTCTTCAGTGCATACCAACTCATTCCAGAGATGGGCAACTTGTCCAGAAGGATGCTGTAAGGGATGGTATCAAAAGCCTTACGACAATCCAGAAAACTACATCTGCCACCTTCCTTCCACACACCAGGCAGGTGACCTTATTGTAGAAGGATATCAAACTAGTGAAATGGGACTTTCCTTTTGTGAACTCTTGTGTCTGATTACTGCATTGGTCTTTAAATGCCCTTCAGTACAATCCAGTTTAATCTTCTCCATAGCTCTTCCAGAAACTGAAGACTAGCAGGTTTGTAGTTGCCTGGGTCTTCCCTCACACCCTCATTGCATATAGGGCAACTTCTATTCTAGGCAAGATTGGGAGGATCTTGCAAGAGGAGCTGCATAATGCACATATCTGCAAAGCACACAGCCTTGTGTGTTAGGGAAAGCTCTGTCCTGAGGGCTTAGGAAGCCACAGAGACAAGTAAGACTCCAATACAGGTTTTAGGTTCTGTGGTCAGTGTGGCACCCAGACAACCTTAATATTCAGTAACTGCATACATCTCAGGCCTCTGGGGAGAACTGCTTGTGAACTGTGGCCTAAGCAACCTGACAGAGAGCTGCTGGCATTGAAAGGATCGGTGTTTCACAGAGCTGGAATCTCTGGTGAGTGCACAGCAAAATTACTGTTCTCTAAGGTCTTCTTTAATGAGCTGACATAGAACAAAAGAATAATTTTTTTGAGCCACACTTTCAGAAGATTGTCAGAAGACATATGCAGAAGATGCCTCACTTGAACCATTCTGAGCTTCTTAAACATATAAGGTACCTGGGGACATCTAGGTTGTTCATGAAAAATGTTTGTGCAAACAATTTTTTTATTCCTTCTAGCAAATTCATGAACAGAAGCTACCAAAAGTAAAAACCCAATCGTTAATTGGACAAAAATAGGTATCTGAGCATAGAAATGGGAGATTTTGGAGAGCCAGTCTGTGTTCCTGCTTTTGGAACAGATAGAACCAATGGAAATGTATTTGATCATTTGAGTGTTGTACTGGCTGAGTTTGTTGTCACAAACAAACCCAAAGAACTGGATTTAAACTCCTGTTCCAGAAGGTGTGGATTTCACTAATACATGAGAGTATTATATCCAGAGCCTGCATCTTATCCTATAAATCTGTATGCAGAGGGGGAGGCATAAGCATGTAGGTGGGGTTTTAAATACAGCCTGCAGGCTCCTCTACCATTTTGCTCAGTTGGAGTCAACTCCCTAAAGCTAAATCTATCTCCTAGCATACTTACTATTTCCATTGTATGTACATCTTAAACTGTGCTAAACTATCTTAAATGGTCATAAGTAATCTCCACTATAGTCAGGGTAACATCAAGCAGACACTTTTCATCATCTCACCAAAGAGCCATCTGAAAGACTCACCTCTGAAATTAATAACCACACTGCCACTTAAAATAATTTACCATATCAGCCAAGAAGTGGGAAACTAACAAGATTAATAATAATGATGAAAATCCTGTCCAGCTATGTGCTGTGGATTGTGAAAATGATCTAAAAATGTCTAAAAAAAGAGTAAGCCTTGAGACACTAGGTGGAAGAAGTTGAACTAGCAATTGGCATTACCAAGCAGAAAATGAAAATTTTGATCTTTTAGAACCAAAATCTAAACTAAATTCTTACTGCAGCATTTTTAATACATCTTTGCTTTCAAAGTTTTCAGAGAAATTATTTTATTCTCTTATTCAACATGTGAGATAGCACAGATTCAGTACTTGCAAAGGGTTAATGAAAAAACCCTCAACGTTTGTACATTTCAAAAGTGATGCTTAAAAGAACCCACACAGTTTTGTTCCACAGTCAGTTCCACATGTCACAATAGCAACATGTCACCTAAGATAAATACAATATAGAGAATCCAATTCATGTTGGAGGCATCAACTTTATAAACATCTTCCTCTTATGTGTTTATAGACCACCTCAAGGACACAAATACTGCTTTTGGGTCTGAATAGGGGGAAAAGAAGTTACTCTTTTGTCCTGCTCTACCATGTTCATTGGTCCATACACCTTTGACATGCAGTCACAGGGTTTAAGTTTCATGAAGCCACACCATCAATACAGGCTAGGGGATGAATGGATTGAGAGCAGCTCTGCAGACTTAGGGGTGTTGGTAGCTAAAATACTGGATATGAACTGTCAATATGTGCTCACAGCCCAGAAAGCAATAATGCTGTCATCCTGGGCTGCATCAAAAGCAGCGTGGCCAGGAGGTTGAAGGAGAGGATTCTGTCCCTCCATTCTGCTCTGGTCAGACTTGGAGTGCTGCATCCAGCTCTGGAGCCCCAACACAAGAAAATCCTGGACCTGCTGGAGCAAACCCAGAGGCCACAAAGATGATCAGAGGGCTCAAGCACATCTCCTGTAAAGGCAGGCTGAGAGAGCTGGGGTTGTTCAGCCTGGAAAAGAGAAGGCCTTGGGGAGACCTAAAAGGGGCTTATAAGAAAGATGGGGGCAGACATTTTGGTAAGGCCTGTAGTGATAGGACAAGGAGTAATGGTTTTAAACTAAACAAGGGTAGATTCAGACTACATAAAAGGAAGAAATTTTTATAACAAGGGTGGTGAAGCACTCAAACAGGTTGTCTAGACAGGTTGTGGACACCACATCCCTGAAAAGATTCAGGGTTTAGTGGTAGACCTGTAGTATCAAGTTGAATGGCTGGACCTGATGATCTCAGAGGCCTTTTTGCAACCTTAAATCATGTTATTCCCATCTTCAAAAAGGACAAGAAGGAGGACTCAGTCAGCCTCACCTCCATCCCTGAAAAGGTGATGGAACAGCTCATTGTGAAGGTCATCACCATGCATATAGAACAAAAGAAGGTCATTTGGAATAGTCAGCATGGATTCACCAAGGACCTGGGGGCCTTGATGGGTGACAAGTTGACCATGAGCTGACAGCGTGCCATTGTGGCCAGGAGGGCCAATGGTATCCTGGGGTGCATCAGGAAAAGTGTGGACAGCAGGTTGAGGGAGCTGATCCTCCTCTGCTCGGCTAGTGAGGTCACATCTGGAGTGCTGTGTCTGCTTCGGGGGTCCTCAGTGCAAGAGAGATAAAGAGCTACAGGAGACAGTCCAGTGGAGGGACAGAAAGATGTTTTGGTGTCTGGAGCATCTCTCTTACAGGAGAGACCGAGGGAACTGGGGATTTTAGTCCAGAGAAGAAAAGACTGAGAGGGGAATCTCATGAATGCATATAAATATCTTGAATGCATATAAATATCTTGAAGGCACCATCCAATAAGATGGTGCCAGACTCTTTTCAGTGGTGCCCAGTGACAGGATGAGGAGCAATGGCCATAAACTGAAACACAAGAAGTTCCACCTCAACATGAGGAAGAACTTTTTTACATTGAAGGTGGCAGAACACTGGAACAGGCTGCCCAGGGGAGTTATTGGAGTCTCCCTCTCTGTGACTCATGATTTTAAAGGGTTAAGATTTTAGCTGAGGGTTAGAACCAATTCATATTGAAGTTAGATACACCAACAATAGGTTAATGATGCTTAAGCTAAAGTTATTTGTTATCTTATGAGCTCATTTGTAGAAAGAAGTGGAGCTAGTGAACCATTATAGGAACATATTGAAGCCAGTAGAACAATGCCTAGCACCTGGACTCTGCGTTAATCCATCACAAAGCAGAAGGTCTTGGATCATGACAGAGGGTCATAGAGATCTGCTGAACACCTCCCTGACTTCATTCCTGGGACCACTGACCCAATTCAAGACCACCAAACCAATGCAAGAGAAGAACTGCGCACATGTGAAGGACTAATAATCTCATTTTAATACAAAGGGGTGTGGTAGGCGCTGGGTTTATGCATATGTTTATGCATATTTTGTGGGAAATAAATAGAAGGCAAAGAATCTTGTGTGGTGCCGCCCACTGGTGTAATAAACATACTACTTTCTAACTTTGACTAGTTAGAGAGTCTTTGTCTCTGATTTTAGTTTTAATGATTCATCTGGAGATTCAAACCCCACCCAGATGTGTTCCTGTGTCATCCCAACCATTCTGTGATTCTATGAATCAATGGACAGGTTTGATGGCAATCTGAGTTACCTAATCTAGCTGAAGATGTCCCTGCTTATTGCAGGGTGGTTAAACTAGATGAGCTTTAAAGGTTCCTTCCAACCCAAAGTATTCTATGATTCTATGGACCCTTGTTTAGGTGTTGAGAGCCATCCAGCCTCCCTTATCTGCTATGTACAGACAGAGCACAATCCAGAAGCTACTGCTGTAATTCTTCTGAAATACTGTGTCAAAAAGCATTTATTGCTCCAGAGTCAGTGGGACTGTACTCATCACAGCAAGGATCCCTCTTAGGAAATGTACAGCACTTTGGAAAATGTCAAAGCTGACTAGCTTGACCTATACTCAGACATCATAAATTTGTCCATAAAGCTACCTTTGCAATGCAATGAGACCATCTTGTCTTCTGTATCCTAGCAATTAGCAGCCTTTTTGCTTTCAGTTTCTTAAGCTTATTCAAAGAAATCAAATAAAAAATCCAAAACTAAATTGAACTCACACAAAAAAGGCCAGTCAGCTAAATTCAGCTTCAGAGCTTATGTCTAATATGTCACAATTCAATGACAACACATATGAACAATTCCCAAAGTGTCAATGAAAAGAAGTCACATCTCTACAGGAGGTGCAAGAAGATGCTCTAGAAATCTCCCTGCAGGGATTTCCATAGGATTTTATTCTACTTTAAAGGGGGATTTCACATGATGCAGAACTGTGTGATCCAACAGTAGCTGCTATAGAACAAACCAAAGCTCCTCCGGCACCAACCCTCCCAAGTTACATCCCAGTCTGGGACCAAAGAAAGAAGTCACAATTATTAAGGACAAGAGAGAATTCAAATGAAAACAACCAGCCAACCAGATAAATCAAACAAAATAAGAATTTGAGATGTACCAAATTTCTGTTTTTAAAAAAACAGTTACAGTAAGAATTCTGGCCTTTGAAGCCTTGTCTTTAAGAAATTTCTTGCCTGGCAACCTTGCCATAGATTTGCACATCCAGACATAGGAGGAATATGGACTCTCAAATCCTTTAGAGAAGTCCTCAGGAACACCTAAGTCAAGGAAGAGTAGGAAGTCATTTGGGTCGTTTGGCAAAGCCTGAATCAGTTTACAACCTCAGCTCCCAACCTCCATTCTCTTGTAAGTATTCACAACTGAGAGCTCTGTACTCAATGAGATTGGTTCTGCAGCCATGTCAACCCAAAGAATCCCCTTCCTTCCCTCTCAGCAAAACTTCAGCTTTTAAGAATTCCTGTACTTATTGCCACAGGATCCCTTTGTTTCTCCTAAAACAGAATTGGGGGTTTTTTTAGCAGCAGAAGTGACGCATAATCCAAAGTGGTTGCCAAAACTGGGTAATAGAAAATTATTACACCACAGTACCTGGAGGAAGAAAAACATATCAAGAAAAGAAAAGCCTCTCCTTTCCCATTCAGAGAGAAACAAAATTAAGGGATTAGAAAGGAAACCACATCAAAAAGCATCAAAAAGGTTTCCGGTTCTGCACTGTGCTTTAAAGGGGCATAGAATGGATTGTGCAGTTAAGACAGGGAGAAGTTAAAGTACCTCCATAGCAGTGGATGGAGAGCTCACAGCAACAAACACATGATTTTTAGAATCTTGAAATCTATATAGCACTGCAAGCTGTAGCCTTGGCCTCATCAATCCTTTGTGCTCTTTTGGTCAGCACTTCAGACAGCCTCATGAGGACATAATTATCTGTATCTGTGCTCCATAGTGCCTGCACTTCAGGAAAGCCTCTTTCTGCAGCTAGCATGAAACATCTAGGCCCTATCCTGGAGACTCTGGGTTTTTTGGAAGTCTGCATTGTTCTGTGGTTGAGAGCAAATCTCAGACCTTTCTACTGTGGAGCACCTTTTACAGTGAAAGGCTTCCCCTAGCCAGCACTTAGCAGAACTGCATCTGAGTGAAGAATACTGGAGCAGCATTTCTTCTCCATTTCTCATGTGTAACTGTATCACTGAGCAGAGCCCAGGGGGTATGGAGAGAGAAAGCTAATTTCACCCTGTTTCTCATTAATGCTTTTGTTGTGCCACAGAAGACAAAAACCAGTATTCCATTTCCCAAACTGCAATTCTCTGTTAAAAAAGGTGTTTTGCATTAGTGAATGCAGGCAATTCAGTAAAAAAACCGAAAGAATTGTAGGCCCGAATTTTGCTGTGCACATCTGTATCTCCTTGTTTACAGACACATGTTTAAGGCAAGGGATGCCCTTCTTCCCCCAGTCAGGAGGGCCAGGGTGTCCATTCTTGTCCTGTGTGCTCTTCATCCTTACCCTCAGCTGAAAGGATAAATTGCTGCCTAAACAAGAGGTACTCACTGAGGATGTGCCTGCCTGAGAGCTGGGAAACCAGCACTGCCAGTGCTCCACACTCTCAGCTCCTTTAAAAGGCAGACCACAGGATGCTGATAAACCAGGCAAAGGGAGTTTGAGAGACTTCCAACAAAAGTTCACTTGCTTTCTGTTTTGAATTCTGTCCAAAGAACATTGTAATTTCTTGTATGCTTTGAATTCTTTCCAAAGAACATTGTAATCATTGTCATCCTGATGCATCAGCATTTGCAGGTAGAAAAAAAGAAACCATTTTGCTGGAGAGTTTCTCACTAGTCCATCATGAGGTCATGAACTTGGGATGCATCCAGTTGCTACTTCTTTTAACAGAAGTCAGTAAAACATTTTACCCTCAGGCTAAATTGTGTATTGGATATTTCACATATACAAAAAACCCAGAGTGGTGTAAGTTTTTTGGGGGGGGGAATTACTCATCCTATTTTATGTACAAGGTAAAAGATTGACTGATGCAATTTTAGAAGCACGTAAAAGTGATCCAGTACAACTTTCCCATATATAAGACTCCTGCAGTTTTCAAATCTGATACCCCACATTTTGCTATAAATTTTACTGTGGTGTTGTAAATCCTGGGACTAGATCAGAATGACTGTGAGACAGCAAACGTTAAATCTTCCACCAGCAAGAAAAACTGCCACCTAAGTTCTAAGGACACGGAGAAGTACATTTTTAGCTCTCTTATAAATTAATTGGGCGACTTTGTGCAAGTCACTTTACCTTTCTCTCAGCAAGAACTTCTCTTCATCTCCTTGGCAATCTTGTCTATTTAGATTGCAAACTTTTTAGGGGAAGGACTGTGCTTGCACTAGGGATACTTAAAGAGGCTCCAGTTTGCCAGAACCTCTATGTTTTACTGTAATATCACCAGTGCAATCAATGAAGACTGGAGTATCATAACTGTACGCTATTCTAAAGCACTAAGGCACAGTGGTGCCATCTATCACGTAAAGAAAAACATTTGTCTCTTGTTTTCTCTAAAAGAGAGTGCAGACTCTTAAAACCTAATTCTCTCTTTACAATTGTAATAAATATCAGGGATAAAAAATTTTAGGACCATGACAGTCCATGCTTCAAAATCTCATGGCAGTTATTGTTTAACAGGGAGAAATTTCCCTGAAAGACCTTTTCTGGAATCCACTATACAAACCTTTTGTGAAAAATGCAAATGAAGTCATTTTTAATATTAACTCCACACTGTTCAAAAAGTATGCAGTTTCATAGAAAAACATCAAAACCACCCTCAACTGCCCAACACATTTTTTTTAAGTCTGTGAACAGCACGAAAGTGGCACTAAGACATGTGACATATCTAGATTATATCAATAAAAGAGATTATTTCCAGGACCCAGCTGGAAATCCCCAAGGCATGCTGCACAGAAGGGCTGAAGAACAGGCACACATCTAAGAAAGGAAGCTGGCAAGGCAGCAGGAGCAATGGGCTACCTTTCCTCACATAGCTGCAGCCTAATCTTGGGCACAGAATCTGCTACTGATCCTCTCAACATCTTGTGGGGAGCTTCTAGCAGTCTGTGTCCAAGTAAGAATGGGACTTTGCCCCACTGGTTTTGTAGCATCAGCTACAAAAGCTCAACCTTGCTTAAACACAGCAAAAAAAAACCCCAAAACCAACAAAACTAAAAACCAAAAAACAACAAACCAACAAAAAAATTAAAAAAACCCCCAAACCCAAAAAACCCCTGGGTAATAGAAAATTATCATACCACAGTACCTGGAGGAAGAAAAACATATCAAGAAAAGAAAAGCCTCTCCTTTTCCATTCAGGAAAAAACCCCAACCCAAAACAAACAAACACACAAAAAAACCCCCCAAAAAACCTAAAAAAACCCCACAGTGCAATCCAGCTTTCTTTGCAAGCATATTTCCACACATAGAGTTAATAAAGCTGTAATTTCCATACTTTCCTTTGAATCCAATCAAAAATCACAAA
The DNA here is from genome assembly GCF_035770615.1 of Melospiza melodia melodia. Taxonomy (NCBI): domain Eukaryota; kingdom Metazoa; phylum Chordata; class Aves; order Passeriformes; family Passerellidae; genus Melospiza; species Melospiza melodia. Next base: position 85,908,445 of record NC_086194.1, read on the forward strand.
AAGAGTCTTTATTCTTCTCTTTTCCTTCACTTAAATTAACTAAAGCTTATTTAGTACAGTGAGAGTTAAGATGTCATTGTCTTGCTTTGATACTTGTTTGATGAGTGAAGCTTATAAAAATGCAAACCAAACATTTCAGTTGTCCCACAGCAGCTCTGATTGAAAAATTTGTTCAGCAAAATGAAATTAATTGTTACAGGTATATTCCCTTTTTTTTGGTCCACTGTCCTGTCATGTATGCCTTTTGGAGTGTCTTATCATGGAGATGAATAGAATGAACTCTGGCTATTTTGCAGATGAATGATATCCCAATTAAAATTTTAGCTTAGAAATGTCTAATGGCTCTTCCTCCTTGTAACCTGAGAGCAAGTTTAAGGTTTCACTTTGAGGATAATAATTCAGTTTTACAGCATAGTGATGTCAATTAAAGAGATTTGCTTCACACTGAATATAGAGCTCCAAAGTCCCATAAACAACAAATGGCAAAAAGATCTCTAAGTCTTCCTAGAAGTGGAATGAATGTAGCCTTTTGAAAATGCACAGTGCTTGATTAAATATGATGGTTTAAAATTAATTAAACCACTCATCACACTCCCGAGGGCCTGTATGTCCTGTAAAGAATTCAACTGGACTACTTGGCTAAGAAAAAGAACTCACTTTGTTATGCCTCTGCCTGTTTTATATTTTACCAAATTCATGCTTTGCTAAATGCACTCACCCTTGTATATTAGTTTTAAAAGGATTCAGGGGTTTTTAATAAAAAGCAACTGAATTATTTCTACCATTTCTCTCTTGAATTACTTCTCTCTTGAATTATTTCCATAATGAATTTCTTTCTTTCTTGCAAATCCACTTTAGTTTAGTGCTCATAAAATATATGTCCCCAGTGGGTATATTAAGCATCTGGCAGCATGTAGGCCTGTCCTAGAACAAATACATGAATATGTGTTCCTGAATTTCACCAACAATCAAATAATACAGAAGCAGTGCTATCTGCCCATCTAACCACTCCAAAAACCTTCCCATCTATGAATTTCTGCTGAGTGACATGCACCAGAGTTCAGCATGAACAGGAATGTAATACAGTAACTGCTGCCATCATCCAAACACAAGGATAGGCTTGGCATAAGAAAATGGTCAAAGATGCTAATAAACACTGAAAAGATCTACACTACCTAATATGCATTGGCTGCATAGAGTTTGTCAGTTGTGAAGACTTGTAGTCTTTTTTTTTTTTTTTTTTTGATCTTGAATTTGTGATCAGACCTATACTTGTGTTAAACCTGGGTACAAATCCTCTTTCTCTCTCTGTCTTGGTCACTTTAACATGAAACACCTTTTTACCTGCAGTGTTTTCAGATGTCAAACTGAAATCCTTAGAACCATTTAATATGAATCATTTTATGCCTTCAAATGACTACAAGACAGAGTGCAAAGAGACTGAACTTCTGCAAAAGCCTTATCTAGTCACCAGACTTCACCGAGCAGCAGCAGTACAGCAGTGTTGGCAGCAGTGCCTGTGGTGTGGGAACTACATTTGTGCAGAATGTGACTTACCTGCTTGGGCCATTCACAGCCTGTAAGAGGAGGTCAAATACTTGTCTGTGCTTATACCTACCAGGGCAATACTTGTCTACATGAACCTGTAAGCTAGAGTCTTCTCATTTAAATACAATCAGGATCTCGGGCCAATGCTGTTCTTTTGCTTTCTTTGCATCTCAGTATTATCTATTATTTAACACTTCCAAGCACAGAAATTCTGCATGTAATTATTATGTGCACCCTCTTCACTGTAATGCTATTACAGATCTTTGCATTAATCACACAGAACAGGAAAACATTACTTAACAGATGTTGCCCCCTAGCAAATAACAAAGAATTACAAGTGCTGCCTGTCAGGAAACAGCTTTTCTCTTATAAAAATCCGGTGAGTTAACTGAGAATTTCAGCCATTGCTTATTGATACTACTAATAAAAAACATTATCCTGAGAATGATTTCTCTGCAGATCTGAATGCATATGCTCAATAAAAGAGAGATGCTATTAATGGTCAGTGTTTCCTTGGGCCACAAGGGACGTGACTGTCTCCTGGGCGAATCCAAGGTCTGGTTAAGCACAGAGATACAGACATGGACAGGCTGTGGCTGTGTGCAGACTTACAGTTCCACAGATCCTTACTGCAGCCAAGCTGCAGCTCTCCTGTGACTCTCCCAGGAGCTGGGAGCTCTCCAGAGGTCCAAGCTCATGGAAACAGGACTAGATTTTATTGAGGGGGAAAAAAAAAAAGTACAGAAGACAAAGCCTCAGTCCTAAGAATTATAAGGATAGTCCTGAAAATGTGACCCCTTATATTTCAAGCTGCAGAACACAAGTACAAAGGACTGCAAATTTAATTTAAAAATACCTCACGAACTTTTATTGTCTTTTGGGGCATATCTCATGACTTCGAGGTCCTGCTTCTGGCACTGCTATTGGAATCATCAGAGTGTTCTGATCACAGCCAGATGCAAGCCTGAGAGGCAACGCAGCAGAAAAGAGGAGGGGAAAAACATAGATGGAAAAGAAAAATGATGACCTGCTTAACACTTTTGAATCCCAACAAGAAAGAAATTATTCTCCTTTGCAGCCTTCCCAAAATTTGTATCAGCGAGTATTTAATAACTTTATTAGGCCACACAAAACATTTTTTTCTCGAAAAGAAAGGAGTACCTTGAATTTGCATCTTCATCTTTTTGTTTTTCCATCTCTTCAACTTTGATTACCACTTAACGGCTGCCAGTTGATTTTTGTTACCAAGTTTTGATTATTACTTAATATTATACTGTAGCAGCATTAGTAAGACCCAAATCTTCCACAATCATTTAGTTTAACCAAGTACATCACTTACTGGAAAATACAAGAAAACAATAGGGATGAGAAGAGTGTGTGGACTACTGGAGCCCTGTTTGCCAGACTGTCACTTGGCTTTCACGTTGCCTCCTGCCAACCAGGTGTCAGTGCTATAACATCTATATATGTGTGGCACACTCGGTAGCACTTCCAAACCACGCAGAGCTGGGCATTGACATATCTAGGCTTGAAACCTCAGCATCGACAAAAAACAGCCATGGATTGCACTGCAAGCAAGTTTCCCTTCATGTGCTGAGGTGGTGGTGCAATGCTTACCCATGTTCTAGGGGTTTTGTTGGCTCACTTTGCTCCTTTCAACTTTCAGTTCAGAGTCAGTAGAAAATGCTATTGATCCGAGAAAATTTGCTTATTTTTAAAAACTTATTGCTTTTATGTTGAGATAAGAGAAATAAAACATAAGCAAAATAAAGCTGATGTAAGATTATAGAAGATGGTTTCTTTGGGGGGAAGAATTACAAGAAACTCTATGAAGCATTTTGTTCTCAGCTACTACCCCCTGGAAGCGGCAATTACAGAAACCACTATTTTTTCAGTTTTGTAATCTGTTCCCAGATATCCATGTCCTGTGATCAGAGACATTTGTAAGATCCCCAAAAGAAGCAGCTGACTTGAGTTTTAACGAGGGAGAGAAACAAAAGTGCTACAAGCACTACCCTTTGGTGGGGAAGCACTGTGAAGACCCAACTACCACATCTGTCAGCCACAGCCAAGATGATCTGTCCCTGAAGGTTGAACTTATTTTCCCTTCAGGGCCCAGAGAACCTAGGCAGGTCTCTTTCCCTCCCCTGATCCCCATCAGGAGAAATGAACCGATCACCCTCTACCATAAGGGAAAAACACCTTTTGAAGAGATGCATGAAAGCATCTGAACACTCACAGAACTCACTGGGGGTGGCACTGGCAGAGTTCCCGCCTGCCTTCCACAGCTCAGCAGAGGACACCACCTCTCCCTTCATCCCTGCCCCCAGCAGTGGGGAAGGTGAAGTCAGCCCTGGGTGAAATTCCTTTCTGCAGCCAAATTAGCACCAGTGGTTGGCAGCTGAAGTCCTGTGGGGAGCAAGACCCTCCAGCACAGCTTTCTGACACACTCAACTATGCCACTGCCAACCCTTCTGGCCCTGCTCAAAATTCAGAGCATTTGCTCTCTTGGGAGACAGAAAATCAATCCCAGCAGCCTCATTTGAGACCATTTAAGTGTCTGTACTCTCACACACCTGTATTTTTGATACACCTGTGAAGAATGGTTTGCACACAGCTTTTCAGCAAGTCTGCAATCACTAAGAAGCTCTATTCTATCCACAGTGAACACTGAGACATGACATATGCTTACTTTATATTTAATAGGCCTCTCATTTGTTTAGAAATAAAATGTATTGTCACTAAATTTAATGATGCTATTTATAATGCCTGTATTCCCAACAATGAATACAGTCCATAAATATTAGTGGGCAAATTTACTGTGCTAATTTAGTAACACATTAGACCAACCCAAAATCATTCTGAATGTGCACATATGTGAGTAACTTTGAAAATCTGACTATCCCTGATTGTAAGCTAGGAAAGCTGCTGCTGAACTTGCAAAGTGGTATTTTTTTAGTTATATTCAAATTACTGTGAAATTATAAAGCTCTTTCTTAACTGATGATCATCCCTCTAATCTACTAATTATTCAAATTCCACAATAGACAGAGTACTTTATTGACATTTCTAAATTGCTTTCATGTTCATTTACTTATAATTATACAAACAAGTCTGAAATTGATGATCTGTGCATATAATTATAGATTCTGCAACTCAGCATAAGCAAATAAAGGAAACTACCCTTATTATGACAACACAGTTTCTAGTTGTCAGCCACTGTAAATTTAATTGCAATAAAGGGTGGATAGTATTATTATGTAATTAGTAACAAAATTTTTATTTCAAGACAATTAAATGATAATGTGGGCACTGGAGCTCAGCCTTAGAGAATATTCTAAGTTTAAGGTGAAGGAGTCCTACCAGATTCAAAAGCTGAGTTAAGTTGAACAGTGTTTTCTTCTGTAAGTATTGTTAAAAATATAATGATGAAATTATGCACAAAACAGTACTAATAAAGTGATTACCTGTGGCCTCTGCACTACACATCATAAGTTTCAGAGACCCCTTTCAGGTTCTTTCCTCTTAGTTTGTCCATTTTACCACACTAATAGAGAAAGGTAACAGAGTATGTGGTTAATTCTTTGGTACATTAATACAAGCCTGGCCTTTCTCAGTTATAGAAATGCCACTTAGAAGGGAAACAATCACCTCAAATTTGTGAAAAACAAGAATAAAGCAATTTAAACCATTACTAATGAAAGCATAGAACAGGTATTGCAGAAGGCACATGCAGGTGATACAAGAAGGATAAGTCACTTGCAACGAGGAGATAAATCTAAGTTTAATATAACCACCTATACACTGTTTCTCCTAACAGAGTTTATTTTCTAGGATATAAACTGAGCTATTAGGCCATGACTTGCAATCCTCCAATTAAGAAAACAGTCAAAATAGAAAAGCTTAACAATGGTGACTTTACTTGGTGTGAGTTGTCCACAAATTTAATATCTGTTTATAAGGCATCCTTTCATATTTACATTTTAACTTGCACTCATTTGCTTTAATGGTGCAGGATTAGGAGAAGATAAACTGATCTGATTAAATTTTATATTCTGGATCATTAAAGCATCAGGAAATGAATTGGTATTTTCTTTTCCTACATTATCAAGCCTTCTGATGAGAACTAAAACTCTCTTAAACTTGAGTCACAAATTACTGACTACACCATCTTACTATAGGGAAAGGCACACTTTTATTTTAATTAAACAGCAAGGTAGCAGAAATTGGATTCCCATTGACACTAACTCATCTCTTAAGGGAAAAAGGATGTCTCTTTGTAGATTTTCATGACTGCCATGCAGGTAGTTCTTTAGTATGAAGGCTCTCTAGTCACAAAATTTATTTAATTTTTTACTCCCTTTTCTTCCCTGCATTATTTCTCAACCCACAGTTAAGGCATGAATTATTGTAGAACAGGAATAGATATTTTTAGGTGTGTTAAAGTGAGTTTTCCTCTGCCTTCAGAAACCCTTAGCAGGCTGATAGGCCTTAAGAAGAGGAGAGCTGTGCTGGAGGAAAGCAGACACTGGACAGTGGCGACCCAAGGAGATATGATTTGAAGAGGAGATCTCATTTAATAGTTGAATTAGTACAATGTCTTTCTACTGCCTAAGAAGGCATCCATCTTTTTCCTCCTCCCTGTCTCTCATGGCAGCTCATTTGTGCTGCTTCCCTTGCATGGGTCATTAATCTGGAAAAAAATTACTGCTGCAGTCACAAAAATTAATAACTTACAGATAGTCAAGGTATCGCAAATGAAGAGGGCAGGGCTTTCTGTCTTAGAGCTGGAAATAAGAAAGATTGTGAATGCTGCTTGGGCGTGATAGAATCATTAGGTTAGCTGTGCTGCACCACAAGATCTCCCCCTGCTGTGTAATGTTTGCTTCATTTTATCTGAAAAAAAGCCAACAAAACAAATTCCCCAAAAATAAGCAAACAAAAAAACCAACCCTCAAAATCCATAAAACAACCAACCAACCAACCAACCAACCAACCAACCAACCAACCAACAACCCCCCCACAATACAGAACAAAACAACAAAAAAGCAGATATGCTGAAAGATGCTGTATCACCCTGGGACAATCTTTAGACTAAAACAGTCCCATACAGCCGCCTCTAGGAAAAGAAGGAAAAACCCAAACACAGTGATATGCATTTACAATAGATACAGTTACAGCATGACGCAAGCTGCCTTATGAGAAGGCCTGAAAAATTAGGGCTTAAAAAGTGCCAAGACAGCGAGCAATCCCTCTTGCATGCAATGCCTGACTTGACCACGAGGTGGAAGTGAAGTTTAAACATTAAGCTAAAATCTGACCAGAGCAGAATTGTGCAACTGCGCAGTCACCGCTAGTGCCATCGAATAGAAAGTGAGGGTTATTATCAGCATGGGGATTTCTTAGCTCCTTGCTCTCTGCTCGGCAGCCTGGGATGCAATCAGTACAAAGTAAATATTGTGCTGACATGTCGCAGTGGGATTTCATTTGGGGGAGAATAAAAACCAGCTTTTGATTCTTGCCTTGGATTCCTGACCGATACAGCACCTCAAGCTGTGATCAGTTGTTTTCCCCCTCCCAGCTCCAGGGGATGATTATGCCTGAAATAATTAATTGGTAGACAAGAAAAGCAAAGATCTCCTTATTCCTGAATGTTTTAAATTGTGCACTAGAAATGTCAAACTAGTTCAGGAGTAATTAGTCAACAAGGTGCTGTGCACAGAACTGGAGTTGAACACCATGAAGATTATGGCTGTGCAAAAACCCGCAGAGCTGCAGATGCTGATGTACCTTTAGCAAACAGAAAGGACCTGCAAGGGAAACAGGTTTCCCCTATTTTGTATCCTTTCTGTGAAAGACAAAAGCTTAGTGTTAGAGCAGGAACGGCCCACAGTGCTGTGGGTAGTTCTTTTAGAAACACTGCAAGATTTTCTTCTTAGATGGAGAACTAAGAACTCCACAATCTAAATAGTTTCGTCCACACACAGGAAAGATGTGCTAGGGCACATACTGAACAGGTAGGAAAACTGAGACATAGAAGGGTTAAGACTCAGGTCCTCCAATGCATTAAGGTGATTTTCCAAGATGTACAGGCTGTGTCTAAAATCCCACACCCTGAAAGTGGTTCCTTGGTGTCAGGTTTACACTTGCACATACCCTAGGTTCCATGGTGTGAGCCTGGTCTGTGATGGGATCCCACCACACTATTTAATGCCTGCAGAAGAGATAATTGCAAGTGCTGATATCGTATTTTGAATCTGAAAATAACCCCAAATCAACAACAACAAGCCCTCTGTTTTTTTACTATAGTATCCTTTATATTCAGCTCAGAAGTGAGGCTGAATCATATTCATTACATGCAGTAAAGACTGAGGCCATGAGACCAGAAAGCATGGACATAAATAGGCAGAGGTATGAAAGGTATTAAACTGCCTTAGGCTGTTTACAGAGTATTCAAACAGAAGAACAATGTAACTGCAAGTTTTTGCAGATGAAGGACCACATACTGATTCATTATGTGCCTGAGCCCAAACTGCTTTTGAGAGGAATCCTTCTAGGTATTTCCATTGACCTGTTCTCATGTTTGCGTTCCTGCTAACCACCATTGACAAGAACTAGGATGCATAAATGGAGATGTGGACTCAGTAATGGAGAAAGGTCTGAAATAGGGAATTTCTTGAGGATATGGCAAATCCTCTTCTAGCATAGGAAGGCAGGGAACAAAGTGGGAACTCTCCCTGCACAATACGTAAGGGCTGTCTTTCACAGGTACATGCTTAAAATCACCTTCTAAGACCAAGATTAATTTGGTTCACGATGTGTAAATAAACGACTCTGGACAAGAGCCAGAGCAGGGACTCATAAGAAGCCTGCTGCTCATACTTTAAAAACTTTGTACACAATAAACTGGTTACATTTATCAAAACTCTGACCAGAATTGCAATATGCTTTGGAAACCACGCAGAGAATTGTTTTCCTCATTGTAGGTGAAACTGGGTGGAACAATGATCAGATAAAGTTGCTTTTGGACTCACATAATTTTCCCTCTCAGAACTGCTGAGTTGTTGCTCTAAACATTTCTCTAAGCTGGCAGGTGATAAAAATGCTAACAGAAAGTTGGTAAATAATTTCCTCACATAATTTCATTCCTGCTCAAGCTGGAAATAAACATAATGAGCAAATAGCTGGCAAGTCATAAAGGTGGACAATTGTTTTTTATATGAAACACTCAGTCTGCCTTATTTTCCCTAACAAATATGGGCTGAGATAGCTACTAGCACAATAAATATAGCAAATCCAGAATGCTCTGGAATAATTTTAGTTCCTGAAGGCAGAAAGGGAGTGCCATTTTATGCTATCACTGATCAAGTATGCAAGTCATAAGTAGTTCTAAGCAAGAAACAGAGGTCCCAACACTGGAAAACAGGTATCAAACCCTCAGGTGGCTTAGACAAATACACTCAGAGAGCAAAGGGTGCTCATTTTTACTGGTGAGAGATGACTACAGCTCCCTGGTTAGCTTCATAACAGATAGGTCTTGGCTCAATGTTGAGGATCACTTTTGAACTCAGAACTGGTCCTGGATCCTCCCCAGCGCTTTCTGCTGCCCCACCTCCAGCCAGGGATGCTGATTCTTCTGCAAGCCTTTGGCAAACACCAAAGTTTTTAAAGTTTTAAAAACCTACTGCTGCCCATGTGCAGAGCAACACTCAAACTGTTTGCAAGCTTGTCTTGTGTCGTTCCTTATGAGAAGAAGGACACCAAAGCGCTGCCCCCAACTGAAGTTCTTGCTAAAGAAATCTCTTGGCTGCTATATGACATTAAAACACTAAATGCATGCTCCCTTTTCTGAGAGAAAAATTACCTTAAAAGCTCACACAGCTGCATAATTTGATTAAAATCATGCTTCCTGTGAAAATGCAGGCTGTCCTTTGCTATTTAAAGCAAAACACATGTTTCTGCATATAGGAGCAGATAATCACAGAGACCGACACACATCAATCACAATAACCACCTCACTTGACATGTCTGAATCAGCCATCACTCACAGTGGGGGGAAAAAAGGTGCCATCTTTCCCCTCACCCCAGACCCTAACTGAATGCCTAATTAATGCATTTCAGTCACTTGAACACATAAGTATGCCTTGACAGAAGGCTTTAAGTCTGAAGGTGTCTCAGGTAATAAAACACAAAGCTCTGAAATGTTCCAAGGTGAGCAAGTACCTGAAAGCCTGGGCCTGAACCATCTGAACCTCAAGCATGCAAAAAATAGACCACAGGCTGTTTCCTTCTTCTTTTACTTTCTCTTTTTTTTTCTTTTAACCAAAATCACAGTCTTCAAATCTTGGCTAAAGCTTTGAGTCTTCTGTAACTCATTTTCCTATTCATTATGCAGGAACTAAGACTTGATCATCATTATAGCTGTTCTAATTGTAACTTACAATCTTTAATCTCTGAGCCCTTCAAAAGATGTTTGATATACTGCATTTAAGAGCCAGGTGCTGAAACAGACAACAGGCGAGGCGGAGGGGCAGGGGGAAATGGGGGCGGAGGAGAGAAGAGAAGAGAAGAAGATTAAATTTAACCTTTTTTAACCAAAAGATGAGTCTGAAAATCAGGACTACGAAAATCATGCTGGATTTGATCTACAAGTTTTATGTAGAATCAAAATCATCAGAATTCTCTTTGCAGTCAGTTTATCTCCCTGTCAGATCACAGTTCATATTTTGCACAGAAGTTGTATTTCTCTATGAGAGATGAGGCCAGATCACACTCATATAACAGGGATACTTTTATGGATGAAAAAGAGACGTTAAATGCAGCCATTACTGAACGAAAAATCTAGAGAAAAAAGCATGTGAGGTTTACATTAAGGCAAGTCAGGCATATGTGCAATTTATAAAATTGTTAGCATGAAGACTTTTGTGAATTTTTATAAGTAGTTAATGAGAAAAAGTTGAATTCCCCAAATACAGTAGTCCAGGTTTTACAAACAACATGAAAGTACAGAAGATTTTCAGAACTAAAAGGTGTTGTATATCTTCAAAGCTAACATGAGATCTAATTTGGTGGCAATGAGTCTGAGCTAGAAGGCTCCTATTCAGCTATGAATGTCTTCAAATTTCAAGAATTTTCAAATGCAGTTTCTTACGCTGAATCGAGGAATACATCTTTAACTTCACAGGAGAGATCATTGAAAAAAATCCCAACCAACAAACTCCCCAACCAATAAAACACTTCAAAGAAAAATACTTAATGCAAAGTGTTACAGTATAGGAATAGTACTCTCCTATTTAGTGTTCCCACTGGAGCCACTTCCAGTCACGCCCATCCCTCCCTCCTTCCCCTCCCACTTCCCTGTGGTGGGCTGGAGAAGAGAACTGGAGGTACAAAAGGTAGAGATCAGAAGTTGAGATAAGAACGATTTACTGGAAACAGTGAAGGATAAGCAAATGAACAGTAAGATCCAAAATTTTAATAACAAAAGTGTATGAGGGGGGAATGATTCACCTGCAGAGAGCACTTACTGTGAGCCTGACAAGACCCAGCTACTCCCACTGCCACACTATCCCAGCACTCTGAAGAGAGGCCTTTCCCCATCCCTGGAAAATGAGCTGATAGAATAAATAGCCAAGCCCCCTCCTGGCTACTGCAAAATATAAGCCTGTCCTGGTCAGAACCAGGACACAATGTTAATCTGATCAAGATGCACTGTATACTGTTCAATATGCAATTTAAGTGCTATGTAGTACAAGCTAAGACTCCTTTTATTTATCATAATCCCATAGAAATATTTATTGTAACTCAGTAACAGGATGAACAGTGTGGCTTGATGTCGCCTCTCACTGACTACATATGAGTACTTAAGAAATGCATATAAATCAAGTCTTGATCATTTAGACTTTTCTTTCTATTTCTTTCAATGTATAACAAATATAGAACACTTACTAGATACAGATGTAATAGTTCATTACAGACAGCTTAGTACCCTGGGTCTGCTCCCTGTCCCTGGAGCTTCAATTTCAGTCCTTGTGTCAGGAAGGGCTCTTTTTTTTTTTTTTTTTTTTAATTTTTTTTCCTTTTTTTTTTTGGTAAAGCTATCCAAAGCTAGAGACACAATTTGTACAGGGGAGATTAAATGCTGAATCTGTCCATTTTGATGGACTGTTCCACCTGGCTTTATATCCCAGTAAAAAACCCCAACACAGAATTGCTGTACACCGCATTCAAAATAAAATAAAGCTGTCTTCAAATCCCATATTAAAGCAACCTAATCATCAAGAATAGATTCACTTGGTCACCTGAAATTTCTGCTTCATTTCGCATGGTTAAGAATACAACCTAATTGATGCAGTTTTTTATCCCCTTCACCCATAAAATGGGTCACATCCTGTGAAAGCAGCAGAATTATGGTGGTATGAAATTGCAGTGGGGGAAAATCTGGCTTTGTGTGGGAGTAATGAAGAATAGAGAACTCAGGCACATACAAAGGCTTGCAGTACATACTGTCCACCTGTTTTGTGCACTTCCACTGTCAACTCACTGTTCAATGGGGATGAAATTAAAGGAGAGCCCAAACCAGGGGAATTCTGAGTAGTCTCTGATTTTCCTTTCTTCTTGCCATAAGCAGGGAGGCCTTGTTTACTTAATTTTTGCAAGATGTGAGTGACATCTGCTAACCAGTGAGGAAAGATTTACAGAAACAACTTTTGAATGCAAACAATGTGATTTAATGGCAAGATTTCATTTAATGCAGGTTCTTTTATCATGGAGAGATACATGGACAAACGCTGAGGAATGCACCTAGTTAAAATCAAAGCAGAATGGAATGATGGCCTAAGCAAATAACATTCATTAGCAATTGAGGAATTTGAAAGAGATTTTCATAGAGAGGAAAAAATCCACAGGGGAATTCTCATATAAAGCCCTTAAAACCCAACACATACATCTGAAAGGCTTCACTAGTGTGGGGTGAGCAGATTATTCAGTTCTTCTCCTCCTTTGGATGTGAGAGATGCTATGGAAGGTACTGCCTGTATAACGAGTGCAGGGTGAAGACAGCACTACACCCAACACTGTAGCATCAGTTATACAGAGGAACCACCAAGATGGGCCTCAATGTGATGATGGAGCACTGTGACACTGCAGGCAGGGGGTCTGGTGTGAATGGAAGAGTTAAAATGAAGACAAACACAACAGATTTATCACAGAAGAGCCCTAAAAAAAAATAAATCTCATGCGCAAACCCAGAAGGCTGCAGTGATGGAAAAGAGGGTAAAGGCATAAAGTGGGAGAAGTATTAGAGACAAAAAGGAGAAAGAAAGACAGAAAAAGCTGTGTAGTAAAATCAGGAAAGTGAGGGATTACTTGCTTCTGCATAGAATAAAAAAGGAGCTCAATCCACATCATTCAGGGATTAGCTGCCCTGTGTAATACATTAGAACTATAAAAGCATTGGAGATCTTTCTTAGTTGCTTTACTGGAGACAAAACCCATTGTAATTATTAGCCTTTAAAGGTACAGCAGTATGTTGGTGCCTAGAGAGACATATTGAAAAGTGCTGCAGAGGAGCTTTATAGCACTGTCCATGCACACAGGTGTTCACAGTGCAACTGCAAAGCTCAGACAACACACAGATACACAAAGCAATTGCAAATAATGTGCCTAAAATAAACACCATAAATTTCATGCCAAGAAGAGACCCTGTTACTTCAATGCACACACATGCCCAAGCCCAAAGGCCTGATGATCAGCAAGAACTTTGTAGGCCCCAAGCAAAAGCTAAGTTTGAGACAGAAATCTGGAAGACAGTACTAATAGTTTTGCAAAGCTGAGTTGAAAGTATTCCCTAGCACAAAGAAGAGAGGAGAGAGGAGAAAGAAAGGAGGAGGAGGAAAGATAGGACAGGGAAGAGATGAGAGAGGAAGTCTGGCTGCAGATGATAGCTAAGGGAAGCACAGCTGTAAAAGCAGCCAGGAAGGGAGGGTGAAAATTCCAAGTGCTCCATTAGTGCCATCACATTGCTCACTGCACTTACCCACTCCTCCTCTCAGCATCCATATCACCATTTACCGCAGATGCTCCTTGGGTTATTCTGTGTTGCAAGTCCTGACCATACTTAAGACTATATGTCCATGGCTTTTGGACTAATGTAATAAGCATGGCTAATAGCACATGTTCTGAGAGGTCTGTTATGTTCTTAATACAACATAAAAAGTAGCTCCAAAAATAATATTAAACTTGCTGAGCAGAAAGGATCCAAAGAGTGCAGTGGCAGCAATGAAAACCTCATCTAGAAAAAAAGCTTTGTTTCTTTGTTATAAGAAAGAAGTGTGGATGGTCAAGACAGTATTTTAAAGGATGAAGGTGGAGTAGCAAAGATGGGAGAGAACACAAAATAGAATTTTATTGGTGCAAAAATTAGAAGCCCCATAGAAGAAGTACTCTTAGGTAATTTTCATCATGATACAGACAAAGAAATTAATAATTAAATTTTTCTGTGCATGTCTGTAAAAAAAGATTTTCTGGGATGAATTTGCTAGCTGATTTTTTCTATTTTCTCTTTCAAGAAAATACAATCTTTCTGTATACTACATCATATGAAAATTTGCAAGTTTGTTCCCTATCTCCAGATTGGGGAGAAAATAACAGAGGAGACGGAATTAATCAAAGACTTGAGCAGAGACAGACAAGTTTAAGTAATTTTAAACTTGTGACATAAAACCACAGTGACCTGTCAGGGTATTTGTTTTGATGAGTGCCTGGCAGGCTTCCCAGGCCCACAAGGAGCCATTACATCTGTCACAAGCCAACTTAATCCTTTAAATACTTTTTTAAAGATTTTTTTTTGCCAACACTGCAGAATTTCTGTATGATTATTGCAATTTTGTCTGGTCTGAACTCTATTACTAAACACGCTCTGTCAGGTCTAATGAATTAAACATATGTAAAAACAAAATAACCACAACAAAACACCAAGTAGAGGAAAAATCTGATTAAATTAACCAGAAAAAGCAGTGGATACTCTGTCTTCTGAGTCACTTTGATGATTATTGTGTTATAGAAGGACAGCCAGATGGACAAGTGAGTGCTGTCATTGAAGAAAAAGAATTGGTCAGACAGAGTTCTGCAATTGTTCCTGCTTTAAACCAGACACTGTGCTTCAGCATCTTCTGTAAACTGGAATTTCTAAAAGCCTGTAATGTTTAGAGAGGAAAAAACCCAATCCTAATGACTGTGCATAAGCCCAAAATGTTTATGCCTGTACCCAGTGTGTCCCAGCCCTCCCGTACAGCTGATCACCATGCAGGGCATGGCAGGGGGGAGAAAACTAAACAGGCTTTGAATGCCACGCATGGGAGGTAAAAATAGCAGCTTTTCACACTTTAAGATATGACTGATTTTTACACACTTCCAGCTCTCATCAATAGCTACTCTGCCATATAGCTTCCTAAGAAAACAAATAAGATCCAATCATTAAATTTTTCAGCTTTGGAACTGAATTTTCTGCACACACAATACACTTGATAGTCTTGTTAGACATTAAACTGACAAATGCCAAGGTTGGAAAGGCATTATTTTAACAGGAAAATTTATAAGATGCTATCATTTGCAAGGTGGTAGTGTGCTCTGAACCATAGAAGCATGGTTAATGTGTAGTTATGGGGTTTTTTATTAGTTTTAACCATGCCCTTGTATTTCTTTCCTTGCCTGTAATTTTCAACTCTCTATTTACTCTCTGTTACTGTTTCAATTCTGATTTATAATGATTCCTTATGTATAAATATAAATATGCACTTATCTAAATCACTCATGTACTCAATAGCTGTAGAAATGCCAGCCCTCTCCTACCCCTCTTTCCTCTTCTTATGGATGAAAAGCCCCAAACCACTGTGAAATTAGTAGCAGTTTCAGTACAAGTTAAAACTCAGAACCAGGAAGAATTAACTTTTAACTTCAGGAAATCCTTCATTTGAGCACCTCAGAAAACAGCTGAAGTCTCTGTTCCTGTTTCCCAGAGAGGCTTTTAATTTCCAGAGCTGGGACACCATTAATTTTTCCACAGGCTACATTCACTCAAAAATTATTAATGATTTTGATAAAAACATTTTCCATTGTTAACACAGGAGAAAGTTCCACAGCTTTCAACACACTTTGAAGATTCTATACAGGCTAAATGCATATTCTTTTTAGAAATAAACACATCTATTTTGTTTGTCAAGGCTCAGTGCAAGCCCTACTTTTATTTAACCAGGTATCCTCAAATTTGCACTGTATTTGCAGTAAGTTACAGAACAGAATGGTTGAGGCCCCCATGACTGATGAAGAGTGGGCGTAATAAGGAAGGTGAAGTGAAACCTCAGATGTTACAGGTATCATACGAATTAGACTTCAGACTGAAAAATAGCAGCAAGTAGGAGGAAACCTCAGAAACACTACCAGTGTTTTTCAGAGCTAGGAGGCCACAGAAGTCTAACAATTATGCTTTCTGTGAAAATATTGCCTTCTAAGCTGTTTATGTACGCACAGACTGCTCACTCATGTTTTCCTTTGGTCGGCACAAGACTTGGCAGCCAAATATATGTTGAGTTGATTTAACTCTCTTGTAAATGGATACCTACATTTACAGAAGTTGCCTGAGATTGCCAGGCAAACATGCTGAGGGTAAGCAGCAAGTTCTGGTTGAGACAATCAGTATGTCAGGTACTTGCACACAGTGGAAGAATGAGCAGCTTCTCTGTTAGGAGGCTACAGCAAGGTGGGCTATTCTTCTCATAGTCTTCTTTCAAAGACTATGAGAAGAATAAATTTCTGATTACACATCCTGAAGTGCTCTGGGCATTTCCTTGTATTGGTCAATGTTGGCCACAGCCCTGCACTGGATTAGATAGAGAGTAAGGGACTGCTGGAGATGTAATAAGATATTTAGGACATGTATCTGGTAATCCATCCCTGAGAAGGAAATTCTCAAAATTCTGCAAAAGCAACTGTCATGCAGAATGCTAGTTTTGATGCCCCACATCGTCCAGTTGAAGTAGTTCCTTGTGATGGCATCAAAGAGACAACAGTGCTAGTGAAGTATTAAGCCCTCTGCTGATGATCTTAAATAGGCCCATATTACTAAGTGCTGAAAAGTTCTGATAAGGTAAGAGAGAACTCTCACCTTGCTGTATTTCAAACTTTAAGATAACTGCTAAGCTGCATTACCGGAGAGCAAACATACTAAGCAGAGTGAGAAAATCTCCATACCTCAGCAGTTTTGAGAGGAATTTGAAAGGCTTCATAATACAAAGAAAACAGATCAGTGTTATTTCAGAAGGATTATTGCATTCCTTTACCAGATAAGGCTTGATTATTTGATGAAACCATTCAGAAAAAGGACAGTTTGAAAAAAACAGATGTGTACATGATCACATGCTGTACAGACAATGGTGAAGTGATTAAGCAGTGGGGAAGCAAACTCTTGAAAGATTCAGCTCTTTAGGCCAGATGAGCATCAAGCAGTTTATTTCAGCCCACCCACTCTTCTTGGTGCAAGAGCATTATGCAAGAACGAAGGAGGAGTGTGCGCACAAGGCATGAGAGGGGAAGCATGGATGTGGGTGTGTGCATGCGAGAGATTTGCTAGTTCTTCCTAGTTTTACTTAGGTGTGAAGTTACACAAAAATAGTTTTTTTCTCTTGACATGTTCACACATTTGCACTCTAGCTCTAAACTTGAAAGCAAAGAGAAGAAATTAAGTACTTGGAGAACTTCAGCAAACAGTGGTTGGTTGAGAGCCTGGACTTCTCATCATATGGTGAACAGGAAAGGAACTTTGCACTACCAGCCATGGCACAGAGACCATGCAGAATGCAGGTATGGAAATGTAACATCTGGTGCAGTTCACAACCACCTAAGGAGTCATGATAAAACATCCACATGCACAAGTACAGTGTGCACTATATGCACCAAAATCCTTCACAAGTAAACATCTGTCCAGCTTGTGACCACACCTTAACCCAAAATTTAAAGCTCTCTTATGACCAAAATATGAGTAAATGTTCCCAGGAGAAAAGGAGAGTGAAGAGTTGTTGTCCATGTTCACTTAGTTTGGCTTCTCTGGTAAAACTACCAGCAAGAGTGACAATTAAAATATAAAATTGTAAGGATCTAACATAGGTGCGCTGAAAGGGACCATAAATTAACTTTTGAGTGTGGCCTTGTGCCACACTGACAAATGACAACTACCCTTCTCAGTAACCACTAGAGTTACTGAGGCAGGGAGAAAGACCCTTAAACTACAGCAACATCAGCTGCTGCTGAGGGGTTTTTTCAGGTGAATTCTTTATCTCTGCAATCTACTTGACTTCTCTGGTTCTGCTATATCCACAGTTGCTTGAGTTTTACAGTGGTCTAATTTCCCTCCTTAGCTGTATGAGAAATGCACACCTTGGGGGGAAAAATAATACACAAACCTATGGAAGTATTTTTTTTAGGATGTAGGAAATTGTACTTATCTTCTGATTTGACTTTACAAGTTTGTTGCCTCTCTGTGGTATTGCTTTTTCAAGACCATGCGCAAGATTCGGAAAGACTGCAGTTTGAACTGAACCTGAAATATAACCTCGTAACTATTTCACCAAATCTCCCTCTTGCAGCCAAAAAGCTGCTAGCTGGTAACGTGTATCCTTAGGCCTCCAGTGGCACCTTTTCTTCACACACTCTCAGAAACAGGATATGAAAAATTCCTCATTTTAATCTCCCTTTTGCAGTGGGCCCCTGCAATCTGGTGTTACTGCCTGTCATAGGTTAATACTGCTCAGCAGGACAAAAAAAAAAAAAAGAAAGAGAGGCAAAATTTAGATTCATGTAGAAATGTAGAATACCTTGTGCAACAGGAAACACAGATTTTCTATCCCAAATTTAATATAACTGCACTGAGATAAGCAGATTAACAGTTATCCTGTCCAACTGATATGAACTGTGTGAAGTCACCTGGAACATGTTATCATATTCATTATGGTCTGGAAACCAGAGTAAAAGCACCTATCAATTAAATAGTATAAAGTACTAAATAATTTTTTTAATAGGAAGAATGATAAAACAACATTTCAAATGAACTTTTAGCAGATAGAAACAGTAGGAAATAACAGCACATGATCTGTCTTGGACAACGAGCACACTATATTCCGCAATAGCACTACTGAACTGCAATTCATACTGTTCCACTTCAATGGCATCATTAGATATCTATTGAGGAAATAGAAGAATTAGCAGATTACCTCACTGCCACAGCACTCACTTAGCTAAGCTTTAAGCATATTATGTGAAATATATAATAAAACAAGAACTTTGGTGCATCTCATTTGCAGGTGCCAAGAAGCTCCTGGTAACAGAGCAGATGGAAAAGAGACACCTAAGCTGGGGCTGTGATTTCTGCCTGGCAGCATAACACATGCACGATGCAGTAGCAAGTCCAGACTCCTATTACATATTTTCCCTAAAAAACTTGACTGAGAGTGAACTCCATCTTCACTGAGACCTGTTACTGCATCACAACTTTTATATTTTGTACATACAAACTGAACACAATTCCTTTACATCCCTTAAATTGTACCCTGTAACAGTCCCTCTCATTTAGCATCATCACTTTGTTTTGAAAGCCTTGAAGGTGCTAGCCAAAACTATAAATCCTTAGTACTCAACTTTCTGACAACAGCGATTGTTCAGGTATTTAATTAATGTGGTACTTCCCTCTCATTTTTCTTTTCACTTTAAAGGCACAAGCTTGTTAATTACTGGCATCCTTTGTGAGGGCAAGAGGACCAGGCTGTCTCTTAGTATGTACTAATGAATCTGACTGATGTAAGGGGAAGAAAATACCACTGAAATGGCTAGGAGTAGATACATTTGCAGCCCCTGAGCAACAGCTGATGACTTTAAATGCAAGCAAAAGGCTGAATTCATTCCCCCTGAGCCCAGAGGAACAGCTGGGATCAATCTGACCCACTGAGCAGCTTGAAGCACGTCACTGCTCACTCATTTCCCATATTGTGTAACACATGGATTAACCTCTTTGGCTAAAGCAACACCCTGGTAGTGGGACAGGATCCTAAAGTGGCCAGAAGTGCCCCATCTTCTTGGGAAACAGTGTTCAAAGTGTGAGTGGGAAGGGTGCAGAACAGGTATGGTGATATGGAAAACAGTCTCACTGGTCTTAAATACTCATCCATACTCTCCATCATGCTGACTATGCTCCCTAGGCTATGAAGAAGAATGGTAAAAATCTAAGAAGGAAGAACAGCCAAAAGGGAGATTTATATTTCAGGCAGTTTTGGACAATACCGTAAGACCTGTTTGTACCACTAAGATTCATGTAACTCTCTCTAATAAACAGACCCTTACTTCAACAGAGTAGTCTTGAAATGTGGTTCATTACAGCAAGTTTAACAAATCTGAGATGTTTCTGCAAGATTCTTCAAAGCAGATGTCTACAGATTTTAGAATAGAGTGGCTATAGCTTTTTTTACTTAGCTTTGCCTGCCATTCTTGACAATTGTAAGCAGTCATACTGTTCAAAATTTCTACCTCTATATTATTATTAATATCCATCTCTCATGCCATACCAAGTTTCACTGTTATGCTTAAAAAGATGCATTAGTTTGTTCTGAAAATGGGCAGATTCTCTACACAAAGCCCAGGGTTGTAATCACAAAGTCCAGAACGAGAAAGGACTGAAACAAAATCAGGTATTTCATCTGTTATTGTATCAGCAGTTTTTGTCTTTAAAACCTTTTCATCAGGACATAAAACACTTCATGTTCTTACAACAACATTTCTTAAGAAAACAACTGCAAACATTTGATATTTATTTGCCATCTGATTCAATAGGTTAGTGAAGCTGCTTTCCATTGTTCCCCTTGTCTATTCACCCTCCAGCTAAATGCCCTCATTATACAGGGTGACCTAGAGTTGATGAAATGTAGATCCCAGTTCACTCCACAATTGCAATCAAAGCTCAAATCCCCAGCTGGGGCTAACATCCACAACACAGCCTAAATAGGAAGAAAGACCAGCATTCAAAGAGAAACTATTAGTTAAATACAGCACAGCGAAGGTTTGCCACAGGGATGAAAATTCATCAGACTTTACAAAGTTTTTGCCTTGGAAAGGAAATGAATCACTAAAATTTTCTTTCAGAAAACATGAAATATTGCTTGCTCTTCATTTTAACATGCCTAACAGCTTGTAATATGTCTTTTTTGATGAGGCTTTTGGAGCAATAGGTCCCTATATTGAAAAAGGAGATGAGAAGACTGTGGGCCTGAGAGATTTCCTGTTTCTTCCAACTATTTCTATTCAACTAATAAAAATATTTTCCCTCTATGAAGATATAACCTTGCATACAGTCAAAATTCAGTGTTGATTTTATGCTTTCTACCATCTGACCATAGCAAATGCATATCTGAATTGTTGTGTTAAAAGGAATGGTTGTACTCCTAAAAACCAGGTATCTGGGCTGTTAACTGTGCATGATGGAGCACTGCACAATACAAAAATCCATAAACTATGTAAATGACACAGTTTCATAGAAATAAACTATTTTAGCTATAACTTAGGTGTCAGTTAAGCTTTAGGCTCCTATCAGCACTGCAAACCCATCATTGAAACGTTATGGCACAAAAAATTTGAAATCTTATCATAGCTTTTTCATGGCTATCATTACTAAATCACAGCAATAATTTGAAAAACAATACATCTGGCACTCATTTCCCTAGATGAAGAGACTGTCACACCATCCATGATTACACCACTTTGAGCCACGGCTGCCTTAAGGAAACAAAGCAGAAAATGTCAAATCCATAAGTGGTACTGCATCACTCAGCATGCAAGAGATCAGTTCCTCTTAGCGACAGATCATACACTGGCCACAGCTCTGTCAGCCCAAAGTTCTCCCAAAACTAATGTCATTGCTAAGCCAAAACCACTAAGAGAACAAGATGACTGAACCTCTTGTGAGCCCCTGCAAAATATTTTATGACAGTACAGATGAATCAAACTTCTTTGCCAAGGGGAAACACTGTTATGCTACTTCCCCCCCTGCCACTTTAGTAAGACTGACTATTAAAGCAAAAAATTATTTCATGTATCTACTGTTCTATTTAAACAGTGTCCAAGGCAATGGTGATTGCTTTAATGAAAAAAGTAAAAAGTAATGATGTGGGACATTATGACATGTGTATTCAAACTTTAATGGTTTGAAGGATAAATTAAAAGGAGCTAAATTATTAGAAAATATGTTAAGAATGTTCTGTTAAGGAAGTCTATAGAGACTTATCAGGGTTAAGCTAGCGTAAATTGTCACACTATTAACCTTCATGAAAAATGTGTCCAAATAGGCCTGTAAGAAAAGTGCCATTTTATTTTATAGTAAGATTCTTACCATCCCAGCATCTTCTCTCCAATGGCACTTGACATCATTTGTTTCCCAGAAAGATCAAGGAGGAAAACAGTTCATTCTGACAAATCCAACACAAATCAAATCATATGTACCTTTACTGGTGTCAAGCTAAGTCATTCTGCTATGAACAAAATCAACCAGGATTTGAGGAAATTGAAAACCCCTAACCATATAAAAACAACATAGCATAAATTTAATTTCTAGAACTTTTAGTTTTAAAAATATGAACAGTGCATGGCCTAAACCTGTTCACTAACTACAAGAACTCACAGAGTTCTTCAATGGATCAGTTAGTTTTGAACATAAAATGTGTTTTGGGAAACTTATTTTTCTCCTCTGTCTGTAAAGCACTGCAATAATTCTAGCACTCTAATATTAAATAAAGCTATCTTTAGCAAGGAAGAGACAACTAGAGAGAATGCTTTCTATACGAATGCATGCTACACTTGAACAGGGGCCAAACTGTTTCCCTCTACATGTTAACAGATTCAGGACAACCAGAATGATCCCATAGAGAAAAAGACAAAGAGACAATCAAAGACAGAGCAGACTGCACATAAAACGCATTTAAACAGAGTAGGACCCTTCAGAATCTAGAGAAATGAGTGATGACTAAAATCCTCATTAGCTTGCAGAAAGTGAGTAGGAAATGACTATTCACTGTTTCTCCTAATAGAAATAAAATGAAATCAATAAGATCAGCACGTGGCAGGATAAAAACAGCAAAAGGAGGGTTTTTTTTATGCAACACACAGTTCAGCAGTGGAACCACATGCTGTGGGAAGACATGCTAAAAATCCTACCAGCTTCATAAAGCATTCAGGCAAATAAATGTAAGAAGAGAAAAAAAGTACCTATCAGGGGCTTATAAACATGGAGAAGCTTATTTGGCTCACACAGACTACAAGCTACAGATCTCCAGAGACCACTATAGTGCGCTGGGGAAGTATTATTTTATACTTACCTCATTGTGCTCTTTCCTAGGCATCAGCTATCAGGTGGTATTAAAAACTAGGCTAATTGGACTTTGTAGCAGAATGTATTTTATTAAGTTTATAAAACAAAACCAATTCAAAATGCTGACATGAATCTCAACTGCACTCTAATTAGTTCCCATTCACAGATTGCCTGACACAAGAAGGTTAAAAAATACAAAAAAGTTGCAGAACGCAACTATGAAAAATACTAAAAGCTAAGAATACTTAGTATGCATTCATTTGGAAATAAAGCATGTAGACAATTATATATTATATATATTGTGCCTTTGCCAGTTTAGCAAAGTAACACTGGCTTTTAGTACAAAAGCTTTATCATGTTGTAAATCAGCATGTTTTGAATGGTCATGCATGCCCTAAGAATGCATACTGCTCCTGAAAAATAACTAGCAAGTACAAATGAAATAGAAAACAAAAATGAATGATCTATGTAAAAGATTTCTGCTGGCTGATTAAAAAATCTATTTTAATCACGATTTCAAATCCATCAACTCTGGCTGTAAATACATTCCTTCAGTTTAGGAGCTATTTGCAAGAAATATCAATTCAAGAACTTCATCAGACTGTCAAAAATAATACAATGTTCTTAGGTACTAATCAATTATAGACAAAAAACCGCGAGTTGTCAGCACATTTTCACCAGCAACTGTTATTGGAGCTTCTAAAAGATAAATCAGCACAATCAGCTGGTTTTACCAGTGGTCTGAGAAAATGACGTTTACTTAATATACTCTCTATGTGTTTCCTTCTCCTTATCCTTCCCAGTAACTTAAAAATCTGGTGCCAAAGCTGCCAGTGGCTAGCAATCTTAGTAGCAGTAGTGCTTCTAGAGGGAAGGAAAAAATACTAGGGTAATTTGTTTGGCTTCAGCTTTTGATTGGCCTTGAGCAGCAGCTGTCATACCTGTCGTACTGGACAACACAAACTCTGTGGCTGAAGCTCATCTAACCTGGCCAGACCCCTTCCCTTCCTGCAACATTGTTGAAGGGAGAAAGGCTTTGGCTCTAGCACAGAGGCACATTGAATGGGCTCTCCAGAGAAAGAGAGCAGGCTGCCCTGCACAGCCACCACTGGCAAGAAGTGCCTGGGTCTCTTCTCCAACCGTGTGGGCATGGGACAGCCTTCATTTGCTCTGTTTAGCTGCCTTATCCTTATAAAGGGTACCCACAATTGAACGGCCCAGTGGGAACAACCCCTGTACTGCATTCTAAATAAAGTCCAGAGGCTGTCTGGAAGAGCTTCTGCTGGCCATAGTCACAAAAGGGAATTCCTTCAAGGACCAATGGGGTCAAATGCTCAGAAACAAGTCCTCTTCAAGCTACCTCCACAGATCCAGCCACAGAAAGCACAAGGAGTGAGAGAACTGTGAGGAAAGATTCCACTCTATATTCCTCCTTCAACAGTGAAGACTTCAGTGACAGGGAGCAAGTCTACAGAAAACTTAACTTCTCCATTTTTCTGCTGTGGGACCACACAAAATGATTAACACAGGATCCATTCTGCCCCTATTCCCTGCCCTCCTCCATTGCTATCATCTTCAGAAAAATCCAGTACAAATTACGACCTAACAAAAAGAATAAAGAGGAGAGATAACAAGGAAAAAAAGAGGCAAATGGGTGTCCAGCTCTCTCTAGCGCTCAGTAGGAGCTGAGAAACTAAATCTCACTTAAGACTGTGACCCAGCTATTAGCTACCAAGCATTGGCATCCACAGCAATAAATTCCTCTCTGTAGAATATTTGTTGAAGAAATTAGGCAAACACTGACACTCCTGCTAGATGAAGACTTGATCATGATAAACCACTGGTGTTTTCTTGCAGCAAAGAGGTACGAGGCTGCTGCTCTGAAGGGTCAGTATCGTAATGAGACTGACTAATACTGGGAGTGTTACAAAGTGTTACTCTGGGAACACCCAAAGGACTGGCCTTGTATTTTCAGTTATTAGCATTATTTTTCTCCTAGTCTCATTAGCACTATTATTTAGAACAGCATCTGCACACAATCACAAAAATAGAGTCAAGTGTGCTGCCTTCTTTTCCCATGTGTGCTGTTAACTCCAATTTTTCAAACAAGCATTCTGTGTGCACACGGCTCCACCAGCATGAAGAAATCTATTTTGGGACTGCTCTAATCACTGAGCACAAACAGGGAGGCAGTCAATGGCCTATGCACTTGCAAGCAGTAACATTTGCACAAAGTGGGAACACAGCGAAACAACCATAAATATAGTCACAAAGATTTCTAACTCAAAAGAAAAGAAAGAAAAGCTACTCTTCCACTGTGGGATTTTTTTCAAATCAGAGATAGATGTGAGGAAGAAGGTTCAGAGTGGTGTTAGCCAGGTGTTAAGTAACATGCATGCGGAAAGGAGAAAGGGACATGTAAGTGCAATAAGCCATTTTCTTCAACACTAAGCGACAAAGCAACCAGAGAGAACATTAAAATATAGATGAATGGTTGCATTTTTCAGTACCTTGGAGAAGCAAACAAAACATTTGGTCATAAGGAGGCCAGAAGACAAAAGGTCTCTAAAAGCATTATCTATTTTCTCAGCCACTCTGCCAAATGTAAAGGCTATACTTTAATCTGGAAGGAGCCTCCTCCAAGCTATCAGGGAGATGTGCCAGTGTGCTTTGACCAGATCAGGAAATGCATTTTGCAATAAACTACTGTGAAAAAAAGCACCTGATTGGGCTTTGGTGGTGCCCTGAGGGCTAGTTGCCCTCTTACGTTGATGAGACATCAGTACAGCCCCATCCACTTCAGTGCAAGCATAGAATTTGAGGTCAGCATAGATCTTGTTTACTCAAACTGTTGTCTTTTTTCTCTCATGTCTAGCTGCCCAGCATACCTGTGGTATACAAAGCTGGACTCTCCTTTGGTGATGTCTCTGCCTGAGCAACAGAAGGACTGTTCAGGGACTGGACTTAAAATAAATTTCAGCTGGCTGCACACCACAGACTTGTGTAATTTATGCTAGCTTTTATTCTCAATAGGGTGTCCATCAACCTTTCAAATCAAGTCAATACAAAACCCTGGATAGCTATATTGAAGTAAATTTATTTGAAATTAACGGTGTCTCATAACACCAAAATTCAGAGGATGAGAACCAAAACTAGTAGCAATAAACATACCTTCAGCATCTCCTCCATCTCTACATTTTCTACTGATTGTCATCAGAAAAACATAAAGTTTCCCTGGCTATCATGATCCTGACTGTGTATCTGTCCCTGCTGACCCTCTGTTGTACCTCCAAATAACTATGAGATCTACAAAGCTTATGGAGGGAGGATGCTGGATTGAGGAGGAGGAAATCACGCCTTGTTGGTAAATCAGTACCCACACATTTAATGAAGCAAGCTGTCAGACCGACATAAATTGTGCCTGAGACTGAGACAGAAGTTGCTAAAGGATGAGCTATTCACCCCTGGCATCAGGACTCCAGACCAAAGCTTCCCCTGACTAGGGTGCCTCAGGAGATGATTAGCTAGCAAATAATGCCTACTCATGTCTTCACCTTGGTCATTATTGTGACCAACTGGATTTACAGTTCAGGGCCATTCTAGCCAGTTACTTCTACTGTTGGCTAATACAGAATGCAGAAGAATATGTAATATTGTGTGTGTGTGTGTGTGTTCATAACCAAAAAAGTATTGAAAAGGAACTTATTTGCGGGTGTTTCAATGAAAAAAGTGTCACTTGGCAAGCAAACACTTGTATCAGTTGTACCTTTAGCTTATGCAGATTGGGCTGATACAACTGTGCTGATCTAAATTAGTGATGCACCTGACCTTTTATCTTCAGCAGATCATAGTACACCCAATTTCACATCAAACAGTTGCAACACATCTCATTGGATAACAGAAATAATCAGATAATGTATATTTAAATATAAATGTGCCACAAAAGAAAATCCCAAATTACCTTCCCTGACTAGTACTGCTAAAAAACTTCTAGAGAGAGTTCAACAGAAGAAATAATTCTGCTGAAAAACTGTCCTAAAGTGACACAAGATTTCTCAATGAGATGAATAAAGGTTGCTTTATCATTGGAAGTTTTTTGATTGACCCCTCTTGTTATCCTGGGTTTGATATCAGCTTAAGCAAAGACAAGTGACAGTTTAAACACTGTTTTAAAACTTCAGCTTGGTGTGTGGTTTGGTCAACTGCATATCCTTTCATATGAACTTCAGGAGAAAAAAATACAGTGCAGAAAAAAACAGTGGAATATGTTGTAGTCATCCATTTTGCTAAAGTCATGGAAAAGCAAGAAATTTGCCTGGTATAAGTGACACAGCTGAATCTCAGAACTCCTTACAGTCTTCTGATCAAACAAGACCACTAGTAACTTCCAAAGTATAAGCAATAATTTCATATTCTCCCCTCCTTGAAGAAAGTAGGAAAATAAATAATCAAGCTGGTTTTGAGTTACAGCTGAGTAATGAATACAGTACAATACTGCACTACTCCATCATTCATTCATTCATTCATTCAGACACTTCAGGATTTCTCAGTGCTCTTAAGAACCACAGAAGCTAATCATCTTCCATTTGAAAATCAGAAATAATAGCAGCATCTCAGCATATGAACGAGGATTCACAATCTGAAACTTACTTCACAACAAGTTATTCCAGCCATTTATTCTTTAAATATTTTATTAACTTCTATGACATGCTTTCTTTGGCTGGGGAAAGGAGTTGGTTGGGCTGAAGAACTCAGAAGGAAATCTTAACATCAGGTGTTTAAATGTCACTGGTATCATGTACCTAAAATAAGCGTTCTCTTAAGAACACACAGGGATAAAAATCTGGCCCTACAGAAGTTAGTAGAAGAAACTTAGCCTTTGGTTTCAGCATGTCTAGAAATTCATCCAAAATTTGTGGATTGGTCTGGCACATTCAAGATGAACTGATTTGTTTGCCAAAGAAAGGGTGTGAATTAATGGCTCACCACAGATGCATGCTCTGAGGAGTGTGACTTTTCACACAGGACTCCCCCTGACTGCATCAGGTTTTATGGTAAGGGTCCTCTCCAAGTAAAGGTCATGCAGATTTTCACAGGAATAAACAGAGACAGCTCAAAATAGCCCTCCAAGACAGCAGTTTGCTTGTAAGAACGGTACTTAACTGAGGTTTCATTACAGTGAATTATGGTTTGCAGGCACCTTGTTATTTAATAATGTAGATGAAACAATTTACATGAAAATGCACTAGATTCTCACCAGATTTTTGTATGCAGGACATGGACTCAAGATATGCTGAACAGGCAGAGACGCTGAAGAAATGACTACTTGAGATATCATTACTTGGGTGTATTGATGAAGTAGAAAATAGAGCATGAGAAAAAGATGCATGGGAGGCGTCATTACTATTTACAGGGTCTGGCTTTACTACACAATAGTAATGTAAATAAATCCACATCTTAGCACTCAGGTGGCTACAGTGAAGAGGCTCTCCTGAAACCATTGTGCACATACCCAATACACACACGTCTGCAAGGATCTACCTACACATAACTGGATCTACTGATTGCCAGATCATTGCAGCACCTCTTCTGTGCTAGTCCACATAGCTTAAAGATGATTACACATTGGAACAATTCTAATCCACCTTCAAGTATCACCATCTGCTCACCTCACTAGGACATCAGGTTAAATATGCTTATGACAACCAACAAATAATTACCCAGCATAGCCCAAAAGCAAGTGAAACTGAGAACAAGAGGTACAACAGTTTCTAACTGAGCTGACCCTTGATGTACATCTTTGTCTCTAACACACACAGTTGGGCATGCATTTAATTCTCACACTCTGTGTACACCCATAAAAGCCTGTTTCTATGTATTTGCTCAAATTTTAGTCAAGTATTCATTGAATGAGAATGCCTTCTGATATTCAGAAAGACTAAAATTTACTTTTGCCTTCTCATTTCTCCAGGTCTTGTAATAGACTATTGTCCAATTGGTAGAACAAAAGATGTGGTCACATGGTGTGTTTAGCCACTCAGAACCTGGATCATCTTCTACTCCTGCATCAACCACTGAAGACCTAAAAACTTTTTACCCATTTCCTCAGGAAAGCTTTGACTTACAAGAATTTGCAGTGGTATCTCACAGGCTCCTCTCCTGGAGTATTTGAAATGTGCATCTTCACAACTGTCAGAGCAGAACAACACTTAATTCTGGGAACATATTTTAAAGAATACAATGAAACTGCATTTTATTTCCAACGTTGAAACAAGAGAATTGTTTTAAAACATCAGGTATCAAGTAAACAAACACACATTTTGCTTCATTAAAACCAGCAAAATCACAGTGCTCACTAGGGAACAGAAGGAAAACAGTATCTAATAATTCATTCATCAGTACAAGCACTGAAGAAAAGTGTGAAGTCCACAAGACAAACAAAACCATGATAAAACTTCTCTTTTTTGTTTTCCATCTTCACATTTTGACAGTTATAAGGTGGAGAAGCACCCTGCAATTCAGCTGAGGGCTGATAGTCTCTCTTTTCATCTCAGGAACATATGCAGCTGCTTGGGTGTCAGACTGAAGTAAAATGGGACTTTAATCAAGCACTTCATTAGCAGCCCAAACTTTGACAGCCACATTTTTTTCCTTTTATTACCTTTAAAATAAAAGGTTATCATTTGATTCAAAACAAAGAGCTAAGAAAACCAAGACAGACATCCTCAAAAGCTTCTTGTTGGAACTTAGAAAGAAAAAAAGGAATTTAATTCTGTAATCTCTTATTCTAAGTATTATAAAAAAAAAAAAAAAAAAACAACCTAAAGTTTTCTTTTTGTTTCAAAAAAATCACAAAGCCCAAAGCATTGAAGATATTTCATATAATGCTAGTCAGATTTTTTGAAAGCTTTTTGTTATCGCATGGTTGTAAGACCACTGAAAAATCAGGGTCTCAAGCCACAGGTTAGGATTGGGTTTGGTAAGTGCAGTAAGGACAGAAAATTCTTTAACTAAGAATTGAGCTTGAAAGCCACATTATACTCTCATTTAAAGTGCTATGAATCCCAAATAACACAATAGCAGTAGGGTTACCAAGATTAAAAAAAAAAAATTTCTTTTGCATGTATTCATGTCACCCACCCCATAAACCCACTGTAGAGTATAAGCATCTACATCTGAGATACTTGCTCTAAATTCTCTTCAAAGTCAGTGTGGAAAAGAGATGACAGTAGCTCATCCACCCTTACAGTAACCATCATAATATGAAAACTGTATTTCTCCTTTAAAGCCTTGAAGTGTCTCTTTAGTTATTTTGTCTGAATATGGGGCCTAAGAGGATTAGGTCAGATTTAGATACTTCCCTTGAAAATACTCCTTGTTAAGGGATATGAATCCTACCCAAACTGTCTTTTTGTTATGCATCCAGATCTGCTGGGCCTTCCTTCCCATGTCATCCCATGAGCTGCTGCAAAACAAATACAAATCCTAATAAGCAGAACCAAGAGCTCTGCACTTCTGCTAGGCTATTTAACAGAAATATTTGATCTGGAGGATTTAATCTTATTCCCTATTACAGAAATATTAAATCAGGAGTAAATCCTGGGCCTGCAAACACAATTTGTTAAAGAAAGAAAGAGGAAAAAGATTCAAACTGTAGAGTAAAAACAATTTGAGCTAAACCAATGGTGGGTTAGATCATTTGGTCTTAATTTTTCTGGCTGTTAGTCTGAGGGAAAGAGGAGCCTTTTCAAGCTGTTCTCAGCAATGAGAAAGCCTTGCTGCATTTTTCTCAGGTGCTTTGGGGGGAAGAAACACTCAGCCCTTAGGGTTTATTCCCTCCAGCCTGTTTTGTTTCAGTCATTGCAGCACAGGTCCTGCTGTACATGGTTGCCTCAAGGGCAGAACTAGAAAATTCCTCCCAAGTGTACAGAAGACCTCTCACCAGTCCCCACTGAAATGGGAAATCTACTTAACTTGTGTATTTCTTGTCTGGGACAAACTACGCAGGGACAAAATAACGTAGAGAAAGAGTCACTGCAAAGATGTTCACATCATTAAAAATAGAATGAAATTTTAAGAACTGTAGAGTTTGTATCAGTGAGAGACTTCAGCCAGTGCCAAACATTTTCAGAGCAGGAAACAAATATTTCCTATTAGCTTTCTTTGCCTAAAACATGCAGCAGAAAGACAATCAAGGATCCTGTGTGTCGATGGGCTGTCTTAAAAATTCATAATACCAAGAAAGCAATTGAACCTCCCCCTGATCTGTCTGCCTGTTGCTGCAAACCTCTTCTCACCCTCCCTAGTTTAGGCAGTCAAAATATCCACACAGAGCAAAACCCCCTGAAGTCCACCCAAAGATTCTGGCCACGTGCCAGGCATGGGAAGAACCACACAAATGCGGTTTTGGGGAGGAAGGGAAGCCTGGCACTGTTTTCTTTTGTTGTTTTGTTTTTCCATTCTGTTGATCCTTTAGGATTAACATCCTAATGTAAGCAGTGGCTCAGACTGTCATGATTTCTCTGTGATACTCTTCAACAGGCACAAACCTGGAGCACTCATTGCCTACTGTATTTTCCACTGCAACTCATGGTACCTTCAAGTCATTGGAGGCAGTCAGCTGCTCTGCAAAGAATGAAGTTCAAGAATGCAACATCTGCTGAGGATGCTCCAGCTCTCTACAGCTAAGATGTAAGCAAAGTCCATCCACACCTCAGGGAAAAAAATACTCAAAATATTATTTTAAAAATTGATGGTATTTTATGAGTGTCTCACAGGAGCCCTCCAGAATTCATTCCAACCCATTATTACTGACCTGATGAGAATTTGTAAAACTTGTCTCAGCAAACCATTCATCCCAACGCCACGTCCCCCCAGGGAGGAATATTTTCAACTTAGAAAAATAGAATTAAGCACAGTATTACAACAGCATCCTTCACATTTCAAAAAGAAACTGCTACTGACTTGATTCATAATACAGTTAATGTGCATGGTGCTAGTGAGGCCAATTTCCTGTGATTTGTTTCTGCCATAAATTTAAGAGGCCAATTTCTCCAAAAAGAGTTCTAGGTTTTACCTAGAAGGATTTGACAAAAGTGAGGCTTTAATAGATTTTGCTATTTCATAAGTGCACCACTGAATAACTAAGTCTTGTACTCTGTGAGAATGACTGAAACAGTAAAAACAACATTAGATTTATATTTCACCAATTTTGCAGCTTTGTGATAACTACCACAGGGGATTCTCAATAACTCATTAAACTTGTGTCAATCTGTCATGCTGTTTTCTTCTTTAGGTCAGACTGATACATCCCTGCTCTTTTATTGCTTTTATTTTTTACCACTTAAGATGCATTTCTGCAGAATCACTGAAAGGCAGATAGGATGCTTACCACACATGCTTGGAAGACTTATAGGAGCTTTGTGTCCCTCCCTTTTGCTCCCAAAATTCACATATCTGATTGTTTGGGTAGTGCTACTCTAGGGCCCACCTGTCAACTTATTTTTATAATAAAATGGGACTACTTTTATTCTCCACAATTAAGTATTTCCTGTCAGCTTCCCCCAACCTTCAAGTAATTTCTAATCATGTTTTAAACTTCCTTTTTCCTTTTTAAACCAAGAGCACATGAAACATCCCTACCTTCTATTATTTGTGACAGTCATTACATTACTCTTTTATGGAGATATAGCCACCATGCTGGACACCTGGGTATTTTAAGAAAGCAAAGGGTACACTCCTGTTTTCCTTCACCACCTGCAGTGAATTCACGTGACAGAGGACGGAGGAAAAACCCCCAGTAATCTGCTCACCAAAGACCTTATGGGTCTGCTGCCAGAAATAAGGCTTTTAAAGATAATATCCTTTGCATGTTTGGACTCTGTTTTGAGCAGCCAGATTGGGGTGGAATACTTGTCAGCAAATGCAATGGTGAAGATGAAAAACACCCAAACAGTTCTGCTAAAAGCAATCAGAACTGTGAAACAGCAGAACCCCTGCTACAGACTGACTTAGTGAGTTATTTTTACAGAGGAGCAGGATGGAAGGGGATGGCTGTGGGAATTGTTTGCACAGAGTGATGCCCCACTCAGGACCTGACTGCTGTTCACCACTCCACAGTATAAGAAGCAGCACCAGGACTCTGGCCTGGACTGCTGGGTCAGCATTCCCAGGTGGGAGAGACTAAGGTCTAAACTTGACCTATAGTCATTCTAGGGGTTTACATAATGACAGAAAAGCTAAAAACGCACCAAAAGGAAAGCAACAAGAGTAATTTAAACTATTTATTCAAGTGTGACTGGGACATTTTCTAATGGTCTCACCTGACCTGAAATTCATAGTTACAGTCAGAAAACAAAGCCCTACTGCCCCTATTCCTTTTTTACCCAGGCAAGTACTTTTTTCTCCCCTTCTTCAAAAGGTAAATTATCACTCAGCTTCTCCTCAGTCTTTGAAAAACAGCTCATAACTGGTGAAGAATGCATAACAGCCTTTATATTCTCACTTTTGGCTCCTCTAGCAGCCAAAAGAAAACACTTGCATTCATAAAGATCACCTTTCAAGGCTTTGGCAGCTCTGGAATCAACACAGCACAATCAAGGAGAATTGATTTTTATTAGTTTTACTGCAGACTCAGTTTCCTCGTGCTCAGAAAGCATAAGCATGTGTACAGCTGGGAAGGCTCAGTAGAAAGCTTGTCTCCATGGGTCCATGTTAAAATTAGGTCTTACATATTCAAGCTTCTATATTGCTCTTTTTGCACAGTTATTTTTTAAGGCTGTGCTAAGGTACAACAGTTTTCCCTGATTGCAGGAAGGGGTGGAATTTAGTCTTGTACTTTCTTCCACAGGGTGAGAAAATCTTTGCTTTGGGGTTCATGATGCTAAAACTATTTTATGCCCAACAAGTACAACATGTTGCTGGTTCTTGTTTTATCTACAGAAAAGAAGCAACAATGTTCTTTTCTTGAACATGTGCATTTTTTGCTGTTACATGAAAACAACTCATCTCACCTCCCCAAACATGAACCTATGTGAGTGAAGGCAAAAAAAAAATCTATACAGAAAACAAAAACTGATGTTATTTTCTTATAAACAGCAACACTATAAAATTATTTTATATTGAGACTCAGAAATGAACCCAGCAAAGTAGGCTCACACTACAATACAGATTTGTAAATTCTTTGACATGATTAGCTTTTAATTAGTTTAGAGGAAACTCAGTGAACTTTCCCTATATTAGGGTACCACATGAAGGAAACACCACCAAGGCTTCTATTATTGCAATACTGCAGGAAATTAGCTCTGTCCAGTACATTTCATTAGCATTAAGAGACAGCTCCTTGCTAAATGTCACATTGAGACCAATACTTCTAGTAAGATTATGCTATTTCCTACGGTCTGAAAAACAAATACACTTTCTCAGCAAAATGTCCAGTTTATCCTAAACTTATTCCTCTCTGGGATCTGTTACTCTTCAGGACATCCCTTAGATATATGCTAGGGAAGGAGAACTCTATAAAACCTTCATGAAACATGTGATAGAGACACTGCCAGGCAGAACAGTGGATGAGGTGGACCTCTGGTGCAAACTAAGTTTAACAGTTGACCCCACTTTAAATATGAAAGTTTCCCAAAGTAGTAAGAAGAAAAATGTAGACTAAATGTTTCAGAAGCAGTTTAAATCACAAGGTCTTTTCAGAGGCTGAGACTTCAAGTGCATCTCAACAAAACAACTGGTTTTAAAACAGTTTTTTTCACTTCTGTAAAAAAGGCAGTAAATGCCAAAGCTAAATGAAGTGAATTCCAGCTTTCTTAAGCCATGGCAGTGGAAGAACACATTTGCATTAAACAATGATTTCCTGCCAACAGAAGAATGGGAAGTTAAGGCTGATAATTTATCAAACAAAACACCAATGCAAACCAGAAACGTTTCTCTTGACATTTGGACACATTCCAGATAAATTTGTTTCTTTCCCACCCGAGGTAGCATTCAATGACTTACTGCCCTGGATATCAAATTCCCCAAAGGATACAGTATGTCAAAATAGGTTGGGGTTATTTTTGTTGTTCTGTTTTTCAGGGTTTTTTGGTTGTGTGTGGTTGTTCTTTTGTTTTGTTTTTTTTTTTTTTTTTGTTTTTTTTTTTTTTTTTTGTTGGTTTTTTTTTTTTTTTTTTAATGGGAAACCAAAGGTTCAATAAAGTTGTATTAACTTACATAAAAGTGATTTAGTTGAATCAGTGCATCACCTCTGTATAAATAGTTTCCTTGCAGTTTTGAATCGTTCCCCATCCATTGAGCTTAAGTGGTGAGGAACAACCTGGAGCAACTCTGCAAAAGCTGCATTTCCACTTAAACAACCCTTCTGCTAAGACAGCTACACCCATTGAATTGTTCTGCACCTACACAGTAGCAAGCTCAAACAGGCCCTGGTTTGAGACCACAGATCGGTGCAAACAAATAATAAAGGAGTAGCCATTACATATTTTGAAGCAGCAAACAGAAGACTCTCCTTTAATCTCACACTTTTCTGAGCCAGGTTTTACCAGGACCATGCAAACAAGACCAACCATCAAACAGAAGCTTACAGAAGACACAAAAGAAACACAGGAGGCAGGACCAAGATTTGGAAGACCACACAGGGCACTTAGGAGATAAGGATTTACGAGTGTAGAATTTGCTCTAGTTATGCAGACAAGCACACAATCTGATTTCAGTTTTTAGACTTTGTCTCTGCATACACTTTTGGTGGGAGTGCTGCAGATTGATGCAACACTTTTGGGCTCTGCCCTGTACTCAGTGTAAATCCATTCCCTGAAAGGAACTGAAAGCTGACAGCAAGAGTTAGTGAATGCAGCATTATCGAGAACGAATTTAAAACACAAGCCTTGCTGCTTTAATATTACATTATTCTCAGATACTTTGCAACTCTAAGCCTTGAGGTTAGAATTGTTCAAATGAAGATACCAGAAGTCACTAATCAACCATACCTTTTGATCAAGTGTTTTGTTTGACTCACCTCTGACTACTACAGAAAATTTTCCAGAAATCTGTACACAGAAATGAAAAGTGAAGCACAATTAAAAAACTGTGTATCTTTCAAGGTAAATTTATGACGGAGCAAAGTCTATACAGCGATATTTGTTTTATTTGGCATTTCATTATTTGTTTAATCATGGGTCTACTTAGACATTTAAATAATATTAAGTTTCAGGGACAGCATATATGCACCATTGGTTCTGAAGGTTCTCACAAAATAATTAAAATAGATGTATGAGAAACAGAGCCAGTAATTTCTAAATATGTCTAGCAGATTCTTATGCTATTTTTCCTCCTCAATAACTTATATCTGCAAGCTACATTCTAGTGTTTCTTCAAATCAAGTTCTCAGTAAAGTAAGTTTTGAGGGGGACAGAATGCTGAAATTGTACATTTGACCCATCTGATGAGAGTTGCAGAGCTCAGAACTTCCAGAAAGCAGCCCACAAGATATGGCTCTTACACTTAACTTCAGACAGCATACATGGAAAATATTTACAGGATTGGCCACTCTCTTGGGTATAAAATTTGGGCTTAATGAAAATGTCACAGATTTATTTATAAAGACAGACTTCATACTTGAAAGTAATTCTAGATATAAAGATGCTTTTTTCTTCTCAAGCTACTCTGTAAGTCATATGTTACGTTTTCCTGTCACTTGTTATTTTACATTTCACATATAAAAAGTTCAAGTAGGCGAGATAGAAACCACTGTTAGATCTGGTGTGGGTTTTTTGGGTGTTTCTTTTTTATTTCATTTTGTAATTAAATGCTACAGACAACTCTGCTCTCCTGAGGCATGGGTGCTAGATTTTTCCTCCCTCTTGTTATACAAGATGCTGACAATACCTTCCCTGACACAACTCTCTGCCAAGGCAGGAGCAACCCAAGGAGAGACTCCACACTGGAAATCTCCACATCACTTGACAGCTTCCAGCCTGTTTTCCCAGCTGTCAAGGACTTCAACTCTACTATTGATGCTGTATTTAAACACTTGGGTATGTGGGAAATTGTAGCCTTTCTAAATTTTCAAGATCAGGGAAATTAAAAATCCTCCTATTCATAATAGTACCTATTGTTTAGGATTATCAGATTTCACTTCTCAGTCCCACACAATATCCAGATGGGAGACAGAGTTACTAGTTTCAAGTCTTCAGATTTGAAAATGAAACTTCAAATTTGCCAGCAACTTTCATACAAGAAGTGTGTGTATAGAAAACTTCTTATAGAGAATGGACAGAACATGCTGTTATACACTGAGCCAGACATGGAGCATCAGTATCTGTTTGAGATGGTTGTAATTCAAGGCTGGCATGATTTGAAGCAAAAAAGCATCTTAAAAGTATTACTTTCAATAATTATTATGGAAGTATTTCCTTTGCATTTCAGTTTTCTTTTCAATATTTAAAGTATTTAAAAAAAAACATACCTGCTTTCATTGTACACAACTCAAGAGGACATGACAACATGGCTCTGTTAGTTCTTTCCAGTGAAAGCCAAAAAAGGGGATAAACCACTATGTTGATTATTGTTCTTGTCAGCTTATTGCTCAATAGGCAATCCAACCAAGAGGAAGCACGATACTCACTTCTGCTCGTGCTAAGTAATGGCTAAAAAAGAATTCTGCCCTGCAGTTCAGAAAATACTGCAATCATTACAATTCCTGTATTGTTTCAGGCAACACTGTCTTCAATGATGGTAGGCAACCACTAGCCTTACATGATATTGTTGGTAGTAGAATACTTTCTTGGGCAGTAGAATTGTTCAGCTGAAACACCATTAATCTTCAACTCCATGCTGAATATATGCATCCTATCTCATTCTCATGCCATAATTTAACTCTGAAGAAACTTTTGATAAGAGCAAAGGCAGTGAAGCAACACACGAAACATCTTGTTTGATCTTCTGAATTTTTATGGGTTATCTACTAAATTGGAAAATTGTTGTTTTCATTGCAGTGATGCGATGAAATTACAGTATGATTATGAATGAAATTCACTGCAAAGATGATGCATTAACTCTTTTCTACTGTATCAGTATGTAACTATTTCTTCCAGTGGAACCTCAACTCTTCTCAGGTTCTAGCTGTGATCCTTAATACGGAATAGGGACGTAGAATAAAAAGGAGACAGTTGGGTATAAATTTTGAATATACACGTCATAAATGTTCTTATGTCACTTGGTTATCATTAATAATATTAGAGAAATTTCTGGCAGAATGACAAATCAAGCACTGGCTAGTTGAGTAGGTATGTTTTGCTACACTTACCAACATTCCAGTTGGTTTCTTCTGCCACATCTTGGTTTGATTTTGAACTTGAAAAATAAGTTATGGGCATTTTGCAAATGTATGACTTGGAATTAATTCAACACGAAGGAAAAAGGCATAGATTTCCAGATATTTCTAATGGAAATTATTTGGCTTCAGACAAGTCTTTTACTTGGACAAAGTAATTTACTGAACAATATGCATACACATATTAATTTTTACCTTCTGTGCTTCTAGAGCTTTTATTTTAACATCACTGGGCAGAAGGAAAGGAGTGTATCAGCAAGTTTGGTATGAGAGAGCAGTATAAAAGAGGCCAATTATTTCCAGAATGAAACTTGCAACTAAGGTTTCAAAATACCTAAGTTACAATCTGCCATGACACTCTTAGGCTTGATTCCAGCAATTTAAGTTATGTCTATTTTGGATAGTACTGCAGAAATAAAGGAATTCAATATTCATCATCATAATAGTTCAGCTTGGCAATTTTGCATCACAATTGTTCAATACTTTGACTGAGTAAAAAGAATAAAAATTCCCCATTTGCATGACAAACTTTTGTGCCCTCAGCTTCAGTATGACTGGAAAGGATGTAATAATAGAGATCTTAAGAAATCACATAAGTGACTAGAATTCTCTGCAATAGAGCCTGTATTTTTCATCTTAGTGCAATTTCATATCTACAGGATTTTAGTATGGAATGACAGCTGTACCACTGCATCTTTTTTACAGATGCACATCTTTATTTTCTAGAGTAATTATGCAGTCATCTTGAAAATTTATTTTAAAAAAAGCCTCCCAGTGAGTAATGCATTACAGTGACTAGAGTCAATAAGGGATTTAATGAAATACACATTAAAAGAAGGAAAATGTGCCTAGTTTAGTGGGGTCATAATAAAAACAGTAGATATACTTCATCTCTTTCCATTCCTTCTTATGTGTATTTTCTTCTCTTCACATGCAAGGGTTTTAGAATTACAGACTAGAAACCATCAGAAACTATAGATGAAATGATTCTGTCTTTGGACCATATAGTGAAGATACAGTACCCATTAAAACTTGATAGTTCAAATTCTCCTACTAATTTTCTGGAAGAGGGAGAAGTGTATGACATATTCCAAGGCATGAATGCTTCAAATGGGTTTCTCATTGCAGAAAAAATGTAAAATTCCTAAGTCTTATAATAGCTGCAGAACAATTAAAAGAGTGAAAGAAAAAACCAAATCTCACAAAAACCCCCAAACTAACCAAAAAACATCAACCAACCAAAAAAAAACCCCAACAAAAACACACCAAAAAACACCAAGCCCTCCGAAGACCATCTCTTTTGAAGATGCTACTTAAGTCAATATAATCTACATCACTAGTGCCAAAAAGAAGCAATTTTCACCCTTTCAACTGATAAATTCAGATTGTAAGTCAGCAAGTTTTCCATCTAATTTAAAAACATACTGATTCCTGTTGGCAAGTACCTGACTTCAGAAACTGTGGATTAATCTATCAGTACTGTTTAAGAGACACAAATTCCAGTATCAGTGGAGCAAGGGAGATCCTGCAAAACCAGGTAGCTTTACAGACATCACAAGGAAGGGAGCAAAAGAGGGATTCAGTAAGCCTTGGGTTTAATCCTAGTATAATGACAAAATTTTTAAGGCATTGAGATGATAAAAATAGTTGTATTTTTTACTTTTAATTTTTTTTGTTTTGTTTTGAGGCACAGCTTGTTTCCTGTCTTTTAGGCTTATCTGGAAACAAACACAACACCCTTCAATTTGCTTAGCACCTATGACACAGTGGCAGGCCAATGACTCCTTACAACTGTGCCAGGTGAAATTTGTGGAGGCAGGATTCCTGACTGACACCATGTTGCAAGCTATATCATGAACAGGTTATGATATATACATAAATGACCTCTGCAGTCCTTTTCTGTGCCTGCCATTTTTAAATGCCAAGACACAGAAGAGCATATTCATATGAAGTGCATAAATGGATATGCCATATTAAAACCTCAGCTGTATTACGGTTCAAGAAAGTATTTTAAAAGAGCACTCTGAATTTGACTGAAGAATTTAAATATCCTAAATGAGAATAATCTCCCAAGATATTTATGAATGA
Source organism: Melospiza melodia melodia (assembly GCF_035770615.1). Classification (NCBI taxonomy): domain Eukaryota; kingdom Metazoa; phylum Chordata; class Aves; order Passeriformes; family Passerellidae; genus Melospiza; species Melospiza melodia. The sequence goes on from NC_086194.1 coordinate 85,948,815, forward strand.
TTAAAACTTCCATGATATATATAAAAAAAATTACTCCACAATATAATTTGGCAACTGCCATGTAAAAAGCCATTTATTGTAAAAGAACTTGCTTCAAATTTCAATCCTTTGACATTTTCTAAAATTAAAGTATTTCTTTATGGCAGGAAGTTCTAGATTATTAATGAACAGTTAAATAGCTAGCAATAAAATAATAATTTGAGACAACTCTAATGGTTTCTCTAACTTGTCATAAAGGAACACTGCAAAATGACAAGTAGTATGTTAACATTAGTTCCATCACCTGAAATTGATTTTAAGTGAATATCATCTACACCAAGTATTTTTAACCATAAATGGTTCACATTTGTCTCTCAGAACACCTTTTTCTTGGTTTTTATTTTTCCTCTATATTTAGCTCATATTGACTTCTTGGGCTAGCAGGACTGTGGCTGATATTCAAAGGTAACATCATAAATTATACAACTATCTGAAAAAATATGTTCTGAATACAAGCAGAAAACTTCCATCAGATAGCAGAAAATTTCCATCAGATTTCAAAGTAGTTTTACAAACACTCCAAAACAGAAATGGAGCTAAAATAATTGAACAAAATATGTATAAGAGTACAGGTAAAATGGGATTAGGAGAAATGCTAGACAAAATTTAACTAAATGCAAGTTAAGTATGGAGATGGACCAATTATGTTAATGGAATATGAAGAAAGTAAAAAGTGAGAGTAGATTCAGCTGTCAGTGGAACTAAACAAGAACTTACACCTGTTTTTGAACCTTGACCTTCTGGTGTGAACTGCACACCCAGACGTAGCACAGCCCTCCACTCTTACTGACCGGACACTTGATCGTAAGCATCTTCCCCCCAAAGCGTCCCATCTGGCAGGTTCTCCTTGAACAAGCTAGTCAAATATTGAATTATTTAACCTCTTAAAAAAAAAAAAAGGAGGTGGTGGTGCTGCCCACTTTTCCTGTAGTACAGAAATGGGAGGACTGTTGAGAGATTTGGGTTTGCTCCCCTTGCTTGTGTGAAGGATTTCACATCTATCAGGACCACACTCAACCCAGTGGACTTTTATTTGAGATACTGAAACACTGTAATACTATAAAATTAACTATACCACCCGTGCATTTGCCAGGATCCTATAGAAAGATGCCACAATTATTTTCTCTCTTTTATATTCCTGAATATCATTGCTGAGAGGCTTTAGAACATAGAAGTACAGCAGGACAAAACTAAGAGCAATCTCACACAATATCCTGATCTTACTAATTGACAAAAATAGAAGGCTAGAGGACAGGTCAAGAATAGAGCAAGCAAGAAATTACTCTTTTCCAGCGTATTCTTCAAGGCTTGAATACACAGAGGCAGGGGACTACCCAATCCAAAAGGAAGTGTTTTTGTGGTTATAGCCTTTGGTAGATTTTTTTCTCCATGAACGTCTCCAATCTCACTTAGAAACCCTTACAGTTTTAGCATCAACATCTTCTTAAGGAATTCGCAACTTGACAGCACACTGTGTGAAGAACCATCTCCCTTTTTGTTTGCTTTAATTCTGCTCCATGTGAACTTCACTTAAATCCCCAGCCTTCATACTGGAAATGGTGCTGGACAACTGATCACTAATTCTGCTTTGCACCCAACCCCTTTTATATGCCTGAATTGTACCTTCTCTCAAGCTGCATCATTTTCAGGCTGAAAACTCCTAGTGTAAGCAGTTCTTTCTCAAAATTATTTCCCTCATTTTGATCACCCTTACCACCCCTGTGACATTTTCACTGTACTATATTTCTTCCAATACATGCCCAGCAGAACCACAAAGAGCATTTATAAGGCAAGGACAACGTACATCAGAGGCTCACAATGTCCTCAGCATCCTCAAAAAGATGGCAGGCTTGGCTGCAGAAGGAGGAGGAGAGGAGTGGTATAGCATCAGAATCTGGCTTTGGAAAACACGTGAGAGCAAAGTCTTCAATCTTGCAAACAGGCAACTTAAAGAGATTCCAGCCAGCAAGTAATTTCATCGGTATATTATGAACCACCTTCAAAGGATGAAGAGTCAAGAAAACACGAGTAAAACAAAGATGTGTGTAAGGTCAAAAATCAGTCAAGCAAAGTGTTCAAAGCAGTAATGAAAAGAAACAAAAGAGGTCTCCCTTCTAGGCTTTTCCTATCTAGCCTAAACCTAGATGGACCACAAGGTTACTTTTTTGGCAAAGTCACGCTGCTGTCTTACAAAATGTTACCTGATTGGTGCCACTTCTGGTTTGTGGCTATAAGCTCAGATACCAGTCCGAGCTGTCAGAGGAACTGCAGCTGGATGTACCAATAAAGGACAGATTCTGAAAGCAACGTCGCACTTCCTGCAGGGAGAACAACCACTCCTGCCCAGAGGTACAACTGTCACTCAGTAGGTGAATTTTACTGAACAGTATTAGGACCTCTAAAGCAAATACTCCCTTCCTTAAGAGAAAGAGACTGTACAATTTCAAGGCTATGAGAATGCCTTTAAAACCCAGTGAGGACCATTTATTGACAAAAGGCAGGCAATGATGAAAAAATAATTATTACCCCTCCAAACAAAAATATTTTATTTTGCTTTTCCATTGCACCAATGAAAAAGGGACAGATGCCAGGCACAGACTGACAGGTCCCAGGAGAAGGGACACTGAAGGAGACTGGAAACAAGCCAGAGAAAGCAACAGTAAGTTAGCAGATATTTTGAAGCAGGAAGGACGGTGGACATCAGCAGGCGTTGGGCAGGACTTGTCTCAGACTTCAGAGGTCACAGGGTAGAGAAACCTTGGCCTAGCACAGTTAAACCTTGCTGGAAAAGAAAGCATCTAACAGAAAGAAGCAAGCTGCTCCCTATCTCCCTGAACTTCAAGGGACTTCTGCCAATAATAGGTCTGAAAGTAACAGATGTCATGGTTAATTTATTGGCATGCTATTAATTGACTTTATTCCAAGATGCTTCACGATAAAGTACAAAGATAAACTGAATTGAGTGGAGAGAGGAAAGCAGCACATGATTTTATAAACTAGTATCAAAACAGAAAGCAATGGAAGTGGTGAAATGCAAGGCGCTATGTCTTTTGATAAAGTGCCTTCTGATGAGTGGGTTTGAAGAGAAAATTTTTAGAAAGCAAATAAACTCTCAGGTTCAGCACATTTCTGAAAAGAATGAACTTCGTTTATTCTCACACCTGCTTGTTTTTTGGGAAACTACTGAGCAGGTTTAAGGAAGCCAAAAGCAAAGTAAACTAGGAAAACAACAGTATTACTACTACCTGATGGCCAGAGCTGTTACTGTGATTTTGGTTCACTGTTGACTATTCCTGAAACTCCCAATTTTCTAATTAAAAACCTAGGTTAGTAATCCCACTAATGGTGTTATATGGTTCAGATAGCTATCTAGTCTTTTTAATTAATGGAGCTATGTGATAAATTCAAGCAAAGGGGAAAAAAAGTGTGAAATATTAATTAGTTATCACTATATAAGGAAGAATGTTCTATCTGGTTTTGGAGAGTACCTTGATTTTCTGATTCAAATAAACTGATTAGTCTTCATTGATTCAGGCTACCCACTTGGGAACCAGAGTCTCTGAGGCAGACTGGTTTCTAATTGTGTGTTAAATACTGAGAGCAAAAATCGATTTTTCATGGTTACGTAGCTGCTACACGTATTTTCTTACATCGTAAGAATTCCCTTCTCTTATCTCTGAGCCCATAAAAGTCAAGAGTCAAATCCCATCCCTCTGTAAAGTCAGACCTCCAGGGACAAAAACATTCACTACAAAGAAAGAACTGTGGCAAAGGATTGTGTCAACCCAAGTTAACTTCTGTTTCTCTTAAGAGCTTTGAACATGTATAAGCAAACGGTCTGCCATACCATCCTCTCTTCCTCATGCTGATCAAGCAGAATTCAGCTTGTTTAAGAGATGAAATCATCAGGTGACATGAATTTTCATGACATGGTAGAAAAATACTGCCTCTTGCAAAACTCGAGAGGGAGGAGAATGCTGCCAAGAAACATTTTAGCTACGCTGTTGATAATTTTTCCTGCAGGTACTTTTCCATATGGATAAGATCCACAATGAAAAATGAAAGAAAGGGACCGAGTGACACTACTATAGTAGACGTGAAAAATTACTCTAAAAATTCACTTGTTTGAATGATAAATTATGGTCTAATAGTATAGCTGAACATAAATTCAGCTTATGCCTTGAAAAAGCCCAAATAAATAAAATACAACATCTGACCAAAAATCCCCAAACCCAATAAAACAAAAAATTATCTATTCAGATAATTTAACACAAAAGACTAATTAAATTCTCAACTTCCCACATTTGTTAGAAGGATTACTGTTCTGCACTCAGCTGTACTGGACAGTTTAAACAGCAAAAACCACAACAGCATAACCCTATAGAAATGTTTCCCCTCCTGAATTTTCCATGAGATTTATTAGCAAAGAATGCCACACATTCCAATTTTCCTGCAGTCGCCCCTATCACTGCTCTTACAGACTGGTGGATGCACACTTGGCCTCCAGACAACACCTAAATCCTGCTAAAGCCTACAATTATCTTCAGGTGTGTCACACCCAAAATAAGTTCATACCCACAGTTGAACTTCATATGTAAAGACATGCGGTCACCTTGTGTTGCCTCCTTGAAATATAATTGTATTTTCCATTTGAACTCTGAAAGTCAAGCACAGCATTGAAATCTCTCTTCACCAGCCACTGACAAATAAAGTTCTCCTGTGCCTCTGCCACAGTTCTGTCACGTCTGGTTGCAGGTGCCAGGGAGCTGCCTCGGCACCCGCGGCCCACTCAGCCCACCGCGATTGGAGAGGTTTGGTTAAGTAACCCCAACCCACAGCTCCCTCTTTGTACAGATAATTCTAGCTCTGAATAAACTGTCAATCACATCCGGCAATTGTTCCCATTTCAGAAGGAGAGGAAAATTAATGGCTGCTGAATCAAGAGAGGTGAATAACATTAACTGATGCGTGTGAGGTACTTGAATGCTGAAAAGCATAGCAAAAGTGCCAACGATTGTTCCCGCTGGTGATGGCTTGTCAATGCCCTGATGCCATCAAAAAGCATCCCTTCTTCCCTTTCCAGTTGTGAAGGACTACAAAAAAATAATAAGTCACCAAATCCTACACCATCATTCTTTAGGTTAAAATTATTTTCACCTGTTACTTCACATATCTTTACAGAGCTCAGGCAAGCTGTGGCAGGATATAATTCCTGATGATGCTTGGACTCAGACAAGCAGCAGCTAATAGTTGTCTCCTGGCCTTTAATTCCAAAGGCCTTGTGATAAAATTAAATAGCTTTAGAGATGTCTCAGCAGTGAGTGTGCTTGTTCAACAGCCCTTCTGCTAAGGGTATCAAGCTGGATCAGCCATTGCATGGAGGATTTATTTCGCGTGAATGAAAAAAATCCCCTTTAAGCCTTTCTTCCTCGATATTAATTCTCAATTTAACGTCCTTAAGTCTAGAGCTGGATTTGCATTTGCGGCTTCCACATGGGGGATTAGGTGCATTGGAACAGCCCATCCAGGAGGGAAAGACTTCCACTCACACTGATATGTAGCCTGATCCAGGCAACCCACTCCAGCTTCCCAATATCTCGTTTTATGGTGCGCCCAAGTGGTTACAGCACTCACTAACTGCACTGGGAAACCTTCTTTTACAAAACCTTAAAAGCCCTGGATGAATAATGAGAACAATTTATGCATTATTGTTATCTTACTGCCCTTAAAGGCAGGCCAGCGCCAAATAGCTTTTAAAAAGAAACTGGTTGTGATTAGAAAATGGGAAGATAACATCTCAATGCTCATAAGATATAAAAACATGTTGGTAACAGACATGGCAATTGATTAAAAAATGAAAGGTATTCTTGCAGTGTTTAGATTCCTGGATTTGGTTCCCAAACCTATTGGATTTATTATACAACTTGAAATTACATAGCACTTGGAGAGCTATCAGTTTCACTGTGGTTACCTAAAAACATGTTATTAAGAAACATGCCTGTCACAAAAGTTCTATTATGCAAAGTGACATCCAATGTTGAAAAAAATGTGGAAACTTAAATATTCACTCTCCAACAGAAGCATTAATCTAAGGAAAATAATCTTCTGCATTGGGAATCCAATAGACAAGTTCATTTATAATTCTTTATATTAATGCCAATTCTAGGACACTGACACAAATGTTACGCAAGAAAAAAATATCAATTTACTGTACCATTTGCAATTCTTTCTAAACAGAATAATTATCTATATCTTGCTTGAACAAAGCCATTTATAAACCAAATCCAAACATCAGCCTCCAGATTAAGCTAATTGATTTTTTTTTGTTTTGGTATTATGGGACTCAGTGTGGCTTGATTACAAAGAAGTAAAATGGAACTAAAAGCACCAAAGTAAACCAGTCTCTTGTCAAATCAAGAAGGGACACTCAAGTGAGAATGTGCCAATACAGAGTGGGCTGAAGCTACATCTCTTTGAAAAGGGGAAAGAGATGTTTAATATTAATGTAGAGAGTAGTCAGGTGTTTTAAATGAGTTTTTTAAGGTCCCTTCAACCTTAAAACACTCACTTAGGATATCAGGTGAGCCATATAGTTAGCAACAGGACTGACTAGTATGATCAGCATATCAGATGGTATCTATCAGGTCAGAGTGAAGGATTTATATTACATTGCTGCTTTTTTCAAATTTCACTGAAGAATTATAAGTATAGGATGCAAGTCTGCGGTCCATAAGGGTAACAAAAACAAAATTCAACATCATAACTGTAACAGGTACAAAAGCACAGGGAACATTCAGAAAATAAAAGATGATGGGGTAGCAATATCTGTTCACCACCAAGATAGCAGTTTCAGGATCCATTATTGATCCTGGTCAAGTCAGTAATGTCACTATGAAGAGAAGCACTACTGCCTTCAGAGTAACAGGAGAGACTTCTATGGGCTTTCTAAGAATTTGCTAGCAGAAGGGAAGAGACAACTGCTCCTAGTTAATATTTTTCTTCATCAACTTGAGTTATTAATATTGTATTTTAAAAATGTAAATGATTTTTCATTTGGAAGAGAGAAGTGCACTAAAAATGCAATCATTCGATTTGTTCCTTCCTAAGTGATTTCCATTTGTCAGAGAGTCCAGATAAAGAGTCAGCCTGACAGCACTGGCAAAAAAAGAGGAAGCATGAGCAACAGAGCTCCCTCTGTGGCAGAGAAATTTTCTCAAGCATCAGTGTTTCAGCTAAATTACAAAGTTCCTGCTGGAAGGAAGCCCAAATTTTTTGTGCCCCTGCAGGGTGTTCCACAAAATTGGTAGTTTCTAGGCTTGACCTTACTATATAGTACTTACATCATTTTACTATTCTGAATAATGGAAGTTGAAAACCATAAAGGTTGGCTGTTACCATCTTATTGCAGGGGTCCATACTGTTGTCTCCTTATCAAAAAAGTTTCACAGCTTCTCGGTGTTTCTCATGGTCATCTCAGAGCACTGACTCGTTCCTATTCACAAAGAAACCAACTAACTCCAGCTCCTCTCTCAACTAACCATCTCACTCTTTTATAGTGCTCTTCTTCCCATGGGTTACAGCTGTGGCCTGGTAAAGCCAGGCCTGTTCCTAATCTTTGATAATTGGCCCAGCTGCAACTCCTTAGGGGTAAGACTACTTTCTAAACTATCTTTATTTTCTTATATTCTATCCCATTCTCTGTTTCATAATTTGCACAGCAAAATCATCTCTTGTTCATCACTGTATCCAATGAAGAGTTTTGGTCTAAATAGCAAATTCAAAGAGAGAAACTCCTTGATTCCTCATTCTTTTGTTTGAGAATATACCTACTCTCATTGATTTAGGTCTGCCTCAGACCAGGGAAACCATGTGCACAGAGATCTATGACAAAATATGGAGAGTACATGACAATTGTAGACATGAATGGGAACAAGATATTGGCCCATTAAGGAGCTGTTAAGCAGTTCCCACATGCTGTTGTACAAGGTATTAAGATCTGATGGCCAATAATCACTTGGACTGTATGTGCTCAGACTCAAAATTTCTTATTATAACACTTTAAATGCAACTATTTTTAAATCAGAAAAAAGGAACAGCTGACAGTTTTAATTGGTTGTCTCTCCTGTGGCTGTTTAATTTTCTTTTCTTAGAACTTTTGCTAATCACAAAGATCTGTTTGTGACTGTATTAATCATTTATCAGATTAAATAATTCTCTGCCACTGGACAAACTTCAGAGCACTGCAAGTTCCCTTAAGTGCCTGATAAACTAGAAGTCTAAGTTCTCCTTCACACAAGACAGAAGTCAAGAAAGCATTCATTTCATACACAAAAGATTCCCTCCTACCCCTTCTGAAATTTCCTAAAACAAATTATAGGCATGGATAGAAATACATGTGAAACTTGAAATGACCACTTGTATTTCACAGCTCAAAGTTCACTGCTTGTGCTTAGCTCAAAACCTTCTGGAAGGGCTTGAACACTTTACTCAACCTGTCATTGCCATCCAGCTGCTGCAAACCCAAACCAGAATGTGCTTTACCTACTACACCGTGCAAACAGTGCCAGTCCTCCAACAGCCACAAGCTGTAGGACAACTTTACACAGGAAGCTCCTGAGCCCCCCAGATTAAGTCGGGTGTGTTTTAAGCTCTGCCTGTTTACAAGGCCAGTTTCTCATAGAGCATTTCAAGCTTTCCACTTTATTAAATCAAACGCAAAAATTACGGAGACACAGATAATAAAGCTTCAGAATACTAAGAACTCTAACAGCAAAGACACCCATTTTTCATTCCTTTATATGAAGCATTTGCTCACCATGAAAATCCCAGTGGCTGTCTTAAACTTGTTTTCATAACAGACTAAATTTGAACAACCTCACAGAGAGACAGGATAACACCTTCTCTGTTACAGAGCCAAGGAGGGTGTAAATAGATGGATCTGACATAGAAGAAACTTTTTTAACATCTCCTTACTTGTATAATGTGAATGACTGTGGATATTAATAGATACACCAGGGAACTTGACACATGAAACATTATTTTTACTCACACATAAATCTGAGACACCACAGAACAGAGAGTCAATTCTGTTAATACTGACCACAGATAAGAATCTGAACACTGTCAAGGAGCCAAGTAAAAACCAACCTACACTTGGGATTGTTTGGGGGATGGAGTGTTTGCCTTTTTTTTTTTTTTTTAAACATAAAAACATCACTCCAGAGGATACAGGTATATCCACTGGACTGATCAAAACTATCTGTTCTCTACATCAAGCCTTAGGCTTAATAAATCTTTCATTATGAACCTGAAGGAGCCTTCTTCCATTGCACAAATTGTGTTAATAGACCTACAAGAATAACTTGGCATCTCATCAGTTTGCAGATTTAATAAGCAAGAAAAGTAAGGCTACTTTTACTCTAATTAATGTTTTTTTCAGGTAAAGAAGGAAAAGAAGAAGAAAAAAATCTGCTGTCAAAAACATCAGCTGGCAAAGACAGCAGCCAAACACATGATTCAAGGAAAAGATTAAGCTCATTAGAACCAGTGGAAAACAAATGAGACTATAGAGTAAGAGAGGATAAGAAAACACTCCTAAGGAAATGATCTTAGAAATATGCATAAATGGGAGCTATTTCTTGCTCTGCAAAATACTTCCTCAATGGCCTCCAAGAAGTCACTCAAGACAATAGGGTTCAAAATATCAAACAGCCATGCTGTGAGTCAGACTTGGTTTTACTTCTTGCCCTGCCATTAACCCACTCTATCATCTTGGTAACCCATGCTGCTTCTCTAAACCTCAGTCATCTTAGCACTGAAGCTAGGAGAGTGGTATTTTTTTCATTAAATATTTAGAAGAAAAATCAATTGTTCTCTTAAAATAGGGATTCCTTCTATTAGCTTTGACAGAGCTTTCACTCATTTAACAGCAGATTTTGTTTCAGTGCCCCTCTAGAGTGGAGACAATCTCATTTGGTCAATACAGTGTGAGAGAAAATACAACAGTCTATTGCATAGAAATTCTTCAAGGAGCTAAAAGGCAGAATTATAGAGGCCACCTATTGTGATTCAATCAATCAACTGCTTCTTGAATCACCAACTCACAATTGTTAAAGCTCTTTCAAAAAGTATCTGCTCCTGAACAGGCATTTTCTCTCAGTTTTCAAACTTTTCAGGATAGATAGCTGAGAAATGAGAAGTTTTAGGCTTGCTTACTCTTCAATCCACCCTCAAGCAGTTCCATGCAGTTCAGGCTAATGTGATATGCTGCTGGTCCAGAACACCTACCATGGCAAGCAGTGTGGGCTGTTCACCCATGCAACAACAGCTAGAGCTGTAGACCTCGTTAGTTAAACTTTAAAAGTAAGAAAAAAAATTAAATAGAGATTAAAAACTAAAGTAAGCTCTTTCTGAGCAAAAAGATTGACCTAAAACTTTACTGCAATGTAGTCCCTGAAGTCCCTAGCTAGGGTCATTTGTTCTGCATGCTTGCAACCACCTGAAGATATGACTCAACAAATATCTCTCAGTGGAAAAGAAAGCCACTCATATATGCACAAAATACATTAATTCCAAACATGCAAATTTAATTCTAAAATAAGCCAGCAAGTCTGTATATTAGTGCAGCCCAGTGGGAGGCCTGGAGCCAGATCAGCAGGCAGCTTGCTTCCATCCAGTCCATTGCCTTTGTCCCAGAAGCAGGCAACCGTGCCTGAGGAGGAAACAACCCAAATGGCTGAATGCCTCCTCCTTTCTAATCTGGCCTGGAGCATCTGCAGCTGAGCTGAAAATGCTCCTGTCTTGATGATAGGCAAGGAGCTTATTCCCCATCCCTCTCCTGCAGAAACCTGGATCCCATCCCAAACTGCAGCAGATGAGATGTCCATCCCTCTCCACAGAGCCGGCAGCCCTACTCTGTGTCAGACTACAACAACCTTCAGCAGCATACAAAGTGATGGAAAGAGGAAAGAGACAAAAGTAATTGCTACGTTAGGGCAAAAGTGGGGAATGCCCTTCCTGGGAAGGTGGCAGTGTGGGGCCTTTGATGCGGCTCTCCCACTGTAGCTATCAGTGTTTGGACATCTTGGGCAAGTAATACAACAGCAACACACACCTTACAGCAGTACTGAGCACAAAACCACTTGCACTGTTCAACTTAAGTTGAGTAAAATCTGTGTGTGTGATAACTTTCTCTTTCTAGCCATCTTAAAATCTTTTTACTGCGCTACAGCTGAGCAATAATACTACTGTTTACTCAGTTTTGTCCTTTAAGAGAGGTAGGCTTCCAGGTCTATTCAGTGATCCTTGAAATGTTTGAGGTATGCAGGTTCACCCTCCCCTCAACAGATGCATTATTTCCTTTATTTAATAAAGAAACAGGTAAAGTTTATACACACACAATAGAAATATTTCAACCATTTTTGCAGTATAGAAGATGTCCTGCCCTAAGTATTAAATGACTTTATCTACAAAAATAAGAAAAGCTAAATATTCATTAAGAAAATGTAACCTGTTTATATTGCAGTAGACAAAGTAGTCATATTTCACATCCAATGTTGTCAAAACACCTTCATAATGGGAAGCTTTGCATTTCCTAAACTTGTGTTTTATGACAGGCTAGAGTAATGTTACATTAAGGAGATATTTCTCACTCTCTCCTTTCAACTCTTCCACACATGCAACAAAAAAAAAAATGAAATTAAAAAAAAAATCCTTTAAAGTCTGTAGAAGAAAAACAGCTGATGACAGAATTAAAAAGGCAGCAAGTGTGGGCTTTGGTGTTCACACCAAAGAGAATCCTAAAGTTGAAAGAGTGGAGAAGAGCACAGATATACTGAGGCCACAACAGCAAAAACCTTCTCACATGCTGATCCAAGGCACTGCAGTGCAATCACAAGAAGGTAGGTGGCACAATCACACGAGCATAGGTGTCTTTCAGGTGCTTGACCAAGGAGGTCTCACCCAGTAATTCACTGCTTCATGCAAAACAAGGCAAAAATAATGGTAAATACACCATGGGGCTTCTTGAAACGGCACTGGGCATAGCTTCCCCCATCACAATCCTGCATTTTCAAGGATATTATGAGAATATCCTAAGAGAACACTCAAAAGATTAAAGGGAAAATGAAATACAAGTTGTTCGAAGTCTATATGAGCTCATTTCTAAAAACACAGGAACAGAACTATAAAATCATGTCTGCTAGATGGCTGCTCTGAAAACCACAACAGGCCATGTAAACTACATACAAAACCCCATGTTTTGAGTGTGTATGATCAGTCTCTGAATCAATTCAATTGAAACAGAATTACAAAGGAAGAAACTACTGACCTAATGTCAGCCTTCCAAGTGGACTTGTTGCCAGTTCATCAGAAAACAGAAAACACCTGTTTCCTGAGCAACTTTAGCCTAAAGTCCTGAAAAGCAAGAGATTTGTGGAAGTTACAATGAAGTTTCTGTGACTGACTGTCAATTGGATAAACCAAAAAAGATAAACCAAATGAATCCTAGGACCCCTGAGATAAGAGATGGACGCTTACCTGACAACGCATTACACTTAGAAGGGAGATCAGCAAAAAGCATCATTACACATTGGGATGCTGCACATGGCAAGTAAAAGAGGAAAGAAAATAGGTCTTGGAACGGCGCTACACAAAAATTCTCACTAATGACAGTCGTGTTTAATGCCACTCCAAGTGACTAATTTTGATCTTCCATAAATAACTGAAGTTAGAGTAAACCAGGAACACTCTTTTTGTCACTAACAGTTGTCAGTGAAACAGTTGCCTGCTGCTTCTCTCTCCAACTGAAAGGATATGGTGGGAAGATGGCTGGTTATTAGGAGAGATCTTGGATAGAAGTTGGACTTAAAGAACAAAAGCTCCCTTTTAAGCCCTTGTGTTCTTGACACAAGTCAGACCCTGCGTGCTGAGCTTAGACCCAAACCATGCAGTACGGGTATTTTTTTGTGACAATTCAAAAAACCCCCAAATGAACGAAGAATAACACATAAACACCAAGAAACAAAACCACAAAAACTCAAGAAGATGCTATAAAGGAAAAAAAGTGCAAACATAGTCTTTTAGGCAGCACTATCAGTGCATCCCATCATCTTATCTCTACCCAAAATATGCCTGTTAATCTCCAAAATTACTGAAGTTTAATAATTTATTAGCCTCTGAAGTATTATACTAAGCTCTAGTTCACTAAGCCAACACTTCAGAAGTGTTTGCTGTGACAGCCACAGCCTAAAGAGAACAAGAACATGCCACAATCTTGATGTGTCAAGCCATCACGGCATTGCAGAAGGACTGAGGTTAGAAAGGACCTCTGGAGTCCTTCTGGTTCAACACCCCAGACAAACAGTGTCACCTAGAGTGGCTTGTCTAGGACCATGTTCCGCTGAGTTTTGAACATCTCCATGGATGGAGGCGTCACAACCCTTGTGGTCATCCTCACAGAGAAAAAATTGTTTCCTGATGTTCAGAGGGAACCTCCTATGTTTCAGTCTGCAATTGCCTTTGGTTCTGCCCCTGGGAACCACAGAAAACAGCCAGGCACATCTTCTTTACACCCTCCATTCAGGTATTTATAGACATTGACAGGATTCCCCCTGAGCCCTCCTTTTCTAGCTCAAGAGAGCTTTCCCAGCTGTTTCAGCCTTTCCTCAGTGGAGGGATGCTCTAGGCTTTTAACCATTTGCAAGGCCCTTCATTGGCCGGCCTCCAATAAGTCCATGTCTCTTCCATAGTAATTCATCTTTAATGCACTTTGATGTCTTTAATGCATTGTCCAGCAGGATAACATCTGTAAAGCTAGAAACCAAATATCATCCTAAAAGGAAGCATAAGCAGGATTTATCAACAAGAAAACAAATACAAAATAGAGACAAATATATTTTATTCTTTTGAAAGCTGTAGCAAACTGAGAATTACATTAATTAGGAGCAATGAGACACTTCAAAGACTTAGAAAGCAGGAGGAACTAATAGAAAACATGGAGTAAAACCCCATATAGCTCACCATCCATATGAAGGAAAAGAAAATCAGGTAAAATCAGAAAAGTAAAGAGGCCAAACAGTTTACAAGTTACGAAGATTCTCTAAGTACACCAGGAACAAGAGGAAGTCTATTATTTCAGTTAATTAACAAGGCCATTAATCAAGGGGGAAGGAGAGCCTACAATGAGACTAAAGTAATCAAAGCCTCCTCATCATAAAAAGGTTAGTTATAATTAAGTACTTAAATTAGCTTTAACAATGAAGGAGGAATACAGGTCAAAATACAGAAAGAACGGGTCAAGAAGTATTTAGTTAAGCTAGTTTTATTCACGTCACTGAGATGATAATATTTACCTCAGCATTATTCAGGAACATGATGGAAAAAAGTTGTGGAAAAAAGGCAAGTGTTATTTCTGGGTAAAAACCAAATAGTGCTTAGTGTTCAAAAAAAAGGGGGGAAGAAAAAGAATTACAGGCAAGTCAGCTTGATTGTCTTTAGGAATGATATTAAATCATTAAACAAACAGCTGTAAGATACCTTCCTTTGCCCCAACCCCCAAATGCCACAGACTTTTCAAGAACAAGGTTAAGCCTAATCAATTTAATTTCCTTCTTGACCTCATGTGTTGGAGGGAATGGCAGAATGAAAGGAGAATGGAAGCAGAAGACGTGATTGTCAAGTGTTGTATTCCATTAAGCCGGTTGACTTTCTTCCCTTAAATCACTGTTGGATTGACCAATTTATTGGGAACATCTCTCTACATAAGTAACTACTAATCATGCAGCACAAACCAATAACATGTAGTAGGATCCCTGGGGAGAAGCATTTCCTGGGCTTGGGTGCATTAGATATTTTCAGCAGTTAGTCTGATTTCAGAATTGGAGAAGTCACCTAAAAATTTGTGGATTGCTTTGGATTTGAAGAGAAGCAAGCAGTTTACAGAATGAGATTAGAATTAGAAATAAGTCTGATAAACTTATGACACAGCCCCATATCAACAACACAAAATTAAGAAAACCAAAAGCACTACACTGCAGAAAGAGAAACCCAAATATATAAAATGAACACTGGAGTAACTGGCTAAATTGCAAAAAATAAATACCTAATAGACAACTGGAACAATATTTATATTTGAATATGTTATATACTTGTGAGCATGAGCTACAAAAAAATGCAGGACAAATCCAGGACAGTGTTCTTCAACAGATTCTTTTAATGAAAGGAACAAGCTCCTGATAAAAGAAAGATCTCCACTTTGATCACTATTTCTGTAAGGTCCCACTGAAATCTAACAAATGGCCATTAATAAACAATATGTAGGTATCGTATATATAAAAAAGTTTAGGATTTAATTTAAAAATATTAAAACCACATATTCAAATGATAAACAAGTCTCAGAGACTGTTTTCATTTTCCTTTGTGTTTTCAATGCTCCAGCACCATCAAGACTGTTTATCATTACTGAAATGACGAAGCTTTACTATATATTGGGGAAATAAATAATTCCTGTGCATAAATTATTAAATCTATCTCTGCTGCAGCTCCTTAGCAATACTCATGCATATTCCAAATAGTTTATCATCAATAAACTTAATGGTGAAGAGACAGGGGAGATGGGGGTGGGGGGTGTTAGAAAGAGGCTTTTTTCTCTTCACAGTAATTCTCAGCATATATATTGCTTTTCTTATAAAGTGGAAATAATTTAAAACAGAACAGCAAACGTAAGAGAAGTCCCTTGGTTTTATCTCTTTATCTTAATGTTTTATGTAAATAACTGCTGTGCTTTCTTGCAGAACAAGTTGCAGTGCCTATTAATATTATGTGAAACATTCACATTGCAATGATATAAAAATAAACCACATAATTTGAAACTTATTTTAAACTAACTTGATTAAATAAAAGCTTGCAACATTCTACATCTTCTCTCTAAACACTGATAGTTGAATCAAAGGGGCTCCTTTTATATGAATATTGTTGTGTTTTAAATTGAAAGAGTCATTGAACATACAGTGACGCCAACATTACAAAAACCTACTGAATAACATTACTGATTTCACTTTCAATTCATAGAAATACAACATCTTTGCATAGCTACAGCAATGTGTACTAGCTTGGGTCTTTGCTTTATCTTTGGACAAATACTCCTGTATTATACCAGAACAAAGCAATCTGGTTTGTTAAGAAAATATGTAACTGATATAAATCAGTCTGTATAACTAAATATTCAAGTGGTGAGTTAGATGTAAATAAAACAACTTAATCAAAATGACAAAAACAAAAACCTCAACGACATTAAATCAACTTTGTGTGCAACATTGACTCCAGGTGCTGACAATGTAATCAATGATGTACCACAAGAACTCTTAAACAAAAACCAAAAAAGCTGAGTTTTCTATCAACCAAGTATTCTCACTCCGCTTGGAGTGTACTAAAAAACCCACAATAGCCTCAAACCCTCTAATCCTCTAACCCAAAGCCAACTGAACAGAAATCTTCAGGCCACTTTGATAAAACTTGTAAGAAAACAAGCCAGTGCTGTACAAATACTTGGAGGTAGGGTGGAAACTTTTCTTATGCCACACAAAGGCAAAGTCAAACTTTTAAAATGCTTTAATAGAGAAAAAGAATAATAACTTAAAAATATAGACTCTTCCCACTATATAATGATATATACTTCAGGATAGAGATCATTGCTTTAAAATTTGTTACTGTGCACTCAGGACCAACCTGAATGTTCATCTCCCTATCTCAGGAATGATTCTGCCAGTTGTGTAGAGTTGACCCATACAATGAAAACAAAGTCAATAACAATTTCCTGTCTACATATAATCCCCTTCTCTTGCACATGCTCCCCCATCCCATCCCCTGAATCTTTTTTCCTTCTCCACATATCCAAACAGGTATTTCCGAACAGGCCCCAAATTTTGCTTCGAGCCTTTTTTTCCCTCTAAGCATTTTCCTACAGATCTGTGAAAAAAAAATTGTCACTCATGCCTCAGTGTAATTGAGGCACTGCACCTTATTCAGTTCAGTTTCAGATGTTTTCTTCTCTTTACATTTCAGCATTATGGCTAAACCTTACACAGAGAAAAGTCAATTAAGCATCCTAATAACATTAGCTAAAGCCACTGCATAAGAAATTGCTCACAATTTATTTGAAGTATTTGTACAGCAATTACTCACGAGACACTGCACTTAGTTGGGATTTCCTGTTCAACTTGATCTGATTACAAGAAGTATTTTGTAATCAAGGCAATTCAAAAGCATTTCATAGATGTAATGATGTGTACATGTAAAATCTAATTTGGAAACCTGAAAAAGCTAGATTTTGTTAACTGTCTCTTGGACTAGAAATCTTGTATATAGGACAGCCGTTGTGAGAAAAGGAGAGCTCTCACCATGTTCTTCCCAAAACACTAGCACTGTAGTTGCAAAATTTAATTATGATACTCCATGAAGAACAGTAATTATTGTTTTTAGCCTTCAATATTCATCTGCTACAGAAAATGCTGAAATGTGAGTATACTATGGGGGAAAACCCATGAAGGACACTACTGGTCAGTGAAATGGAAAAAGTACATGGCTGGAAATTCAGGTAGCTGTTATTTTGGGAACAAGCTTGATAATACCAGATGAGATACCTCACCCCATGTAATAACAGGAAGTTTTTCTGTAAAATGAATGACTTGTGCTAAATATCATTCAGATGCCAGAGTCAGCATGTTTTGCAGAGATGTTCTGCACTCTAAATCTTCATAATGAGACTACAAAAGTTACCAATGCAAAACTCTCAGACAAGCACCACAGAAGTCTGTACCACAGAAGTATATATACTAGCTCTTTCTCTAACCATTCACACTAAATCTAGGACAGGACCACAAACAGAGGTAGCATGTGCTCCTGAAAGCAAACAGAAATTCCATGTCTATCAGCACTCAGAAGGGAAAGGCCAGATGAATCCCAGTAAACATGCTTATATTGTGAAGAACTGCTTGCCAAGAAAGTATTCTGCACACCCTAGTGTTTCCCTTTAAGTAAGGCTGATCATATAACATGATGACTTTTCTAATTTTGGAGACAGGTGCCCAACACAATTAAGTGGGCATGAGAAGGTGATGAAGGAACAATTTTCTACTATTGTGTTCTATTACTGTGTTTGAATACAAATGCTCAGTTTAGCAAAGCAGTATACCCTGTTATACCCTGGTGATCAAATAGTGTCACGGGCATGAAGTGTAAAGTGTCCTTCACTGTGTTACCCTTCAGTGATCTCCATGTCTGCCCTTCACAAATAAGTTAGCACTCTCTCCTGTTCTGCTCTCCATACCCAGACAACTTTCAACACCTCAATACTCCATCCATGCTCGTCTGATCTCTTTCAAGTTTCCTCTAAAGACCCCAGTGAGAGGAGCCCCCAGTGGGTGGTGTGTGTTAGCTACTCCTAGACTACACTATTTGATATAATTTAATCTGAGATGAGCCCAGGACCCAGGATCACAGACTGGAGTGCCCAGAGTTTTATACAACTGGTATTGAAAGGTATTCAAAGTCTCCAACAGCGGAGGCTGCACAGCTTTTCTAGGCAGGCTGGTCCAGGCCTTATTGCTGTCACGGTGACAGCAATTTATTTATTTTTTTTTAACTTCCCTTTGGCAAATCAGGCCCTTCCCTGCTCATTTCAAGACCACAGTCACTTGTCCTGCTTCTGTGCTCCTTCACACAAAGTCTGGCTCTGCCTTCTCAAGAACATCCCTTCCAGAGTTTCCAAGGCTCCCACACGACACCACCATGGGAAACATGGACCAGAAGATCTGTTTCAAAACTGCCTGATTTATCTACACCAACACTGGAACACCTGCTAATTACAGCCTAATTATGGGTGTGATTTTACACCTGTGTAGACATTTACACTGGAGGAATTAAATGGTATAATTTTGAATCAATAGAATTAAACTAGTTCTAAATCCTGCTAGGATACCCAGTTGAGTTCAGATGGATACATTTTTCAAATTGGCCTATGCTTGCTAGTTTACAGGACACACTGTTCTAAAATGAGATGATACATCCATGCAGGAAGCTTTACACAGGTTTAAATATCATCACTTCTGTGTGACCTAAAGGGCACTTCAGAAAAAAGAGGTTATGCTTTGAGGGAAATATGGGAAAAATCAGCAGGCGTGGCTGGCTCTGTACACCTCCCACCTGAGGCTGAAGAATGCCCTGAGACCCTGGACTGTGCTCGCAAATGCTTGCCCTGGTGAGTTTCCAAGAACAAGAAGTCCCCTGCTTCACATAAACCATAGAAATGC
Organism: Melospiza melodia melodia; assembly: GCF_035770615.1. Taxonomy (NCBI): domain Eukaryota; kingdom Metazoa; phylum Chordata; class Aves; order Passeriformes; family Passerellidae; genus Melospiza; species Melospiza melodia. Next base: position 85,968,161 of record NC_086194.1, read on the forward strand.
ACTGGAGAAAGGAATAGGAAACATTGATTGAATTATGAAAAGTACAAAATTCAAGCCAGACAGGGAGTACCAGTTAGAAGGTGAAATACAATAGCATGATCCACGTGCTTCCACTGAGTTTATCCCTTTGCTTCATATCATACTGCTTCAAAACAGGCCGTCTACAATTAAAACTGGCAAAATTTGAGCAATACAGCTTCCAGACACAATTTTTCTTTATTTTTTGGAAAATTCAACTGAAAAAAAAATCCGTTTTCTTTGTGTTTAGATGGATTGAACCCAGGTGAGGGAAATCCTGTAATTTTTTTTTTTACTTCCAAGGGACTAACCTTAAACTGAACAAGAAACAAAAGACTGATAACTTGCCTACTTGCCCCAATTTAGCTACTGCTGATTCTTGGAAAGTCTCCAGTGTTCAATGTCACCTCAGATCCTGAGCATTCAATATGATATGATTTATTATGAGGAATGAATGCACAATACAGTGATTTCTTGTTTTTCCAGTTTAAAGGAAATTGCTTTTATATCTTATGCTGACTTAAATACTTTTTTTTTTAAAGTTCCCCAATAGTTTAATTTACAAAATCAACCCTACCAATTCTTGTGCAATTAGATCACAAAGGACCATATTACATTAAATTCAGTATCTGTATCTAATTTCTATGGCATCTTTTCACAGCGGTATCTAAGAATCAGGCAGCTTTTTTTCCCTTTTTTTTTTTTTAATTAATTTTGCTTTCTCCTTATTTAATAAAACAAATTGCATGTTTGAATTAGTAACGCTCTGGGAAATGCATCTTATCTAATTTCTGATATTACCAGTGCATATGTGGTTTATCACAAAATCTAAACATGGTCTACTTGCTTCCAGTCAGATTACAGAGCCATGCAGGTCTGGAGGCCCCTCTGACTGCAGCCAAATTTCAGCTGTATCTAGATCTCATTCCGGCACAAGAGCAGCCAGGCAGAGCATCAACAGCTATCTGAGATGTGGACCAACACATTCAGGTCTCATGGCAAAGAAACATGGGTGGAGGCATCAATGGTAAGCTGCTCTGTACACAGCTCTTGCACTTCTGTTTTATTTATGGCATATCAGGGAGCAGGAGAAGAAATAACAAGAGAAGCTGATATGGTATTTTAAGTTTATGTTCTCAAAATAGGAAGAGTTGCTTTACAGCTAATGGCAAATTTTTTGAGCTACAGACCAAGCCTGTTCCAGGCCATGACCACTGTGACAGCAGCACAAGGAAGGCTTTTCAAAGTGTGATATTAAACCAGAAACATCTGTACCTGAACACTGGAAAACAGGCTTAAAAATCTGCTCAGATTTCTCACATTCAAGGTTACTTGTGAGTTGGAGAGTTGTGGGAGGTGGAATTAAGACACCAGAATGTTTATTACTTGTTAAAAACAAACAAAAAAGGTATTTCCATCGAGCAAGAAGAAGCTTTCAGAAGTCAAAGTGCGGAGAACTCAACTTTTGTGAATGCATAGCACAACCCCAACTCTATACCAAGCCAGTCCTCCCTCTGTGTGTGACTTACAAGGCAGTTTTTCACCACTGAAAATAAGCTTAGCACATTTTGGTTATCCATATTGGCAAAAAACCAATTAAACTAGCAAACTAAAAGTGAACATAAAGTACATGTTCCCAAAGAAGGAGTATGTAGGGAGACAAGCTTTTTTTATTGAAATAGAACATACATTACAGCTCACTTGAGCAGGCTGAGAATGAACCCCAAGCAGTAGCTGCTCACAAAATTACTGGAAGAATCCAAATTACAGAAAATAGAATTTTTCTCAAACTAAAATATATTAATTCTTTTTTTTTTTCCCATAAAGAAAAGTATTCCATTCATTGACAAGGAGAAAAATTAAGAGAAGCAGCTATCAGACACCAAACTGTACCTTCTGAACCTGCCTACCTGCCACCACAGGCAAGTGACCTTGCTAGGTTGACCTAGAAGACATTTGTAGAATGTTTCTAGAAAAAAAGAAAAAAAAATTACTATTATATAAATTGTTCCTTTTTACCTAATCTAGTGGTAACTTGATTGCTGTGATAGGGAATTACACAGCTAAATGACACCTTGTTCTTACTTTGACTGGAAAAAGAGGAGGCTGGTACACCTTACTAGCTACATGGGCAAGATCATGGGAACAAGCTCAGGAGATTGTTTTCTTTCTCCCCTTTTTCACACATCAGGCAAAATAGAGGGCACATACTTACTCATTAAAAAAAAATGTCATGCTCTCTGCTCAGAGCGTGCCACTTCCTCCACATAGCCCTAGTTTGGCTCTGTCCCACACAGACATGCTGCACCTTCACAGTTTTCTCCCACTCTGACTATGCCAC